>NC_092333.1:266985000-267585000 GCF_046630445.1 Rutidosis leptorrhynchoides | reverse complement strand
TCTCTACACGATATAGTCCAAATTAACACTCTACGTCCCTAGTTTGCTCCCGAAACGAGACGACTTCCAGAAAGTTTCTCGAACACGCGTACGAAACCGGGGCACTACCGTACCCTCCGGGTACTTACTCCCCCACTTAGGGTTTTAACCCCACACTATCACTGTCAAGATGATAATATCTTGTGAAATTTCAACATTCCCTAACACACAAGACCGGTACCAACGTTGGTCATACTCAAAAATCTTCTGCGGACTTACTACGAGGTACTCGAACCTCGACCTTTCGAATCGGTCAAACGTTAACACCCGCTAATCATCACAATAATTCATTATCATACCTTTGGGTTTCTCATCGGTACCCAAGTACAAGATAATCACACCACCGGAGTGATGCATTTCACTAGCAGGTATACAGGGGCACCTGACGCAGTGTTATGCAACTCCCATTACTACCACCGAGTCTCAATCACTCGACCCTTATGGGGTCCACCCTCGGTGTCATACGTCACTTGACTATTCCAAGTCACACTAATCACACGAACCTTACGGCTCAATATCCACAACTCCCTAGCAATCAACTACTAGTCGTGATCTACTTAGGCCGCAAAGCGAGCCTAGAAACCTTTCACTTACAATGGCGATGATTGGGATTACCAAGACTTACACCCTAACTTGCACCACCTTAACCATTAACACGGTTACCTACACACAATCAAAGATAGTCAACAACTGTGATGACCCGGGAATTTTCGACCAAATTTAAACCTGCATCTTATTTGATTTCGATACGATAAGCAAAGTCTGTAATGTTGAGTCTCAAAAAAAAAAAAAAACTTTGAACTGTGTTCATGTAATCAATTACCCTTAGACTATTCCCGACGATTCACGAACCATTGTGTGTAAATACCTATGTATGTATGTGTGTGTGTATATATATATATATATATATATATATATATATATATATATATATAATATAACTATATATAATAATTTGAGATAATAGAAAGCAAACTAATCATTTGGATTGAATATGTAAAATGATAAAAAATAATAATAATAATAATGTTGTGATTAAAATAAATCTACATGTAAATATATATGATTCTTATGCATAGTTAATGTTATATGTATATTGTAATATATATAAATATTAAACGTTATATATATATATATATATATATATATATATATATATATATATATATATATATATATGTTATTATATGTCATAATTAATAATATGTAATATTAAGTTTGGTTACGGGTTAAAAATATAATTAAACATAATTATTATAGTTACTTTCAATATTTTTATTAATATTAAAATCAGTATTATTATTATTATTATTATTATTATTATTTTCAATATATACATAATATAGATATGAAGTTTGATATATAAATTATTATTATATTATTATTATTTATTATTATTATAGCCTATTATTATTAATGTGTTATTATTTATAAATTATTAATACTATATATAATTTATCAATAATATAAAAATCAGAAAAAGAATTCCTACGGTTTCTTGTTCCAATCTATATGTAAATATTTTTGATTCTTGTCTGTAAAATGATGCCAATCGAATACTGATCACAGGGTTAAGACAAATTCTGTTACAGGTCTTATTCCACTTTTAATTATTTTATTTTTCTTTCGTACGAGATCAAATATTATCAATATCACCATCTTTTTTTTTGTTTTGTTTTCTTTTTACTCCCACCCACTCTGATTCTGTCGATCGTACTACTCCACCAAAACATCTGATCAAGTTTTATTTTTGATATAACCAAACATTCATCCATCGTCGGTATCAATTATCATGGTTCATATCTATATCTATTAAAATCTAACAGAAATTCGAAGAAGAAAAGAAAAGCCGATATTCCTGTTTCTTTTTCATTTTATCCAAGTCACCAATTTGTATCGATTTTGAAAATCTAAAAATGCAGTTCGATTGGAGAACATGTGATTAATCTATCTGCAAAATAATAGATTTTAATTCTCTATATTCATCAAGAATTTCTGAAGTCAAAGATTGGGTTTTCAAAGTCAAACAACGTTCTTCAATCGAATTCGACTTAGTGTTTATGTTTACAGTTAAAGTAAGGATTAAGAAAGTTTTTAAATATGAATATGAACCTTTTTTATGTTGTGAGTTTAATCTAAAACTTTTTAAAATTTGATTTTGGCATTGGAGTTCATTATCGAATATTACAGCAATTTTTATATTTATATTTTTTTTCTTTCGTTATCTGTTAATCCCAATTAACCATCTTTAATTATTTTGGTTTTTATTAACGCATCTTAATAGTTAAATAACTGATTTGTTTTATGTTTGATTTGATTTGGGTTCTTGGCCGACTGGTCTGTCGAAAGAAGAAGGAGAAAGAAAGAAAGAAACATTTTATAAAGTTTAAATATAATTTTGTATTAACATTAATCAGAAATATAAGAATGGGGAAATGGTTAGTGTGTGGTGTTGGAAAACCAGAGGTCACCGGTTCGAAACTGGTGGACAGCATTATTTTCTTTTTAGCTGATGTTGGGCCGTATGGATGTTGGGCCGAAATGAAATATGGCCGAGTTATAAAAAGGGATACGGGCTATATATTTTATTCTAGTAATTTAAAACAGATACAAGGAGTTAGAGGAATGGTTAGGGTGTTTGCGCGTAACGAGAGGTCGGGGGTTCGAGCCCGGGCGTGGGTGTCTTTTTAAAAAAAAAAGGCTCATTACATTGAGGTAGTTTTCTAATATACCTATTATTATTATCTTTATCATTATTATTATTATTTTTATGATTTTTGGTTATTATTATTATTATTAGTATTATAGTCATTATTAGTATTATAAGTATTATTATTATTATTATCATTATTATTAATATTATTATTATAATTACTAAAATTATTATTATTGTAGTAAATCTATCAATTTTATAAAATTTAGTATTATCATTATCATTATCAACATTACTAAGTATCATTATTATTATTAATAATATTAGAAATATCGTCTAAATACCATTATTAGTATTATTAATAATACGATTATTAAAATTTCCATTACGACTATAATTATTACTAAAATTACTATTATCATTAAAAATATCAATTTATTCTATCATAATTGTTAAAATTATCAACTTTATAAAAATTATCATTTCGTTTCTTACTATCATTGTTATTATTATTTGTAGTATTATTATTTAGATTATAATTAGTATTATAAAAATTATCATGATATTAAAACTATCTTTTTATTTAAAATTATTGTTATTATCATTATTATTTTTAGGACAAATAAATATTATACATGTAAGAATATATTACATATAAGTATGTATTAATCATATTAACAAGTTTTACATAAGTATTTATATATTATAAATTAAGTGTTCTCAATATAATACTAATCAGAAGAATATCAAAAGTTTTGCTTATCATTTTGTGTCCAAAATTACCTGCTTATCATTCTTAGAGAATCACTTGTTTATCATTCTTAGTCTAGACACGTTTTACTGCATTGACTGCATGACTAGTGTATAGACAAAATTCATATCTTAGCGTATCTGCTACTTCATATCTTAGCGTATCTGTTACTGTAACTTTGCCTGACAACTTCCGTAGATTCCTCCATAACTTATGGGATTTTAGTATTATATATGCATATGTAAATTATGTATTGCAGGGTACTAATCTACATCATATAATCTATTTCTTATTGAAAATCCTTCATCTGATCGTACGAGATGAATCCTGCAACCAGTTTGAGTCCCTCAGATTCCGATAGCTATTCCGATAGTTATCCCGACAGTTATTCAGAATGGATAGTCATCTAAGCTCTGGAAGCAACGACACCAGAATGAATCAACCAATCATCCATCCCCAATTCATATGATGGATTCATAGTCGACTTAATCAATGGAGACGCGCAGAAGGCGATCCCATCCACTAACCGAATTCACCTTTTGGCGAAGAACCTGAAGCACTTACCGGCGAACCTGTTCGTAACACCATTTCACCCTCATTTCCCAAATATCTCGCCACGACTATATCATAACTCAGATTTTAAACCTTATTCATCCTTTCGTTCTGACCGACAATCATCCCGGGGTAATCGAAGAAGTCAACGAGCTTCGCGCTCGAGTAATCAATTTGGAGAACATGGTGCAAAACTTACCAGCTTCAGCAACATCACCGGCATCAACAGAACCATCAGTGACAACAGCAGTACCATCAACAATCCATGCCTCGACATCTCATTTTGTACCTCGAATATAATTATTGTTCTACGAATCGTACTACATCATCTATCTTCGTTCGACATGGTGATTATGTAATCTCTAATATGTTAGAGATTATATATTCTTGTTCTACCGATAAATCAAATGAGTTTAATATCATATTGACTCATTAAATCCATGACTACATCTGAAGAAAATATATATGTATATATGTTTTCAAAAAGATTGTAATTAAAAATTCTTTTGTACAAACTGTTAATGGTGAAAATATTTTAACGGGTAGGTAATACCCGAGGAATATTTAAATTTCACATTAATAAGTTACACTGTATATTCTTCGAATCTGATTCAACAGTTATTCAATATCCTATTAACAACCACCGAGATACGTATCCGTTCACCAAAGAATAACTATTTTCATTCAAATTCAATTTCATATTTGGATTTTGACCTATCAGAATCCAAGAAGTGGCATAATGAAGAAATAATGGACACAATAAAAATTGATTAGAAACAGACTAATTAACAATATTAAATTTTATTAAGAAACCACGCTAACAAAATCCTAGCTAACTGTTCCTAGCTAACTGTTATTTCCGTATTACATTTTATTTATCGCAATTTAATTTATCGCAATTTATATTCTCGCAATTTTATTTATTGTCATTTAATTTCTGTTATTTACTTTACGCACTTTATTTATCGTCATTTAATTTCTGTTATTTATTTTTACGCACTTTAAATATCGGGACACGTATACAAGGTTTTGACATATCATATCGACGCATCTATATATATTATTTGGAATCACCATAGACACTCTATATGCAGTAATGATCGAGTTCTCTATACAGGGTTGAGGTTGATTCTATAATAATATATATACTTTGAGTTGTGATCGAGTCTGAGACAAATACGGGTCACGATACATAGTAATTAATTCGAATATTATATATTAAACAATATATGAATTATTGGACTGTTAATTGTGGCCTATCGACTGTGGACTAATAAGATTGGACAAATAAAAATGAATTAAAATATTGTTTATAACATATGAAACTAAACAATTCTTCAAGTTTGCCACTTGATTTCATCTTAAACCTCATTTTTTTCTTGACGATTACAATCTGCGTTCAAATCTTTCATGATTCTTGAAAACACATCAATCGAGAGGATGAACCAACCGCACTTCATCTACGGAAGGAAAGATTTATGCATATAGTATACACCTGAAAAATTCTCGAAAACTGAGTAAACGTTTAACGCGTAGCTGTGCTAATTCCTTTAGCGTTATTATTATCGAAAATAACTTTGCAATCTCTTTCCAAATTAGTCAATTTTGTCACAGCTCCAGCAAATCAACTTCGATTTTCGTTCGAAACAACCTTATTATATCTTGATATATATGCGTGCTCTTTTATTATTACCGAGGAACCTTTTATATTTCATCATATTACCGGCAGACGTACCAGTAACCTCGTTGCTCCTTAGTTTAATTTCCTTCGACAAATCACTATATTTATCTATTGAAGTCTCGTCATGTACTTATCCTCATCTTGTAACGAGAACTGTCATAACAATTACAGGAATCAGCAATCAGTACTTTGAAAACTCACAGCATATCTACATCAACAGTTATATGTATGACATTTATCTCTTAGAATTATGATCTCTCATTCTGAAATTCTGAAAAGCACTTAGTCACAAAACTGAATGAAGCAACAGAAACCATAGACAACCGTAAATGACCTTAATCATCGAAAGTTTGATGATAAAGAATAGTATATTGGAAAAGCTCAGAAAAGTTGGAACTGGAAAACGGATTGAGCTAACCATGAAGGAGACCAAGGATAAATACAAGTACCATACCATATATTCAAAGAATCCAGGTAATTCTGGATCCGATGAAACCTTCAACAAATATCTTGCTCCGTACTCCTGTTAAAATCTTGCGGAAAATCTTCCTCATCAACCATCGAACTTGAAAATTCCAAAATATCATCATAAATATCTTCGATATTTCTGAGGATATTTTCATAAATATTCTCGTCCGAAATTATATACCTCTTCGTGCTTCCTGTGTATCATTATATTGGAAACATTCAATAGAAAATTTAGTACCGAAAAGCAGATTATGCGAAACTATGAAGAAAGCAGCGGACAAATCACAAAGAATAAGTTTGACTTCAAAGAATCCAAATAATTAAATGCCTGCTGAAGTCTTTAGCGAATATCTTGCTCCTTACTTCAAACTCTTGCGGACAAATTTTCTTCACCATCCTTTGATATTAGAAATTCTAAGATATCATAGTATCTTTCATTATAAATATCCTCCATATTTCTGAAGATATTTTCATAACTATTCTTATCTGAAAGCATTAACCTCTTCGTGCTATCAGTGTTACATCATATAGAAACTGTTAGTTTCTATATTCTGTAAACTTTCGAGCTTAAAATATGAAAGTTATTGAAGTAATGATGGGAACTGATGCATGAGTTAGTATAATATAATGACACTTGATCAACGTGATTATATTACAGTAAGTCATGCTGAGTTTCTGAATGGAACATGATGATTCACAGATTATAACGTCATCTTGTGCCATATTACATAACTCTTTCATTCTGTTTAACTTCTGAACATATCAAGAAAATAAATTCTTGATAGTTCTATTCTCAGTGATACAGGTAATTTGACAAAACAAATCATGATACTACCTTTCCTTTCCACCTTGTATATTATGATAATTCGAAACTCCATACCTATGAATTCTGGACTGTTACTTGCGAAAAGTAAACAAAAGCATGAAGCTCCGAAATAGAAAGGGGGTATAAATAGCAGCAAATAAGAGAGCGCATTAACTGTGGATGACAATAATTATAGGAGACAGAAGCAGGGACATTGAAATTTAAGGGAAGATATAAAACCCAATAACAAATCAGAAGTTACAAACCGTGGATATTAATACGAATAGCAATATAAAGACACGGTATAATTAAGAATAGTATCCCACCAAGGCGATAGTAGAAGTAAACAGATTTTCTGGTGGAAGATTGAGAAGGATGACAGATACATAGATAGGAAAATATCAAGAATCAGAACTGGATGGAGCATTTCCACATTATTTTAGAAGTAGGAATAGAGAAAGAAAGTATAGGAATGGTGAAAGTAATGGAACGGAAGAAGTTCATTTATAGTGAAAATACCAGACAAATAGATCAAGGCAGATTTCCGCATTAATTATACAGATCTTAATTTCCTTACTCGCCGAAGAATCAAATCTTTTAGATTTCGAAGATTTTCTTCAAATTCCTTGAATTCCGGAGTTCAAGCAAAACAACGTCAAAAGCTAAGACGCATCTTATTTTCTAAATTCGACCAAGACAACGTCAAAATCTAAGGCGAATCTCTATTTCTCATTTCACTCTTTTATGATAACTTCACTCGTACGCTTCACATAATCGAATCATTTATTCTGTAGTGCTCAATAATGATAAAACTATATTTATCAACTCATATTCATCATGAAAACATTTTTATTGTTAGCCATGACCATCTCACTCAAATTTCGGGACAAAATTTCTTTAACGGGTAGGTACTGTGATGACCCGGGAATTTCCGACCAAATTTAAACCTGAATCTTATTTGATTTCGATACGATAAGCAAAGTCTGTAATGTTGAGTCTCAAAAAAAAAAAAAAACTTTGAACTTTGTTCATGTAATCAATTACCCTTACACTATTCCCGACGATTCACGAACCATTGTGTGTAAATACCTATGTATGTATGTATATATATATATATATATATATATATATATATATATAATATAACTATATATAATAATTTGAGATAATAGAAAGCAAACTAATCATTTGGATTGAATATGTAAAATGATAAAAAAAATAAAATAATAATGTTGTGATTAAAATAAATCTACATGTAAATATATATGATTCTTATGCATAGTTAATGTTATATGTATATTGTAATATATATAAATATTAAACGTTATATATATATGTTATTATATGTCATAATTAATAATATGTAATATTAAGTTTGGTTACTGGTTAAAAATATAATTAAACATAATTGTTATAGTTACTTTCAATATTTTTATTAATATTAAAATCAGTATTATTATTATTATTATTATTATTATTATTATTATTATTTTCAATATATACATAACATAGATATGAAGTTTGATATATAAATTGTTATTATATTATTATTATTTATTATTATTACAGCCTGTTATTATTAATGTGTTATTATTTATAAATTATTAATACTATATATAATTTATCAATAATATAAAAATCAGAAAAAGAATTCCTACGGTTTCTTGTTCCAATCTATATGTAAATATTTTTGATTCTTGTCTGTAAAATGATGCCAATCGAATACTGATCACAGGGTTAAGACAAATTCTGTTACAGGTCTTATTCCACTTTTAATTATTTTATTTTTCTTTCGTACGAGATCAAATATTATCAATATCACCATCTTTTTTTTTTTGTTTTCCTTTTACTCCCACCCACTCTGATTCTGTCGATCGTACTACTCCACCAAAACATCTGATCAAGTTTTATTTTTGATATAACCAAACATTCATCCATCGTCGGTATCAATTATCATGGTTCATATCTATATCTATTAAAATCTAACAGAAATTCGAAGAAGAAAAGAAAAGCCGATATTCCTGTTTCTTTTTCATTTTATCCAAGTCACCAATTTGTATCGATTTTGAAAATCTAAAAATGCAGTTCGATTGGAGAACATGTGATTAATCTATCTGCAAAATAATAGATTTTAATTCTCTATATTCATCAAGAATTTCTGAAGTCAAAGATTGGGTTTTCAAAGTCAAACAACGTTCTTCAATCGAATTCGACTTAGTGTTTATGTTTACAGTTAAAGTAAGGATTCAGAAAGTTTTTAAATATGAATATGAACCTTTTTCATGTTGTGAGTTTAATCTAAAACTTTTTAAAATTTGATTTTGGCATTGGAGTTCATTATCGAATATTACAGCAATTTTTATATTTATATTTTTTTTCTTTCATTATCTGTTAATCCCAATTAACCATCTTTAATTATTTTGGCTTTTATTAACGCATCTTAATAGTTAAATAACTGATTTGTTTTATGTTTGATTTGATTTGGGTTCTTGGCCGACTGGTCTGTCGAAAGAAGAAGGAGAAAGAAAGAAAGAAACATTTTATAAAGTTTAAATATAATTTTGTATTAACATTAATCAGAAATATAAGAATGGGGAAATGGTTAGTGTGTGGTGTTGGAAAACCAGAGGTCACCGGTTCGAAACTGGTGGACAGCATTATTTTCTTTTTAGCTGATGTTGGGCCGTATGGATGTTGGGCCGAAATGAAATATGGCCAAGTTATAAAAAGGGATACGGGCTATATATTTTATTCTGGTAATTTAAAACAGATACAAGGAGTTAGAGGAATGGTTAGGGTGTTTGCGCGTAACGAGAGGTCGGGGGTTCGAGCCGGCGTGGGTGTCTTTTTTTAAAAAAAAGGCTCATTACATTGAGGTAGTTTTCTAATATACCTATTATTATTATCTTTATCATTATTATTATTATTTTTATGATTTTTGGTTATTATTATTATTATAGTCATTATTAGTATTATAAGTATTATTATTATTATTATCATTATTATTAATATTATTATTATAATTACTAAAAGTATTATTATTGTAGTAAATCTATCAATTTTATAAAATTTAGTATTATCATTATCATTATCAACATTACTAAGTATCATTATTATTAATAATAATATTTGAAATATCATCTAAATACCATTATTAGTATTATTAATAATACGATTATTAAAATTTCCATTACGACTATAATTATTACTAAAATTACTATTATCATTAAAAATATCAATTTATTCTATCATAATTGTTAAAATTATCAACTTTATAAAAATTATCATTTCGTTTCTTACTATCATTGTTATTATTATTTGTAGTATTATTATTTAGATTATAATTAGTATTATAAAAATTATCATAATATTAAACCTATCTTTTTATTTAAAATTATTGTTATTATCATTATTATTTTTAGGACAAATAAATATTATACATGTAAGAATATATTACATATAAGTATGAATTAATCATATTAACAAGTTTTACATAAGTATTCATATATTATAAATTAATTGTTCTCAATATAATACTAATCAGATAAATATATATATATATATATATATATATATATATATATATATATATATATATATATATATATATATATATATATATATATATATATATATATAATATATAATATATATAATATATAATATATAACATAAAGATATACTATATGAAATTGTTTGAGTACAATTATATGTTTTAATAGATATATACTTGATATAGGTTCGTGAATCCGAGGCCAACCCTATACTTGTTCAATGTCGTTCCATGTATTTTTACTACAAAATACATTAGGTGAGTTTCATTTGATTCCCTTTTTACTCATTATATTTTTGAGCTGAGAATACATGCAAATGCTTTATTAACTGTTTTACAATATTTATATGCGTGAGTTTCATTTGCTCCCTTTTTAAATGCTTTCGCAATATATATTTTTGGGACTGAGAATACATGCGCTGCTTTTATAACTGTTTTACGAAATAGACATAAGTAATCGAAACTACATTCTATGGTTGGATTATTAAACCGAATATGCCCCTTTTTATTAAGTCTGGTAATCTAAGAATTAGGGAACAGACACCCTAATTGACGCGAATCCTAAAGATATAGATCTATCGGGCCCAACAAGCCCCATCCAAAGTACCGGATGCTTTAGTACTTCGAAATTTATATCATGTCCGAAGGAGGATCCCGGAATGATGGGGATATTCTTATATGCATATTGTTAAGGTCGGTTACCAGGTGTTCAATCCATATGAATGATATTTTTGTCTCTATGCATGGGACGTATGTTTATGAGAAATGGAAATAAGAAATCTTGTGGTCTATTAAAATTATGAAATGATTATTTATGTTAAATTAATGAACTCACCAACCTTTTGGTTGACACTTTAAAGCATGTTTATTCTCAGGTATAAAAGAAACATTCCGTTGTGCATTTGCTCATTTTAAAGGCAGTATTTTGAGTCGATCATCGCAATGGAACAAGTTGTTGGTGACTTCGTCCAGATGGATTAGGACGGGTCCTTTCAACAACCGTGACTATACTCGCACACGTACAAGGTCAACGTAAACGCCTCTCCAACGGCATACCATTTCTACGCAAACCCTTATGGAGAACAATACCAGTAACCCTCTAATCATATCACGGTTACACTCGACTCGGTTAAACCTCCAACACCAAAACGATTAACCCGACCTAGTTAGTCAAACACGCCCAGTCAACCTACCTCGGCCAACCCTTAACAAGATTTGATTAACCCGACCCGGTTAGTCAAACTCACTTGGTTAACCCGCCTCGATCAACACCTACCATCTTTTTGATTAACCCGACTCGGTTAAGTCAAACTCACTTGGTCAACCCGACCTGGTCAACACTCCTAACAACTTATTGATTAACCCGACTTGGTTAATCAAACTATCCCGGTCAACCCGACTCGGTCAAATCCCTAAAAACAATTTGATTAACCTGGCTTGGTTAGTCAAATACCCTTGGTCAACCCGACTCGGTCAACACCAAACATCAAATTGATTAACCCGACCCAGTTAGTCAAACTCACTTGGTTAACCCGCCTCGGTCAAACCCCTAACAACAATTTGATTAACCCGACTTGGTTAGTCAAATACCCTAGGTCAACTCAACTTTGTCAACACCTATCATCTAATTGATTAACCCGACCCGGTTAGTCAAACTCACTTGGTTAACCTGCCTCGGTCAACACCTTACATCTACTTGATTAACCCGACCCGGTTAGTCAAACACCTAACAACAATTGATTAACCCAACTTGGTTAAATCAACTCTCTTGGTCAACCCGCCCTGGTCAACACCTAACAACAATTGATTAACCCAACATGGCTAATCAAACCGCAATGGACTAACTTGACCTAGCTAGTCACTACATCACATGGATAAACTCATTCATTACCCAAAAATCACCCGCATAAAGATAGTACTAAAATCAAATAGTACCTGGATCAAGCATCACTAGATTTTCGCGTTCCGTCATTATTCCACACGGGACATTCTGACTTCCGGTGTCCCTCCTTAAGGCACTTAAAACATGTGACCTTACCCGATGGACAATCACGAGACTTATGTCCCGTTTGCCCACAATTATAACACTTGAATTTAGAACCACCCGTGCCACTCATCTTTACGTTTCCGACCCCTTCGGTAGCACTTTTACTTTTCTTGTTCGAAAACATCGTCACTTCGGACTTCTGCTTACTAACATCAGAAACACTTGTCTTCGAGACAAACGCCTCAAAACCCTTCGCCATGTCAAACAACTCGTCAAAAGTTTTCATCAAATTCCTACTAATCTTCTCTTTGTAGCGGTCATCCAAGGTTTAGTAAAAGTCTTCCTTCAACATGTGATTATTTCCGACATACTCCGGGCAAAATTGGGTCTTCGATAAGAAAACAGATTTGAGAGCGTTTAAATCCATTGACCCTTGCCTCAAAGCACGCAACTCATCCTTGATCTTAGAAAGATCGGCCGAAGTTCGATACTCCTTGAAAAATTCCGTCTTAAACTCGTCCCACGTGAACTCCATGCATTGTTCCTCGCCATAGAGTTGTATTTTCGCATCCCACCACAACTTGGCGTCACCCCTTAGCATACTACTACCATACCTCGTCTTCTTATCGAGAGGGCACTCACTAGTACGAAAAGCCCCCTCCATATCAGAGATCCATCGAGCACTCTTTAGTGGGTCTCGTTCACCCTCAAAAGTTAGAGGTTGAGAATCCTTGAAATTTTTGTAGTAGAAGTCCCGCCTTTTCACATTATCCTCGTGAAGGACAATCTTAACTTGTTCAGTGATTACATCGACTACTTCCTCGTTAATTGAATCTAGGAACATCTTCCTAAAGTCCTCTAGAAATTCCGCCTTTTGACGTTTAAAGATGGCCTCAACCTTGGCCGTGAACTCGGAGTCCTCGCCTTGATCTTCGTTAACTTGTTTGTTTCTTGTCGTCATTCTAAGAAATGAACTCGGTTAGGAATGCAACACAAGTAAATTACTTACACCGCCACGATCAATATTCATAATCAATATAAATATGCCACCGTTCGTACATCCCATCTAGTTCAACACTTGTTGTACATCACTTGCTTGATTTGGCTTGCAACCGTAATAATGGTTGCGAATTATTATTACGCTCACACGCCATGCCGAGCTCATGAATACAACAACCATCTCGCTAGATGTTTAACACAAAACAACATGATTAGTTACAACATAATCAATACATAGCTAGTTCACCTATTCTCTAAGGCACTAACTAAAACCCGAACTGACCCGTAATCCTACAAGTCCCGCATAATAGCAAACACAAAGTCTAAGTCTAGGCACCTATCTCAAGTCACCTAAATCCCTTAGACCATGCTCTGATACCACTTGTAACGACCCAACTTCGTTATTCCAAAAACACGGCAAAAAAAAATAAATTATGTGACAGTTCATCTGGACGGCGTCCAGTTATCTTGACGGCGTCCAGCAGTGAAGACCAGGACGGCGTCCAAGCCTTTTGGACGGCGTCCATATGTACTAAAAGATTCTGATCAGTTTGTCAAAGTTACGCGGGCGGAAAACCCGCTTCCCGACACTTTTACAAGAAAACACTTTCACAATACATTATAATAATTATAATTAAGAGGTTTCCATAATAAAAATGAGTTACAACACCGGGCCCACATCGACCCAAATTACGTTAAAGTAGCTATTTCGACCCAAATGAGTTTAAGTTCCAAACAAAACTACGAGCATGATGTTTGGGGATAAACTACCCAATCCTAGGTCGAATTCCAAAAGTATTCCAAGCAAGCATCAAAATGGGAAATCATCTAATCCCGAGCATACCCTTGCCAAAACCGCTTCCGTACCTAAAAATGTAAACAACGAGAGGGTAAGCTAATGCTTAGTGAATGCAATACTTATACATATACATATATAGTTTACCTACGCGCATCCATCTACCAATACCATGCAAACAAAATGCATAAACGAGCTAGAAACACCAAAACATACAACTAGCGACAACTTTAGTATATAAATCACTGCAAATATAACTACACGTAAACAAGGCATAAACATGCTAACCATTCTCCGCTTTGCTACTACCGACTTGTAGCCGACCAATAACATCGAGTCTCCCTCGTACGATGTCACCGACTTGTGACTCATCATATGGTGTCACCGACTTGTGAATCACCAAAGGGTGTCATCGACTTGCGAACCACCCACTAATACTTATGGGTTACCGACTTGTGAACGCCATGTGGAATCACCGACTTGTGAAGCACCACCAAGTGTCACCGACTTGTGAAGTACTATAGGGTGTCACCCACTTGTGAATCACCCGCAAATACATACGAGGTCACTGACTTGTGAACCTCCAAGAGGTGTCGCCGACTTGTGAAGCACCACTAAGTGTCACCGACTTGTGAACACTATGAAGTGTCACCGACTCGTGAATCACTTCCCCGACTTATGGTATCACCGACTTGTGAATCATCATCTAGTGTCACCAACTTGTGAACACTAATAAGTGTCACCGCCTCGTGAATCACCTAACAAAATCCTAAAGGGGTCACCGCCTCGTGAAGCACCATGAGGTGCCACCGACTTGTGAGTCACCTAACGAGACACTACCGACCCGTAGTTCTCTTCACCCATAACCTCAATAAGTAACCATCTTGTGACATAACGCCCAATACTCACGATGTGGCACCGAAGGCCCACATAGCGTACGAGTAAATAAACTACATACATACATGTATAAATATTCCACTCACCTTGATTACAAGAAAGGCAACTCCCGCTTGAGCTCCTAATCGTCCAAATGTGAATCACCTAGATAATTCACAAACAAGTAAGCTAAACACTCTAGCTTATACCCAAAACACCATAAGTGCAATATCGACCCATTTGCACATACATCCATTTCACTAAGTCAAATCTCGCCCAAAACACCCATAATCACAATCAACTAGTGATTATGTTCTAACACCATATTTTACCCAAATCTTAAGTGTTAACATTTATCTTACACAATTTGGCACCAAACCCTAATTTTGACCCATTTCAAAATTAGTCAACCAAAATACACCCAAATGTGTTTCAACACATCCAAAGTCACTAAACCTAGTGATTAATCCGTTTAAAAGTCTTGAACTTGACCAAAACATCAACCAACCCCAAAATCCACCAACGACAACATAAAACCCGATTACTAGCATCACTAAACTCACTTCATGAGTTTAAATGGGTTTAACAACAATTTAAGCTCTAACCCTAACTTAGAATATCAAATCAAGCAATAAAATTCAGAGTTAGAACTTACTACAACAACCAAAACGTAGCTAGGAGCGAGATGAACAACTTTAAAACCCGAGCTTCGGTGAGAATCCAACTCCTTCTTCTCCAAATCAAGCTCTCTCTCTAAACTCTTTCTCTCTCTCTAGAAATGGATGAGAGTGTTTGTGTGGATGAAAATATGATCCACAAATGGATCTAGATCAGTTTTGAGGCTCCAAACCGACACCCAAGTGAAATTACCAAAATGCCCTCTTTTGAAACAAAATAAGACAGCTGGCCCGTCAGCACATTTGGACGGCGTCCAGAATGTGGGACGGCGTCCAGTTTAAAAGGACAGGATGGCCTCCAGATTATGGGATGGCGTCCCATTGAACTGAAACAGGAACAGGGTCTTACACCCAAAATTTGGTAATTTACAACTACTCCTATACTTTAGGATTATCTTAAGTTAAATAGGTTCGATTCTACTGACTTCTTAAAAATTTGACCCTAGGTCATACTTCCCTTACTCACCATAATAAAGAGTAGTACAATTTAGGGCCCGCTAAATATAAATTTAAAACTATTGCCCCTCTACTGATAGTTGATTCTGACGTCTTGCGACCTAACAACACCGCATAAATTAAACCGTCAGTTTTGGTCATATCACTAAGAATAGCAAGTATCCAAAAGCAGAAAGGTTTCCCAAAATAGAAAGTCTCTAAAAATAGAGCTTCATCAAAATCCAAGTTGACTAGAAAGTCAATTGTTGTTCAAAAACCAACACAAAGTAGTACACACGTGAATGCAAATTGTGTCTGGAATTACATGGCACATAGGACTCCATGCAGCACCTTGAACAAGTGGCAAACAAACATCGGAAGCTCTTTACAAACATGAGAATAAACATACTAAAAATTCAACACGAAAGTTGGTGAGTTATAGGTTTAATAACTCAAACAATATTAAAGACAGGCTACAAGTTCTAGGCTAGAAAGCATCTTTAACAAGTTCATCAAAAGTTTATTAAAAGTTTCATCCAAGATTCTACAAAATTGAGCACCCAGTAACTAAAATTAACGTAAATAATAAGTACCTATGTATTAAAATACACGTAATCAATGTGTACCAAACTCGAATAATATGCGCCCGTTAATTGCTAGCGCGAGTAGCCCGGATGGGGATTTAAAGCCCTATGGATCCATATATATCTATTTGCGCCCACCAGTTCAAAAACTGGTAGCTACTAGTTACCAAAACTAAGGGATTTTTGGTTCAAACTCAATGTCGAATAAAGTAAATATGCACTTGTGTCTATTGCGTAAAATAAAAATGTATGTATTCTCATCCCAAAAATGTAAAGTAAAAAAGGGACTACAACTCACCTTGAAAGCTCTGACATAAATACTCAAACGCGATAGTAACACCTAACGTACAACCGAAGACTTCAACCTAATTAAACAGGTTGATCAGTTTAATGTCTAGTAAACAAGGTTAGTTCATAGTGTAGTCATATTCATATTGCTCGAGTACGATACAAAAAGTCAACAAAAGTCAACAAAAATAGTCAACCCCGTAAGTAAACATAGAATGTCAATTCGAAAAGTCAACTCAGAAAGTAAAAGTCAAAGGTCAAACCTAAAAGTCAACACCAAGGTAAACTCAGGTCAATATCATAAACAAGGGTCAACACTATCAGTTTAGTAGTAATATTTAGTAACACAATAGTGTTTAGTGAAAATATTAATATTTAGTGAAGATAGTAGTGTCGGTAGTGTCACTTAACTCTACTACCCAATATTCAATATGAATTCACTAGACCAAAGTCAACACTACAACTCAAAGTTAAACATTAGACATAAAGGCTAAGGGATCAGTCTACACTTAACACTCATCTTAGAACAATTGTGCAACCCTTATATATATATATATATATATATATATATATATATATATATATATATATATATATATATATATATATATATATATATATATATATATAATGTCAATTCGAAAAGTCAACTCAGAAAGTAAAAGTCAAAGGTCAAACCTAAAAGTCAACACCAAGGTAAACTCAGGTCAATATCATAAACAAGGGTCAACACTATCAGTTTAGTAGTAATATTTAGTAACACAATAGTGTTTAGTGAAAATATTAATATTTAGTGAAGATAGTAGTGTCGGTAGTGTCACTTAACTCTACTACCCAATATTCAATATGAATTCACTAGACCAAAGTCAACACTACAACTCAAAGTTAAACATTAGACATAAAGGCTAAGGGATCAGTCTACACTTAACACTCATCTTAGAACAATTGTGCAACCCTTATATATATATATATATATATATATATATATATATATATATATATATATATATATATATATATATATATATATATATATATATATATATATATAATTATCTAGCGCACTTGGTTAACAAAGGTCAACTCTAGGGTCAATATTGTCAACGGATCAGGTCTGACCCAAATGGTTCTTCAAACCCATGGTCGTTACCATACAAGTCAAGACACGTAGTTCATATTTGATTATTACATTTTCTTACGATATTACATGCGCGGTCAACTTCTAGAACATGTCCGTTTGACTTGAAATACACCCAAAAGTTTCGTATTTCAAAGATCTAAAATACACCCAAAAACCAGGTTCTAACTCCTAACAGAGGAATTGCAGAAGTCCGCTACGCACCCGACAGATTTTCCGTTAAACTTTCAGCACTTTTAATTAAACACCTAGAACTTTAAAGTTCCGTATAGAATCAAAGGGAAATTGAAATGACTCGGTTCTTGAGTCCAAACTCAGTAACATTTTGAGGCCAACAATTTTATCAACCCAGATTTTCAGTTGCAGGTCATTTACTATATCAAAATGTCAGTTTTCAGCCTATACAATAATGTATTTTATTTTAATCACCACTTTTGACCCGTACAACAAAATTACATGATATATAAATGAAAACTTAATGTATTTTCATAATAAATTCAATTATGAAACTATCATGACCTGATTATATTTCATACTATTCTAGAATTTCAATTTCAAACATGAATTTCATACCGAAATCTAATTAACCCTCACTTTTGATCCATAAACCGAAAACATATAATTTCTAAACGAATAGTTATTAAGTTTTAAATATAAATACAACTACATACCTATCTCATACAGATTATAAGTGATATATATATATATAGCATGCATATCAAAGTCATGATTTAACAATAAAACCTCAAAGAGACAAATTAACGACTAAAATCATGCATACAAACAAAGACTCGAGCACTAGACATGGATACACTATTTAATTGGACTAAAATCAGAAATATATAATTAGGATTTTTAGAGTTTTTACCTAAATCAAGAAATTGCACAGTGTAGGATGTAGCTCTTCTCACGTAGGTTAAGAATATGTAATTAATTTGTTGATCGGGCAAGAAATAAAGATGGAGATGATTATATAGATTATAGATGATCATGATGGCTATGATTTCAGTCGACAGAGAAGAGAGGAGAAGGAGGGAAAGGAATATAAAGCTTTAGCGTTTGTGGTGTAGTGTTTTAACCGTAACTCAATAAACTAAACTATCTAAAAGCGACACAATCCTCCCCCCTCCCACATAGGCCACAAATTTTGGAGGCTAAAAGGGGGTTCCCGAAAGTTTAGTTTCTTCTATTTTGACCACTAAAAGATTACACGCAACCCTGCGAGTTTCAATGATTTTTGCGGTACGCGATAACGATTTAAATCGTGAACGGTGTACTAAGGATAACACGAAGATAAATAAATTATTACAAATAATAATTATGAATGAGGATGACATAAGAATGTTCTTAAAATTATTGGGAATCTTTATAAGCAAAAAAATGACGTTTCCCGGAGTTCCAATAGATATTATGAATAATATATTATTAATAATGGATAACATAAGAATGTTATTTTCTATAAACTTGACTTGAAATTCGATTAACGGTCGTTAAGTAACACTTAACCAAGAATATAAATACTTATTATGAATCACCACATATATGTTAAAAATAATATTTATAATTAAATATAACATATAAATGTTATCTAATTCACGTACGTATGACACAAAAGTCAAATTAACGCTCGTTAAAGAATCAAATGAAATAGTTAACAGAAAAAGGAGGGTCGTTACAATAATGATGCATCCTCTTATCGGACCACTCATGTTAACACTCGCAAGCGTTCTGCTACTGGTAATTTAAACTTTAACCATATTGCAGACTACAATCTTCTTTCCTTTTTTTGAATGCCCAACATCGGTGGGTTTTATAATCTAAATCAATATGCTTTTCCTCAAATGAACTTTGATTCTTCCTAGAATTCTTGACAAAATTTTACTCGTAACAATTTTCATTTTCATTCAGTCGCAGCATCCGCTCAACAACAAACGCCGCTAAAAAGGCTTGCCTTCCCGCCTTTCGCTAAGAGAAATATGAGTTCTAATGTTGGTCCTTCACAACTTAGTTTTCCCAACCTTGACATTTCTTGCTTGTCTTATTTTTTGAAAGGTCCTCCAAATAGTTATGATGGATTTATAAAGTATTTGAAAGCTATGGTGTCTCCTTGTTTATCAAAATACTTTAGAAGCGTACTGTATATCAATGCACACAAATCATATGCTCAAGGAATAATCTTTACTCTTAGTTCTGGCTTGGATAATCTCAAAAGATCAGTTTCTTCGGACCATCTTCATCAAGAAAATGCTAGCATAATAAAGCATAATGCGGAGAAGATTGCATTTTTGGAAATAAACGAAAAATCTATTCATGTGGAACTTGAATATGCCATTGTTGCTAAATGCTAGAGGAAGCCCGAATTTCTAAGCTTGAAGCTAAAGAGAAATGGTACCTTCATAAGATTGAATCTCTTTCCTATTCCAACAAAGAGATGGCATGTGAATTGAAGTCCAAGGAGAATAATATGAGACGTTTAATGGCTGGTATTCATACTCTTGTTACTCGTATTTTCAAATCTGACA
Source organism: Rutidosis leptorrhynchoides (assembly GCF_046630445.1). NCBI lineage: Eukaryota > Viridiplantae > Streptophyta > Magnoliopsida > Asterales > Asteraceae > Rutidosis > Rutidosis leptorrhynchoides. The sequence goes on along the minus strand of NC_092333.1, from coordinate 267,564,196 downwards.
TATTGATGAAGCCTTTCCATGATTTTATAAACGCTGCTTGTGACGTTGAGCGGATGAATTTTTACGACTTTTTGAAGAATAAGGTTCCTGACTTCCCAAATTCCCTTCCGAAAGTTGTGACATCTAAATTTATTCCAAATACTACAGAGAATATCAATGATATAGATGCAATCGTGGAAAATTTGTCTTCCCCGACCTTAATGTTATTTGTAATAATCCTTATGCTTCTCTTGATGACATTCAGAATTATAAACCATGATATGTATTGTATTACTTTTACTTTGTATATTTTTTGCAAACCTTTATATGTTAAATATATGGTTAGTCTTTGCTTTTTTGTTATTTTACGTCATGATGGTGTAAATATATTTATCTACTTCGATGTTTAGTGAAGTCTATGCTATTCACTATCGATTCAATCTTTTTTGCTCAAGATTGAACTTCTGCCATCGAGAATTTTTATCTCTTATGCAGGCAGGGATGACACATGCTTTTCATCATCCGATATTTATTTACATCCTTTTGCTGGATGACATAAAATTTCGTTGTTAAAATCAATCAACTTCTTTTAAGAAATGTTTACATTTATGACTATATCTCTTGTAATAGATAGTAAATCAGACTATCTAAACATATTTAATTTTTTTCCTAAATTTATTGCATTCCATACTCTTTGTAACTCTTCACCGGTAAGCGCTGAAATATGAGCCATTATCGTTGACCTTTGTAATCGTGTATGGTACTTCCCATCGTGGTTTTACTTTTCCAATCTTTTATTACCGACTTGCTTCATTATTTCTTAAGACCAAATCTCCTTTCTCAAAGTTAGCATGTCTTACACGTTTATTGCAATAATTTTCCCTTTTCTACTTATATTCGCTTGACGTTTGGCTGCCATGATTCTTCGTTCTTCTATTTGTTTTAACCCTTCACGCAGAACGGACAAATTTTCCTCTATATTGAATGCCAAAATTCGTTGTCTTGGTACACTTAATTATGCTGGGATGACTGCCGATACACTTTATACCAAACTAAATGGCATCTCCCCAGTGCTTCCTTTTTGTGTTGTTCGATGTGCCAACAATACATTTGGCAGTTCTCCAACCCATCCGGTTTGACTTAAGTCTAACCTTGATTTAATTCCGGCAACAATTTTCTTATCGGCCACCTCCACTTATCCATTTGTTTGTGGATGAGCTACTGATGTAAAAGTTTGTCTTATATCCAATTCCTTACACTAGCTTCTAAATGGGTTTTCAGCAAACTGCTTTCCGTTATAACTAACAATTTCATTAGTAACCCATATCAACATACAATGTCATTCCATATGAACTTCTTGATGTTCTTTCCTCTAATGGATGCTAATGGCTTTGCCTCAACCCATTGTGAAAAAGTCGATTGCCACCATTAAAAATTTAGCTCTTCCTTCTCCTCTTGGAAATGGTCCTACTATACTATGGCCCATTTACAAAATGGCCAAGTTGATGAAATTGGAATAAGATCATACTTCGAAAGACGCTGTACGAATGAATGTCGTTGACATATTTCACATGTCCTAATCCTTTCAGCTATATCCCTATACATTGATTGGCAGTAGTAATTTAACAAACTGATTTCTGAAATAGTGGAATGGCACGCTGCGCCATTTCCTTGCGCGCCGCACCGACAAGCGGGGTTGGGTGGTTGTTTTATAAAAATAAAAATAAGAACGACCTTGTTGCAATATTGCATGTGAACTATTTAGGGACAAGAAAACTGACCTAAGTCAATCATTTTCTTCACTGTTACTCAAAACAAACACCTATTCTAGTGAGAGAAAGAATTTGTAGAGTTTAAGAGTTGATTTTGTGAAAAGAGGCTAGTTCATCCCCAAATGGAAGTCCAATTCATGTGTAACTGCTACCTAGGCTTGTTCTACACTTGTGGTAATCCCTAAATCCGAGTTTGTTATGGGTTGGTTGTGTGTTTAAGACCCTTTTTCTTGTGAAATTAGGGTTCTTGGGGTGTAAATTGGGTGTGTAAACCTTATTTGCTGACTTAGGGTTGTGGGTGACCAATTTGTAAGACTTAGGTCTTGCATGTGCTTGATAATCACTTGACTACTTGTAAATTGGTGATGGTGTTACTTGTGTAAAGTTGATTTTGGGTGTAAACCCTAAATTTGGGTCAAAATGGGTTTAGTGTTAAAATGGATTAATATTAGGGTTCATGACTTGATTTTGGGAAAGGCAAGTACATAAGTACTTGGTGTTGTGTAATTGTGTTAAAATGGTGTATTAGGACCAACATCATTAGCCATTGGTAATAATGGGTGTTTTTGACTTGTGTCAAATTGGGTCAAGTACCTTTTTGGGTCAAATGTGGTGTTGTCATTAGTTTTGGTTAAATTAGTGCTTAAGCACATATGTTTAGTGTTGATGGGTGTATTTTAAAATTAATCGAATGTGAGAAGTGATTTTTTAGTCAAACTAGTGTTTAACACTAAAATTGGTGGAATAAGTACTTGAGTACTTGATGTAAGTGGTCAATTGGTGTTTGAGAACATAATCACTAGTAATAGTGATTATGGGTCAAGTTGTCTTGTTTTGGTTGGTTAAGTACACTTAAGGTTAGAATTGTACTAATTGGATTGGGTCAAAAGTACCACCCGCGGTGGTGATTTAGTAATGTCCATTTAGGTTACTGAATGGACGGGTTTTGGTGAGCAAATTGGAAACCCTAGGCTAACGGTGTTGGTGTCGAATTCTCTTATAGAGAATGGATGTTTATGTGTTTTTGTGCCTATATTTATATAAGTGACTACTTGCTTGGATGCGGAGATGATGATATAGCATACATGGCTTGTGCGTGTGCTCCAAGGTGAGTGGAGTATTTATATGTGTATGTATATAAGTTGCTTTCTTGTAGGTGAAGTGGCGAGTGACATCCGGGCGCAAGTATTTTCTCTTCGTTGGCCGCATGATATGTGGCGAGTGGCATCCGGGCGTGAGGATTTGCTCTTTGTTGGCCACTTGATGCAAGGTGGTGAGTGATATCCGTAAGGTTTCACTCTTCGTTGACCACATTTGCGGTTTGAGGTTTGGCGAGTGTTACTCACTCTTCGGCGGCCACACGGTGTGTTGGAATATGGGAAGTGTCCCCTAATGGTTTCACTTTCCGGTGACCACATTCATGTGTATATGGTGGTGCCATCCGGAAAGCACCTTCATTGGCCACGTGCATGTGTGGATAGTGTTATTTCATTTTATGACTGGCATTATTGGTCATGGTTAACCATATTTGTGTGTTTGTAGTGTAGCATATTACATTTTAATTATATGCGATTTTGATGCTAGCTTGTATGCGGATTTGTGTAAGTATGTGCAAGGAAGTAAGTTATGTATGTATGCATATAAGTATTGCACTCACTAAGCATGTTGCTTACTCTCTCGTTGTTTAGCTTTTTATAGGTAGTCGTTGGATGTATCGGAGGATCTTAGTAGTTCGACTAGAATGCTAGGAGCTTGCTTGAGCTTGGTGGATTTAGCTCTTGGATATTTGGCTTTTGTTGGGGATGGATAATCTCCGAGATCATGCTCATGGTATCGGGTTGGAATGTCGAGTCTGAAACCTTATGTTGTGTATTTAGGTCGAAATTGTGTTTTGGTGTTGTAATGTGTAACACCCTAATTAATGGCCTAGATGAAACGAATAAATAATATTATTTTGATTATATGATTTAAATATGATATTTAAATTACGGATAAATAATAACGACTAAATATAAAAGTGAAATAATAAATTATGAGTGAAGTACTTTTTAAGTGGTTAAATAAATCTGTTTTATGACGATGGTTATAGAAAATATCTGTTTGTGTGATTTGGACTATGTTAGGACCGCCTAAGAGAAATATTATGCTTTAGATAACGGATAAAATGTCTATTAATATAAGTGATAAAATTATGAGGTGGTTAATAAAATTTCAAGTACCCGTGACTTCTAATTTACCTTTTGTTTTTTTTGCACTCACCATCTCATATACATACATATGCATATACTAAAAGAAACACACATGGACCATCCGAATCCCTTATTCCATACAATTAAAGTCTTTCTTTTAATTATTACAAATCAAGAAATCTAAGATGTTGGTGCTCTTGTGATTTTACTCTACATTGAACAGGTAATTAGAAACAAATTCTTTGTGATTGAACTTGAATAATAGTGGTTTGTTAGTTTGTATAAAACTTGATTAATTATTTTAATCCACATGAATATTGTGTGTTTGTTAGAATGGTGGATACTAGTTTATGTGAATTAACAACGCCATAATCTGGTAATTATGAGTGTAATTTTCTTGTGAATTTATATGATTTTATATAAGGTTTTTATAAGTTTTATTATAATCAGAGAAAATAATTGAATCTAGTTATTTGCTACCTCTTTAGCAAAATTGATGATTGTTGATGACTATACTTGTTTTATATATAATATCTTCATCATTGGTATAGTTAAAACTTGGTTGACTAGTATGAACTAAAAGTATAGTTTTTATAAGTTTGGCTACAAATATAAGTAAATGATTAATCTTGCTATATGATATTTTTATGATGAAATTGTTAATTGTTATTGCTTAAACGAGTTATATGTATGTTGTTTGTATAATTTGTTGACTAGGAACTCGTCGAAATAGTGATTTAGTATTTATTGGTTTCAACAACGTTGCTACTACATGTGATGAACTTGATCTTACGGATCAATTCTTGAACCGTACAGATTGACTGTGTTATTATTTGTTGACGTTTAAGTGTTGTTGACTTGTTTAATCGTTGGTGTATATATATATATATATATATATATATATATATATATATATATATATATATATATATATATATATATATATATATATATATATATATATATATATATATATATATATATATATATATATTACCGAGATATGATTACTGACTTGAATAGTTTTATTCTCAGGTGATAAGAGTAAGCAGGAGACTTAGTAATATCAGACCACTGAGTACTTGTGGATATAAGTGAGTGGAACTATCCTTTCGAGAATTACTGTAACATCCCAAATCTAAAAAACAAGTTCAAATGTTAACAGCTCAGGTGGGGACCGGCGGTCCACTTTGGTCCGACGGTCCAAATTCAGTCTAAAATGAAAACAGGTGGAACCTGGACCGACTGTCCAACATGGGATTCTTGAAATAGGAAGGTCAGGAGTGGACTGGCGGTCCACAACGGGTTTTTGTGCAGTTTTGTTGTTTTGTAAAAATAAGGGGCATTTTGGTCAATTCACTTAGGTGTCGGTTTGGAGCCTTCAAAGCTAATGTGGATCTCATTTTGGATCTCATTTCATCCACACAAACACTCTCATCTTATCTTAGAGAGAGAAACCCATTTTTAGAGTGAGAAAGTTTGATTTGAGGAAGAAGAAGTGAGAATTTCTTCAAAGTGCAAGTGTTAAGGTTGCATCTCGTTCTTGGCTACATTTTGGTAGCGGTGGTAAGTTCTAACTCCGAATTGCATTTATTAATTAGATTTTCAAGATTAGGGTTTGAACTTAACGTTCTTGAGAAAACCCATCTAGCTCACAAATGGGTGTTTGAAGCTAGTTGTGGGTGTTGTTGATCCTTGTTGGTTGGTTTTCGATTGTAAGACTAATTGGACATGTTAGGGCTTGTAAATTGGGTGTAATCACTAGGGCTTGTGATTATATTGGTGTTGGAACCCAAATGGGTGTGTTTAGAAGCTTGATTTTGAAATGGGTCAAAATTAGGGTTTGTTAGTGATTTGGGGAAGACAAGTGTTTAACACTTGTGTTTTTGTTTTATTGGCGTTATAGGACCATTTTCACTAGTTTTAAGTGAATGTTGGTTAGTTTGGGCATTGGTTGTACTAGGAAGTGCAATTAGGTCAAAATTGCAATAAGTGTCAATTAGGGTTGGTTTGTAATCCACCCTAATTGTGTTGTTTGTTATGTGATAAATTAGGTACTTTCCATTGGCGGATTTTGGATTTGGTTTGCATTCATCAAGGCGACAAGATAAGTGTAAATATATTATATGCGTATGTATGCATAATATGGGTGCGGGTGGGGTAGAGTGATCCTTGTGCGTTCGGGTTCACTTTACATGTGTGTAGGATGATGGACCTCGTGAGTTCGGGTCCACTTGGCACATTAGTGCGTTTTGCGTTACCACCCGTAGGGTAGTGAATCTCGTGATTTTCGGATTCACATTGACAAGTAGGTCAACCCCACTGATGTTGTTGAGGTGATTTGGGTAGTGATTCTCGTGTAGTTTGGCTTCACTAGTGAATCTCGTGTAGTTCAGATTCACAAGGTCGTGCCTAGTTCAGACGTTCCCATTGTTGTTGTTGTGGCTTAGGGTAGTGATTCTCGTGTAGTTTAGCTTCACTAGTGAATCTCGTGTATTTTGGATTCACAATGTCTAATGTAGTTCGGACATCCCTATTGTCGTGTAGTATGCGGTAGTGTATCGCGTAAGTTTTCGGATACACTAGGGCGCGTGAGATTTCAGCCAACTTTCATGCGTTTAAGGTTAAGGGGTTAACCTTGGGGTTTTTGGGTATTGCGTATTGTTGGTTGAATGTTGGTTAATGGACTAACCGAAAAAGTTAAGTATGATGCTTAACTAAAGAATATATTTTGATGATGACACATACATATGCATAAGTGATGATCGACATCTTAAAATAAAACACACAAGGTGACTAATCCATACTTGATCTTGCAAATGACCAAGTCAAACAAAACTTAAAGAATGAAAATAAAGATCAACAAAGTACACGGTTAAAGTACGGTCGACCGTATACGCAGCCGTAGAAGCCCAGACTGAATTGCAACAAAGTTTTGTGAAAACAAGTTGCACGGTCGCCACCACGGTCAACTGCAGTGCGACCGCAGATTTCTCTGTCACCATTTTTGACAAAATTTAGTTTGACTACTTCCCGACATCTATAATTCATGAAACATTTCTCAACACGCTTAGAATAGATGCCCTCTCCATACTCAATTGAGTTTTGGTCATAAAAACACTAATCTTGGTTAATTACGCTTAATTACATCTTAATGATAAATTAACCATGATTAGGCATAACACATAAGTGTTAATCAATAATATGTGATCTTAAAACTTATCTAGATATCCTTAAGATGATCACCAAGTACCAACACACTTAAGCTAATGTTACTAGAGCACTAATTACAATTAAAGATGACTTAGTGACAAATTAAGGCTAAATGAAGAACAATGCTTTCAGGTGTAACTAGTAAAGATTTGTAATCCTAAAATACACTTAGATACATTTAGGATGGTCACCAAGTCTCAACTAGAGATTGCTCTTCCCTTGTGCATGTGTTAGACATTAATGTGTGCTTACACATTAATCATGCAATATGTTATATTACAAGTAAGCTTGCTAAAAGCTTAAACTATAGTGTTGTGCAAATATATATATGATTAATTTTAGAATAACTATCTCTTGCTATGTGTGAATATTACTTGCTACTTGGTAATATGTTTAATACTCATGAATTTGCCAACTTGATTAATATGCTTGCTATGTGCTTACTAGTTAGAATACTAGGATTCAAGTAACTAGTCTACTCTAATAAATTAAGTGTAAAATGGTTCACAAAGGAATAATGGTCAATAATCTATTTGGTCTTGTCTAAGTAATACATTGTGATTACTTGTCAAAGTATGACTTAACATTGATGTCTTTAGACACTTAATGTTTATTTTAGAAAGTCATCATTCAATTAATCTCCACTAAATCTTAAAATGAATATGACTTGTGATTAATTGAAACTAGGAAGTTAATGACATGTTGACTAGTCTTTTTGATTGAACCAAATGCATTAATGAGCCTAACTAAGTCTTGACCAAACTGATATTTTCCAAAATGTCAATCAAGACACTTCTCCAAGAATATTGGGTTTACGACATTTGGAGTGTTATGTCATTTTCACTCAATAAGACCAAATCTCACACTTAATGCATATAGTACTTGTATAGGATATTAGGTTTCTATTGCAGGTGCTAAATGGAGTAAAGATTCTAAAATGTGACGTTCAAATCTGAGTCAAACGACTATACAACGGATACACACTTTTGGACTGGAGCACGCTCGGTCGAACCACGGTCGACCGTGTCTGCAACCGTGTGACAACAGCTAGTTTTTGAATCTCACTATAAAAGGCAAGCATTGAAGAGAATTTGAAGCTGACCCTCTTGCATATTTCAAAAGATTATTTCCAGAGATCACAAGGGCTTTAATTACTACTCAAATGTGATCAAGTAAGAGAAGATTCTGTGATCTTATAGATATAGAATTTGCTTGTTGTAAACTTACTAATCAAAATTGTTCATCTTGTGAGTTTACTTAGTGTAATGTATGTCCTAGTATTGTCTTAGGATCATCATTACAAATTGTATAAGTCTTTTAACTTCGATTAGTAGAAGCATAGGCTAGCTTAGTGATCTACTTCCTTAAAGGGACTTAGGAAGTTGATTAATCTTTTTTGGAGATTAATACTTGTCCAAGTTGAAGACAAGTTGAGCTAGGTTGGAGTTGGTCTTTCAAAGGAATAGAAAGATTAGGTTTGTTGTCTACCAAAGAAGTTAAAGACTTGTAAATCGGATCTCCATCGGGTTTGGAGAAAAGTGCTTAGTGAAGCAAGAAATCCCGATTAGTGTAATGGGGGAGTGGATTAAGGTGGATTAGTTAACATCCACCCGAACCACTATAAATCCTTGTGTTTATGTTCTTTACATTACTTTCATTATAATTTTGAACATATATACAACACACATCAAGTTTGAGTTGATTTGGTTGATCATAGTTAATCATATTTAGTGATCAATCGAAAAAGTGTTAAAAACGTATCAAGTAACTATTCACCCCCTCTAGTTACTTACAATTGGTATCAGAGCGGTTGCTCAAATCATTGTTCTATAAACGTTTTTGAAAGTGTCAAAATTCGTTTTGTGCAAAAACTTGAGTCAACGATTCTCGGATCAACTCAAACTATGGGATACTTATAAGAATTGGTAAAAGAAGCACCAATCTTTGATAAAGTAGATATTGCTATGTGGAAATTAAGATTTGAGCCTTATCTCAAATCCAAGGATTACTACTTGTGGAGAATAATCAAAGTAGGAGACTTTGTTCCACAAGCAAGTATAAGACTAGTGAAGTCAACATTTCAAAACAATGATGTTTTGAAACAATTTGATGCTATTTCACTACTTCATGAAGTTTTTTCTAATAAAGAAAGAATGAAGATAATTTCATGTGAAAGTGCAAAGGAATGTTGGGATTCACTATGCTCTCAAGAAGAAGAAAATTCTAGGAGTTTAAAGGGTAAGAGAGAATTTGAAAAAGCTTGGAGATTTTCAAGAAAAGGGTTTGAATGGAAATGAAGATTTTTGCCTCATGGGTTCTTGGAATGATTTAAATCAAGATGGTCAAAGTGAGGAAGAGGTTTAATCACCCTTCAAAGAAGATGATGTCTCAAGCATGGATTACAATAAGGTACATGTATTCTATCCTTCTAATTATGAAGAATTGCTAGATGATTACAAGACTATTAAATTTGTATATGATAGTAGTCGTGACAAAGTAAAACTTTTAGAAAAAGAGTTACACAAAGTTAAGAAACTTAACAAAAATCTAATTGATGAAAACAACACTTTGAAAAGAAAGCTTGAAAAGATAACTATTTATGATTCATCAAAAGATAAACTTGAAATGAATTTGTGTCATGACTCTAGCAAATACAAATCATGTAATCATCCATTGTCTATTATTAGGAGAACTGAGAACATGGAAAAAATGGGCCAAACTAGCAATTCAATAGAAGGGATAAGTCAAGGATTGGGTAACCTTAAAATCAATCAAAACCAATGATCAAAATGCTAATGAGAATAACCTTTTCAAAATACTTTGAATTAATAAAAGGGTTTTCATACAAATGCAAAATTGTTTTGAAAATGATTTTAAAAGGATTATTGAAGGAAGTCTACTTGTATTAGGATTGTGTGTTTGAATGAAACTAGAATTGCATGCTAAATACAAGATTGATGCGTTTTGTGTATACGATGTGTATAATTGAAATATATATATATATATATATATATATATATATATATATATATATATACATATATATATATATATATATATATACATACATACATACATACATATAAATATAGTATATTACGTGTCATTGATGATGAAACATCGGGAGGATGTGATCATTCAATGTTAGGAAAATAAAAGTTGTCCTCAAGTATTCTATAGAACCTAAGAATCATCAAAACCCTCTCAAGAGAAGAAGTGAAGAAATTTGTGATCAGGAGATCCATGGCTGCATCACGGCTGACCGTAGACTCGATCGTAGAAACCTATTTCGAACGTCTGGAAATTTCTCCCACGGCTAACACAATGGTCGACCGCGCTTTGACCGTGCGTGGTCTGACTCTGCTTTAAATCTAATAAAACCCTCACTTTTCATCTCATTCAAACTCACTTCAAAACAAATACTCTCTGCACGGCTGAGGAGATCGACCGCACAAAGAAGAACACACATTCCTTCCATCTCAATTCCTACTTTAGGTATGATTAATCCTTGCTTTCCTAGCATTCAATTGTGTTTGTATGATGAACTAGTGTTGTGAAGAAACCCTAACTAGAATGTACCAAAACTCAAATTAATGAAAACAATCAAAATTGTTTTTTAGAACAACTTAGAAACGATTGTAATGATGCCTATCTATGCACTAATTTAACTTTGGACGATTCTAGGGTTCATTATACATCTAGGTTAGATTTTCATAGAATCATTGTTCTTATGATATAAATAACATTGTTGCAAATTGAGTGTGATAATGTTAGATGTCAAAACATGTGTTGATGATGATCTTAAAAGTCTAGAACACATATGAACATTGTGAAAATCATAATCTAGTTGCAAACTCATTGACACTAATAAAGAGTGAAAATATGAAGAACATTAGCATCAAAACATCTGAGTATTGATGATAATTAAAGTTTACAAATCACATTGCCTAAAATTGAATCACATATACACTTTGAATTGATTTAAAGTGTCATTGTGCAGAAAATGGCCAATCGAGGAGAAAGCTCATCCAACTTTCCTCCACATCGATCGACACTCAATAGAGAAAAAGTGAGTAATCGAAAAATAGCATAAGGAAGAAGAGTCGAAGTGGAAGATTTTCCTGAAATGGTTGCAGCCTTCTCAGATTTAAACTGGAATGTATATCTTGATCTGAATGGAACAATATACCCATCACTTGTTCGAAGCGTTTACTCTAGTTTCATCTATGTTGATGGATCAGTTTCTTTTAGGTTAAAGGCAACAAGAACAACGATACCCTTCAAGAATTCGGAAAACTATTGGGAGTTTCGACAAGTGGACGAAGGTTCTTCCGCATAGGACATAGTCTAACCTATCTCCCAGACTTCATTAATAGAGACACAACTATTCGAACACTATGTGAAGACAATGCTCCAAGAGAAGAAATCATCAATCAGGGAGTACTAGGCAAACACCTGCGAAAGAAGTTCCGCATATGGAACACAGTGATTAACTACAATATTTATTGTAAAATGAGAAATCGCTCGCATATTCATGCTGTTCAAATGGCTCTCCTTTGGTGTCTGGAAATGCAAGAACCGGTTGACATGGGTTATTTTATGGCCATACGAATGAGCAATGTACCAAAGAACTCAACAAGAGCTCTTCCTTATGGAATGCACCTTACTAGGTTGTTTGAAAAACTAAAAGTAATGGATGGCATTCACATAAATCCAACCAATCAAATATTCAATCATCATATGATAACTTTGATGGGATACGAAGATGAAGATGACTCTGATGAGATTGAAAGGGTCTATGAAGCTATGACCAGTTCACAAATCAACCTGGAAGAGATATCCGACAGTGATGAAGAACTGTTTCCAGATGAAGCTAATGATCCTTTTTATGGTTTGGATCGTAATTCAAAAGCAGAACGAATCTACCTGAAACAAGCTAAGATAAAAAGTATCAATCCAAGATCCAACTGTTATTGAAGAAAGTGAAAAGGGCCTTCTCATACCGAAGAAGCAGCGATGTGAGAAGTAGAGGTGAAGGAAGTAGTGGAAGAAGATGAATTTACAATGTTGTTTGAATGTTTTGTTTTGTAATACATTATGTGATTAAATGTTTGTTCTCATGACTATTTGAATATTTCTTGAATAATATCTGCTTGAATGGGTCAATCTGGGCAAAGACTAGTTTGTTAAATTAAAAACAAATGTTTTCAAAAATCATGCAGCCAACAACACGGTCGATCGTAGGATCGACCGTGCATTAGCCTGACACTCTATTTTTTCTCTCTCCTTGAAAAATTAATGCACATTGAATCCTTCAAACCTAAATGGATCTGTTTTCAAAGTGTCATTCACAAATTATCATACTTAAATATGATCCAATTTTTCAAAAGATTCAATTGCTCCAAAAGGGAATGGAAGATTAAATGAAGACTCATCTTCTTCCCTTTAAATTTAGAATATCATGATCCAAAATGCACTACACCACTTCACTCAAAATGAGTCAAACAAACAAGTCCCCTAACAATCCTTTCGTGATTGACTTGTCTTCTTCCGTTTCCGACTCCTTTGATAATCACTTTCCTAACTCCCAAGAAGAACGTGATATGATCAATATGATCAATTACAACCGACAAATGGTTAGCACTAGACCAATCATCGAAGGTTGTGTGGTCACTATTGAGCACTTTCTCGAGGACCTTCTCGAAAATTTTGCTCACATAAAATGGGATGCATTCTTAACCTTAAGAGGCCCCATTCATTCCACTGTAGTTTGAGAATTCTATGCGAACTATGAATTCACTCCCCCAAACAACGTCAAATTCCAGTTGTTTGATAAAGGGTTTTCCATGTCTCTCAAAGACTTTGGAAAATTTATGCATGTACCTGATGAAGGTGTGAAATTCTTCACCTATAGTCCATACCTCCATTATCTTCCTGAGTTTCTCATAAAAGGTAACATTATCAACACCTTTTGTCAAAGGCCCATCAATCACATTGAAATCCGAAACGATGGCCTTAAGGCGAATCATCTTGCACCAAAGTTTGACCTTTGGCTCAAGGTCATAAACCAAAACATCTACTGCAAGGTGGAAAAACTCTCCACAAATGTTCATGCCTGTGAAGCCTCTTTACTTTGGTGTCTCCAACACCGAATTCAAGTCAACATGGCACTTTTCATGGAAAAGAGGATGAGTGGGTTGGTGTACAATGAATCACTCTTCCTTCCTTATGGAGCACACCTAATAAAACTCTTCACGCAACTGTGCGTTCAAGATCTTCACTCTGTTGGTCTAACCACCCTCCTAATCAATTATGATTCGGTTCAACCTTTTAATGAAGAAATGAAAGGTGAGAACACACCTGCCTGGAGTGTTACATGATCCGATAATAGTGTTGAGGATGACCAATTCATTGCACTATTATCCTCCACTCAAATGTCCATTCTTCATCGTCAGAATCGTCGAACCCACAAGATCTTACGATGATTTCTGAACAACCTTGTCTGTAGAAGGTGCTCATCACATCCAAGCACCTCTCGCCCCATGTAGAACAAATCTTGGAATGATTTGTTGTATCATCCATGCATATTTTCATGTATGCATAACTATGTTTCATGTTTGTTATGAATAAAATGTGTGCTTGTTATGTTTTAATAAATATTTTCCATCATGCACAATTAAAGGGGGAGCTTTGCTCTAAGGGCGAGCAAAGTTCTAGGGGGAGGTAACCTTTTTGCTTCGACAAAAGGGGAGAAATATGGATACAAGTGATTGTTAACACTTGCGTATTTATAACAAAATGTCCCTCATCACTTGTATGTTTGTCATCATCAAAAAGGGGGCTAACCGACAAAGTTAAGTATGATGCTTAACCAAAGAATATGTTTTGATGATGACACATATATATGCATAAGTGATGATCGACATCTTAACATAAAACACGCAAGGTCACTCATCCATACTTGATCTTGCAAATGACCAAGTCAAACAAAACTTAAAGAATGAAAATAAAGATCAGCAAAGTACATGGTCAAAGTACGGCCGAACGTATATGCAGCCGTAGAAGCCCAGACTGAATTGCAACGCAGTTTTGTGAAAACAAGTTGCACGGTCGCCACTACGGTTAACCGCAGTGCGATCGCAGATTTCTCTGTCACCATTTTTGACCAAATTTAGTTTGACTACTTCCCAAAATCTATAATTCATGAAACCTTTCTCAACACTCTTAGAATAGATGCCCTCTCCATACTCAATTGAGTTTTGGTCATAAAAACACTAATCTTGGTTAATTATGCCTAATTACATCTTAATGACAAATTAACCATGATTAGGCATAACACATAAGTGTTAATCAACAACTTGTGATCTTAAAACTTATCTAGATATCCTTAAGATGATCACCAAGTACCAACACACTTAAGCTAATGTCACTAGAACACTAATTATAATTAACGATGACTTAGTGACAAATTAAGGCTAAATGAAGACCAATACTTTCAAGTGTAACTAGTAAAGACTTGTAATCCTAAAATACACTTAGATACATTTAGGATGGTCACCAAGTCCCAACTAGAGATTGCTCTTCCCTTGTGCATGTGTTGGACATTAATGTGTGCTTACACATTAATCATGCAACATGTTATATTGCAATTAAGCTTGCTAAAAGCTTAAACTATAGTGTTGTGTAAATATATATATGATTAATTTTAGAATAACTACCTCTTGCTATGTGTGAGTATTACTTGCTACTTGGTAATATCTTTAATACTGATCAATTTGTCAACTTGATTAATATGCTTGCTATGTGTTTACTAGTTAGAATACTAGGATTCAAGTAACTAGTCTACTCCAATAAATTAAGTGTAAAATGGTTCACAAAGGAATAATGGTCAATAATCTATTTGGTCTTATCTAAGTAACACATTGTGATTACTTGTCAAAGTATGACTTAACATTTATGTCTTTACACACTTAATGTTTATTTTAGAAAGACATCATTCAATTAATCTCCACTAAATCTTAAAATGAATATGACTTGTGATTAATTGAAACTAGAAAGTTAATGACATGTTGACTAGTCTTTAGGATTGAACCAAATTCATTAATGAGCCTAACTAAGTTTTGACCAAACCGAGATTATCCAAAATGTCAATCAAGACACTTCTCCAAGAATGTTGAGTTTACCACATTTGGAGTGTTATGTAATTTTCACTCAATAAGACCGAATCTCACACACTTAATGCATATAGTATATGTATAGGATATTAGGTTTCTTTTACAGGTGCTAAATGGAGTAAAGTTTCCAAAAAGTGATGTTCAAATCTGAGTCAAACGGCTATACAATGGATACACACTTTTCGACTGGAGCACGCACGGTCGAACCACGGTTGACCGTGTCTACAACCGTGTGAAAACGGCCAGTTTTTGAATCTCACTATAAAAGGCAAGCATTGAAGAGCATTTGAAGCTGACCCTCTTGCATATTTCAAAAGCATAGGCTTGGTTGTTGTAAACTTACTATTTAAATTGTTCATCTTGTGAGTTTACTCAGTCTAATGTATGTCCTAGTATTGTCTTAGGATCATCATTACAAATTGTATAAGTCTTGTAACTTCAATTAGTAGAAGCATAGGCTAGCTTAGTGATCTACTTCCTTAAAGGGACTTAGGAAGTTGATTAATCTAATTTGGAGATTAATACTTGTCCAAGTTGAAGACAAGTTGAGCTAGGTTGGAGTTGGTCTTTCAAAGGGATAGAAAGATTAGGTTTGTTGTCTACCAAAGAAGTTGAAGACTTGTAAATCGGATCTCCACCAGGTTTGGAGAAAAGTGCTTAGTGAAGCAAGAAATCCCGATTAGTGTAATTGGGAAGTGGATTAAGGTGGATTAGTTAACATCCACCCGAACCACTATAAATCCTTGTGTTTATGTTCTTTACATTACTTTGATTATAATTTTGAACATATACACTACACACATCAAGTTTGAGTTGAATTGGTTGATCATAGTTAATCATATTTAGTGATCAATCGAAAAAGTGTTAAAAACGTATCAAGTAACTATTCACCCCCTCTAGTTACTTACACATATATCTATATATTGTTGTGTTGTAGCCAATATTGCGGATTCACATGGTGATACGTTATGTATAGCTTGCTTAGTTATACGTGGATGTGGTATGTATTTATTACTTGTGTTGGTGATACGTATTCATTTTATGCATATGTATGTATATAGTATGTTTATCCTCACTAAGCTTTATAGCTTACCCTCTCGTTGTTTTTTTTATAGATTCACATGGAAGAGGTGGCAAGGGTAAGCGCGGGGACTAGTGGATTATTGCGGGTTTCTTTATAAGACTTGATTTTGGATTATACTAAGGATTGGGTAGTGCAATCCCAATCATCATGCTCGATCTTTAGTTGGAAATTAAACGTTTTGGGTCGAAAGTGTTTTTTAGTGATGTTAAACGGGTCTTGGGATTTTATGCCCATTTTGACACCTAAAACTTATGTAATGTATAAATTAGGTTGTTTAAACTTGTTAGTGTATTGGAAATGTTTTGAAAACATAACTGTAGTGTCGTGGTCATTATTATTATTGTATTATAAAAAAATATTCGGGTTGGTATAATGACGAGTTGGGTCATTACACATGATATCAGTGCATGGTCTAATGGATTTAGGTGACTTGAGATAGGTGCTTAGATTTAGACTTTTGTGTGTGCTTAATTACTACGGGACTTGAAGGAGTACGGGTCAGAACGGGGATTTGGTTAGTGCCTTAGTGTGTAGGTGAACTAACGAGGATTGTGGCTTGAATCGTGATATTATTCTTGTGTGTGCTTATATCGCGTGAGTTGTGTTTGCGTTTGTATTTGTGTATATCATCGAGCAAGATAGTCATTGTGCTAATGATTTGAGACGGCGTGTACGCGTAATAATGACTAGCTACCATTGTTACGAGTGCAAATTGTGTCTAACAAGTGATGTACGATGGGTGTTAAGCAAGATGGGGCGATGTTGTGTGTATGGTTTGTTTGCGTTTTGTTGTTTAATTGATAGTACTCTAAATGAACATATATTTAGGCGTAATATCCTTCCAATTTGCAAAGTTTTTAGTTGCAATTGTTCTATTTTCAAGTAATATTCATTTAAATAAATAAGTGCGAAGACAAAAGAAGAAAACGACGATTTGAAGACGCAAATGACGAAAAACCTCAAATGTACAAGATATAATCCAAGTGGTTCAATTTATTGATGAATAACGTCTAAAAATGACAAGAGTACAAGCCGCAAAACACAAAGTACAAGATATCTAAGCATACGAAAGGGCGTTTAAAAATTCGAAACTGAGACATGAACCAACTATCAACGTACGACTCAACGGAGCTAAAATTACAAGTCAACTATGCACATAAATATAATATAATATATATATATATATATATAATTATATAAATTATATATATTATATTAAATAATTTAATATAACGTCGACAAGCTAAAATACAAAAATGGGATGAGCTGGAATCTGGAACCACGCGATCGCGGAGCACACTTGCCTATTTCCTACGCGATTGCGGAGAAACAAAAATATCTGTCCAAGCTAACTGTAGTGACCTGAACTTTTCCATGTTTATATATATTAAATGAAATTGATATTTACATGTTTAAGTGTTTCCAACATGTTAAGCAATCAAACTTGTTAAGACTTGATTAATTGAAATAGGTTTCATATAGACAATTGACCACCCAAGTTGACCGGTGATTCACGAACGTTCAAACTTGTAAAAAAATATATGATGACATATATATGATTATATATATAATTAACATGATATTATGATAAGTAAGTATGTCATTATGTATATTAACAATGAACTACATATGTAAAAACAAGACTACTAACTTAAGGATTTCGAAACGAGACATATATGAAACGATTATCGTTGTAACGACATTTAAATGTATATATATCATATTAAGATATATTAATATATCATAATATCGTGATAATATAATAATTTAACATCTCATTAGATATAATAAACATTGGGTTAACAACATTTAACAAGATCGTTAACTTAAAGGTTTCAAATCAACATTTACATATAACGACTAACGATGACTTAACGACTCAGTTAAAATGTATATACATGTAGTGTTTTAATATGTATTCATACACTTTTGAAAGACTTCAATACACTTATCAAAATACTTCTACTTAACAAAAATGCTTAAAATTACATCCTCATTCAGTTTCATCAACAATTCTACTCGTATGCACCCGTATTCGTACTCATACAATACACAGCTTTTAGATGTATGTACTATTAGTATATACACTCCAATGATCAGCTCTTAGCAGCCCATGTGAGTCACCTAACACATGTGAGAACCATCATTTGGCAACTAGCATGAAATATCTCATAAAATTACAAAAATATTAGTAATCAATCATGACTTATTTACAAGTAAACAAAATTACACATCCTTTATATCTAATCCATATACCAACGACCAAAAACACCTACAAACACTTTTATTCTTCAATTTTCTTCATCTAATTGATCTCTTTCAAGTTCTATCTTCAGGTTCTAAGTGTTCTTCATAAATTTTATAAGTTCTAGTTTCATAAAATCAAGAATACTTCTAAGTTTGCTAGCTTACTTCCAATCTTGTAAAGTGATCATCCAACCTCAAGAAATCTTTCTTATTTACAGTAAGCTATCTTTCTAATACAAGGTAATACTCATATTCAAACTTTGATTCAATTTCTATAACTATAAAAATCTTATTTCAAGTGGAAATCTTACTTGAACTTGTTTTCGTGTCATGATTCTGCTTCAAGAACTTTCAAGCCATCCAAGGATCCTTTGAAGCTAGATCTATTTTTCTCATTTCCAGTAGGTTTATCCACAAAACCTGAGGTAGTAATGATGTTCATAACATTGTTCGATTCATATATATAAAACTACCTTATTCGAAGGTTTAAACTTGAAATCACTAGAACATAGTTTAGTTAATTCTAAACTTGTTCGCAAACAAAAGTAAATACTTCTAACTTGACTTTTAAAATCAACTAAAAACATGTTCTATATCTATATGATATTCTAACTTAATGATTTAAAATCGGAAAACACGAAAAATACCGTAAAACTGGGTATACGCGGTCGTAGTAACATCGCGGGCTGTTTTGGGTTAGTTAATTAAAAACTATGATAAACTTTGATTTAAAATTTGTTCTTCTGGGAAAATGATTTTTCTTATGAACATGAAACTATATCCAAAAATCATGGTTAAACTCAAAGTGGAAGTATGTTTTCCAATATGGTCATCTAGACGTCGTTCTTTCGACTGAAATGACTACCTTTACAAAAATGACTTGTAACCTGTATTTATGACTATAAACTTATACTTTTTCTGTTTAGATTCATAAACATAAGTTCAATATGAAACCATAGCAACTTGAAACACTCAAAACGGATATAAAACGAAGAAGTTATGGGTAAAACAAGATTGGATATTTTTGCTTGTTTTAGCTACGTGAAAATTGGTAACAAATTTATATTAATCATATCCTAGATATTGTATTATACATGTATTCTAATATATTATGTAATCTTGGGATACCATA
This sequence comes from Rutidosis leptorrhynchoides, assembly GCF_046630445.1. NCBI lineage: Eukaryota > Viridiplantae > Streptophyta > Magnoliopsida > Asterales > Asteraceae > Rutidosis > Rutidosis leptorrhynchoides. The sequence continues at coordinate 267,544,406 of NC_092333.1, read as the reverse complement.
GACACGTATGCAAATGTTTTGACATATCATATCGACCCATCTATATATATTATTTGGAACAACCATATACACTCTATATGCAGTAATGTTGGAGTTAGCTATACAGGATTGAGGTTGATTCCAAAAATATATATACTTTGAGTTGTGATCGAGCCTGAGACGTGTATACACTGGGTCATGGATTGATTCAAGATAATATATATCAATTTATTTTTGTACATCTAACTATGGACAACTAGTTGCAGGTTACTAACGAGGACAGCTGACTTAATAAACTTAAAACATCAAAATGTATTAAAAGTGTTGTAAATATATTTTGAACATACTTTGATATATATGTACATATTTGTTATAGGTTCGTGAATCGACCAGTGGCCAAGTCTTACTTCCCGACGAAGTAAAAATATGTGAAAGTGAGTTATAGTCCCACTTTTAAAATCTAATATTTTGGAATGAGAATACATGCAGTTTTATAAATGTTTTACGAAATAGACACAAGTAATTGAAACTACATTATATGGGTGAATGATCGAAGCCGAATATGCCCCTTTTGCTTGGTAACCTAAGAATTAGTAAACTGATATACTAATTGACGTGAATTTCTAAAGATAGATCTATTGGACCTAACGAACCCCATCCAAAGTACCAGATGCTTTAGTACTTCGAATTCATTTTTATCATGTCCGAAGAATTTCCCGGAATGATAGGGGATATTCTTATATGCATCTTGTTGATGTCGGTTACCAGGTGTTCACCATATGAATGAATTTTATCTCTATGTATGGGATGTATATTGAAATATGAAATCTTGTGGTCTATTATTATTATTATTATTATTATTATTATCATCATTATTATGATTTGATAATATATAGGTTAAACCTATAACTCACCTACATTTTTGTTGACGTTTTAAGCATGTTTATTCTCAGGTGATTATTAAGAGCTTTCGCTGTTGCATACTAAAATAAGGACAAGATTTAGAGTCCATGCTTGTATGATATTATGTAAAAACTGCATTCAAGAAACTTACTTTTGATGTAATATATTCTTATTGTAAACCATTATGTAATGGTCGTGTGTAAACGGTATATTTTAGATTATCATTACTTGATAATCTACGTAATAATTTTTGAACCTTTATCGATAAAATAAAGGTTATGGTTGTTTTAAAAATGAATGCAGTCTTTGAAAAACGTCTCATATAGAGGTCAAAACCTCGCGACGAAATTAATTAATATGGAACGTTTATAATCAATATGAACAGGACATTTCAGTTGGTATCTGAGCGTTGGTGTTAGACAACCAGAAAATTGCATTAGCGTGTCTTACCGAGTTTGTTAGGATGCATTAGTGAGTCTGGACTTTGACCGTGTTTTTCTTCAAAAACGATTGCTTAACATTTTTTTTGTTGGAAACTATATATTATTAACATGTAAATATTATGTGATATATTAATCTCTTAACGTGTTTGATATTGTGTGATAGATGTCTACCTCTAGTACAAATCCCATTGATTCACCTAATAATAATGAAGAGTCGAATATATTTTTGGAAGATTCACAAATTCCCGAAGAGGAACCGTAAGAGGAGGAACCGGAAGAGGAGGAACCGGAAGAAGAGGAACCAGAAAAGGAGGAATCAGAAGAGGAGGAACCAGAAGAAGAAGAGGTTCCGGAGGAAGAAATATTGATACCTATAGTAAATCGATTAAATAAAAGAAAATCCTCAACCAACGGACCAAAGTTAATAATGGTCAATGGTGTTTTCGCCGAGGAAGCAAAATATTGGGAAGATTACCAATTTTCTGATGAATCGGATCCCGATGAGGATTCCGATGATGTTATAGAAATTACCTCGACCCAATTTAATAAAGCGAAAGAAAATAATAAGGGAAAAGATATAAAAATAGAGAAACCCGATTCCAACCCCGATGAACTTTATATGTATCGGCAACACCCGTATTTCCTAAAATGTAACAATGACCCGAGAACCTCTAAACCACCAGGGTTTTCTAAACCATTATGGAAAACGACGACTCGTATTAGAGGAACACCATATATTCCTAGAAAATTAGGAAAACGAACCAAGTTCGAAGAAGAAGAAACCAGTGATTCAGATTAGAGGGTTGTAATCATGTTGTGTATTATATATATTGTAGTGTGCTTGTACTTTTATGTTCTATGTAAAAATTGCTTGTATTGTGTGTTAATTATTTTTTACGAATCTAATCCTTGTCTATTTTACAGTATATAAAAACAAAATAGACATTAAGGGTAGACAACTGAATATTTTAGAAGATCTACCAGAGGATATGATTGAGGAAATCTTGTCTAGAGTCGGTCAGAATTTATCAGCCTAATTATGGCAAAATTAACTTGTCAAACATTTGAAAGGCTTTCCAGAAATGCCTTAGTTTATAAAAGGCTTTCCTTTGATAGGTGGGGTATATCACATTGGGGAGACCGTAAGTTACGTAGTGTTTTCTTTAAAGCGTTAAATGCGGGGAACCCAAATGCAATTTTATGCTACGGGTTAAGAACCTATTTTGACTCAACATATCCCAACATAGGATTTCGTGAATTAGAAAGAGTTTCTAACATGCAACATAAAGAAGCATGTTATGCTTACGGGTTAGTGATGTTCGCTTCTTACCAAAGTGAGAAAAAGAACATCGGATTGCAACTTTTAAATAAAACCTTCCCACAAGTGACGGATTCAGTAGTTGGGGTGAGAAACAAGTTTTTTAGATTATTACGGGGCTGTTGGACATTACAAAACCCTCGTCCTTTTGACGACATTACAACATGCTGCCTAGCCAATGGTCATAACGGTTATTTTCCACAAGACCAAGGATGGGAAGTCGTCTTAGTAAAACCAGAATGCATAACTTGTTTATGGACTTATGAATTACGTGTCTTTATTTCCTTTGCTGAACAACTTGCGTATTAACTAGGTTTATCTTCAAAACTGTCCTGTATCAAAGTGTACTATATTTCATGTTATATGTAATATAGCGAAGTTGTAAGTTTGAGGAATATTTGTATGTGATATATTATTATAATAAGTTTTTCATATGGAATTGTAGTAGTTGAATTGTATATTAGCTACTAAGTATGAACTTAACGGGTAGGTAGTACCCGAATTTACACTTATAAAACGCTAATATGAAGAAAAAGCTTTTATAAATGAGTTCATATTATGCTACGAAATACTATTGACTACTCTTAATATTCTGTATGATTAACTCTATTCAGTTGGCTATTTTGAAGGAAATGGCACCGACTACTCGACACACCATGAATATGAGCGAAGAGGAATTTCGTATCTTTCTTGCTGTAAACATAGCAGCAGTACAGGCTGCGCTACATACCAACAATAACTCTGAATCTAGCAATGCAGCTAACGGCGCAAGAAATCGTGTAGGATGCTCCTACAAAGAATTCACTGCCTGCAAACCTTTGGAATTTGATGGAACTGAAGGACCAATTGGATTGAAACGGTGGACCGAGAAAGTCGAATCGGTGTTTGCCATAAGTAAGTGTACTGAAGAGGACAAAGTTAAGTACGCTACGTATACCTTCACAGGTACTGCATTAACATGGTGGAACACCTATCTTGAACAGGTAGGACAAAATGCTGCTTACGCACTACCGTGGTCGGCATTCAAGCAATTGATGAATGAGCAGTACCGTCCTAGAAATGAAGTCAATAAACTCAAGGCAGAACTTAGAGAGTTACGAACATAAGGTTCGAAGTTACCACATATGAACAACGATTCATAGAGTTGTGCCTATTGTGTCCGGGAGCGTTCGAAGATGAAGAAGAGAAGATCGACGCGTTTGTAAAAGGGTTACCAGTAAGGATTCAAGAAGATGTGAGTTCACACGAGCCTGCTTCTATACAGAAGGCAAGTCGAATGGCTCATAAACTCATAAATCAGATTGAGGGAAGAATTAAAGAGCAGGCGGCCGAAGAAGCCAACACGAAACAACTCAAGAGGAAGTGGGAGGAAAACGGTGACAAGAGTCACCAGTACAACAACAACAACAATTACAACCACAATCGCAACAACTATCCCAACAACCGCAACAACAATCGCAACAATAACCGCAATCCTAACAATAACTACAACAAACATCCCAACAACAACAACAACTACAACAACTGTTTCAACAATAATAACAATCCCAACAACAACCTCAATAACAACAACGGCAACAAAAACCAAAAACAGCCATGTCATAGGTGTGAAGAAAATCATCAGGGGTTTTGCACGACATTTTGCAACAGGTGTAAAAGAAATGGTCATAGTGCGATAAAGTGTGAGGTCTACGGACCAAAGTTTAACAGAACTAAAGGAACAAATAATGTCAAAACAAGTAATGCCGAAACGAATAGTGTCGGAGCAAGTAATACCAACGCTGTTTGTTATAAATGTGGAAAATCGGGCCACATTATTAGAAATTGCCTGAATCAGGGGAATACTAATGGGCAGGGTTGTGGAAGAGTTTTCAATATTAATGCGGCAGAAGCACCGGAAGACCCGGAGCTTGTTACGGGTACGTTTCTTATTGACGATAAATCTGCTTATGTTTTATTTGATTCAGGTGCGGATAGAAGCTATATGAGTAGAGAATTTTGTGCTAAATTAAGTTGCCCATTGATGCATTTAGATAGTAAATTTTTACTCGAATTAGCAAACGGTAAATTAATTTCAGCAGATAATATATGTCGGGAGAAAGAAATTAAACTGGGGGATGAAACGTTTAAAATTGATTTAATACCAGTCGAGTTAGGGAGTTTTGATGTAATAATTGGCATGGACTGGTTGAAAAAGGTGAGAGCAGAGGTCGTTTGTTACAAAAATGCGATTCACATTATGCGTGAAAAAGGAAAACCTTTAATGGTGTACGGAGAAAAGAACAACGCGAAATTAAATCTTATTAGTAGTTTGAAGGCGCGAAAACTAATAAGAAAAGGTTGTTACGTCATTCTAGCACACATCGAGGAAGTTAAACCTGAAGAAAAGAACATCAGTGATGTTTCCGTCGAAAAAGAATTTCCCGATGTATTTTCGAAAGAATTACCGGGATTACCCCCACATCGATCCGTTGAATTTCAAATAGACCTTGTACCAGGAGCTGCACCAATAGCTCATGATCCATACAGACTCGCACCCAGTGAAATGAAAGAAATACAAAGTCAGTTACAGGAACTTTTAGAGCGTGGTTTCATTCGACCAAGCACATCACCATGGGGAGTTCCTGTTTTGTTTTTTAAGAAGAAAGATGGTACATTCAGGTTGTGTATCGACTACCGAGAGTTGAACAAACTTACCATCAAGAACCGCTACCCACTACCGAGTATCGACGAATTATTTTATCAACTACAAGGCTCGTCTGTTTATTCGAAGATCGATTTACGTTCGGGATATCATCAAATGCGGGTGAAGGAGGATGATATTCCAAAGACTGCTTTTAGGACGGGTTACGGTCATTACGAGTTTATGGTTATGCCATTTGGATTGACTAACGCACCAGCTGTGTTCATGGACCTCATGAACCGAGTGTGTGGGCCATATCTTGATAAGTTTTTCATTGTTTTAATTGATGACATACTTATTTACTCGAAGAATGATCAAGAGCACAAAGAACATTTGAGAAAAGTGCTAGAGTTGCTGAGAAAAGAAAAACTGTACGCTAAGTTTTCAAAGTGTGCATTTTGGTTGGAAGAAGTTCAATTCCTCGATCACATAGTGAACAAAGAAGGTATTCAGGTGGATAAAACAAAGATTGAAACCGTTGAAAAGTGAGAAACCTCGAAAACTCTGAAACATATACGCCAGTTTTTAGGACTAGCTGGTTACTACAGAAGGTTCATCCAAGACTTTTCTAGAATAGCAAAACCCTTGACTGCATTAACGCATAAAGGGAAGAAATTTGAATGGAAAGATGAACAAGAGAAAGCGTTTTAATTGTTAAAGAAAAAGTTAACTACGACACCTATATTGTCATTACCTGAAGGGAATGATGATTTTGTGATATATTATGACGCCTCAAAGCAAGGTCTCGTTTGTGTATTAATGCAACGAATGAAAGTAATTGCTTATGCGTCTAGACAATTGAAGATTCACGAACAGAATTATACGATGCATGATTTGGAATTAGGCGCGGTTGTTTTTGCATTAAAGACTTAAAGGCACTACTTATATGGGGTCAAAAGTATTATATATACCGACCACAAAAGTCTTCAACACATATTTAATCAGAAACAACTGAATATGACGCAGCGTAGGTGGATTGAATTGTTGAATGATTACGACTTTGAGATTCGTTACCACCCGGGGAAGGCAAATGTGGTAGCCGATGCCATGAGCAGAAAGGACAGAGAACCCATTCGAGTAAAATCTATGAATATAATGATTCACACTAACCTTACTACTCAAATAAAGGAGGCGCAACAAGGATTTTTAAAAGAGGGAAATTTAAAGGATGAAATACCCAAAGGATCGGAGAAGCATCTTAATATTCTGGAAGACGGAACCCGGTATAGGGCTGAAAGAATTTGGGTACCAAAATTTGGAGATATGAGAGAAATGGTACTTAGAGAAGCTCATAAAACCAGATACTCAATACATCCTGGAACGGGGACGATGTACATGGATCTCAAGAAACATTTTTGGTGGCCAGGTATGAAAGCCGATGTTGCTAAATACGTAGGGGAATGTTTGACGTGTTCTAAAGTCATAGCGGAGCATCAGAAACCATCAGGTCTACTTCAACAACCCGAAATCCCGGAATGGAAATGGGAAAACATTACCATGGATTTCATCACTAAATTGCCAAGGACTGCAAGTGGTTTTGATACTATTTGGGTAATAGTTGATCGTCTCACCAAATCAGCACACTTCCTGCCAATAAGAGAAGATGACAAGATGGAGAAGCTAGCACGACTGTATTTGAAGGAAGTCGTCTCCAGACATGGAATACCAATCTCTATTATCTCTGATAGGGATGGCAGATTTATTTCAAGATTCTGGCAGACATTACAGCAAGCATTAGGAACTAGTCTAGACATGAGTACTGCCTATTATCTACAAACTGATGGGCAGAGCGAAAGGATGATACAAATGCTTGAAGACATGCTACGAGCATGTGTTATTGATTTCGGAAACAGTTGGGATTGACATCTACTGTTAGCAGAATTTTCCTACAACAACAGCTACCATTCAAGCATTGAGATGGCGCCGTTTGAAGCACTTTATGGAAGAAAATGCAGGTCTCTAATTCGTTGGAGTGAAGTGGGGGATAGACAGATTACGGGTCCAGAGATAATACAAGAAACTACCGAGAAGATCATCCAAATTCAACAACGGTTGAAAACCGCCCAAAGTCGACAAAAGAGTTACGCCGACATTAAAAGAAAAGATATAGAATTTGAAATTGGAGAGATGGTCATGCTTAAGGTTGCACCTTGGAAAGGTGTTGTTCGATTTGGTAAACTAGGGAAATTAAATCCAAGGTATATTGGACCATTCAAGATTATTGATCGTGTCGGACCAGTAGCTTACCGACTTGAGTTACCTCAACAACTCGCGGCTGTAGATACACTTTCCACGCCTAGAATTTGAAGAAATGTTTTGCTAAAGAAGATCTCACTATTTCGTTAGACGAAATCCAAATCAACGAAAAACTTCAATTCATCGAAGAACCCGTCGAAATAATGGATCGTGAGGTTAAACGACTTAAACAAAACAAGATACCAATTGTTAAGGTTCGATGGAATGCTCGTAGAGGACCCGAGTTCACCTGGGAACGAGACGATCAGATGAAGAAGAAATACCCACACGTATTTCCAAAAGATACGTCAACACCTCCAACTACTTAAAATTTCAGGACGAAATTTATTTAACGGGTAGGTACTGTAGTGACCCGAACTTTTCCATGTTTATATATATTAAATGAAATTGATATTTACATGATTAAGTGTTTACAACATGTTAAGCAATCAAACTTGTTAAGACTTGATTAATTGAAATAGGTTTCATATAGACAATTGACCACCCAAGTTGACCGGTGATTCAAGAACGTTAAAACTTGTAAAAAAAACTATATGATGACATATATATGATTATATATATAATTAACATGATATTATGATAAATAAGTATGTCATTATGTATATTAACAATGAACTACATATGTAAAAACAAGACTACTAACTTAAGGATTTCGAAACGAGACATATATGTAACGATTATCGTTGTAACGACATTTAAATGTATATATATCATATTAAGATATATTAATATATCATAATATCATGATAATATAATAATTTACCATCTCATTAGATATAATAAACATTGGGTTAACAACATTTAACAAGATCGTTAACTTAAAGGTTTCAAATCAACATTTACATGTAACGCCTAACGATGACTTAACGACTCAGTTAAAATGTATATACATGTAGTGTTTTAATATGTATTCATACACTTTTTAAAGACTTCAATACACTTATCAAAATACTTCTACTTAACAAAAATGCTTACAATTACATCCTCGTTCAGTTTCATCAACAATTCTACTCGTATGCACCCGTATTCGTACTCGTACAATACACAGCTTTTAGATGTATGTACTATTGGTATAAACACTCCAATGATCAGCTCTTAGCAGCCCATGTGAGTCACCTAACACATGTGGGAACCATTATTTGGCAACTAGCATGAAATATCTCATAAAATTACAAATATATTAGTAATCATTCATGACTTATTTACAAGTAAACAAAATTACACATCCTTTATATCTAATCCATATACCAACGACCAAAAATACCTACAAACACTTTCATTCTTCAATTTTCTTCATCTAATTGATCTCTCTCAAGTTCTATCTTCAAGTTCTAAGTGTTCTTCATAAATTCTATAAGTTCTAGTTTCATAAAATCAAGAATACTTCCAAGTTTGCTAGCTTACTTCCAATCTTGTAAAGTGATCATCCAACCTCAAGAAATCTTTCTTATTTATAGTAAGATATCTTTCTAATACAAGGTAATACTCATATTCAAACTTTGATTCAATTTCTATAACTATAACAATCTTATTTCGAGTGAAAATCTTACTTGAACTTGTTTTCGTGTCATGATTCTGCTTCAAGAACTTTCAAGCCATCCAAGGATCCTTTAAAGCTAGATCTATTTTTCTCATTTCCAGTAGGTTTATCCACAAAACCTGAGGTAGTAATGATGTTCATAACATCATTCGATTCATATATATAAAACTACCTTATTCAAAGGTTTAAACTTGAAATCACTAGAACATAGTTTAGTTAATTCTAAACTTGTTCGCAAACAAAAGTTGATCCTTCTAACTTGACTTTTAAAATAAACTAAACACATGTTCTATATCTATATGATATGCTAACTTAATGATTTAAAACCAGAAAACACGAAAAACACCGTAAAACCGGATATACGCCGTCGTAGTAACACCGCGGGCTGTTTTGGGTTAGTTAATTAAAAACTATGATAAAATTTGATTTAAAAGTTGTTCTTCTGGGAAAATGATTTTTCTTATGAACATGAAACTATTATCTAAAAATCATGGTTAAACTCAAAGTGGAAGTATGTTTTCCAAAATGGTCATCTAGACGTCGTTCTTTCGACTGAAATGACTACCTTTATAAAAATGACTTGTAACCTGTCTTTTCGACAATAAACTTATATTTTTTCTGTTTAGATTCATAAACTTAAGTTCAATATGAAACTATATCAACTTGAAACACTCTAAACGGATTTAAAACGAAGAAGTTATGGGTAAAACAAGATTGTATATTTTTGCTTGTTGTAGCTACGTGAAAATTGGTAACAAATTTATATTAATCATATCCTAGCTAACTTATATTGCATTATACATGTATTCTAATATATTATGTAATCTTGGGATACCATAGACACGTATGCAAATGTTTTGACATATCATATCGACCCATCTATATATATTATTTGGAACAACCATAGATACTCTATATGTAGTAATGTTGGAGTTAGCTATACAGGGTTGAGGTTGATTCCAAAAATATATATACTTTGAGTTATGATCTAGCCTGAGACGTGTATATACTGGGTCGTGGATTGATTCAAGATAATATATATCAATATATTTCTGTACATCTAACTATGGATAACTAGTTGTAGGTTACTAACGAGGACAGCTGACTTAATAAACTTAAAACATCAAAATGTATTAAAAGTGTTGTAAATATATTTTGAACATACTTTGATATATATGTACATATTTGTTATAGGTTCATGAATCGACCAGTGGCCAAGTCTTACTTCCCGACGAAGTAAAAATCTGTGAAAGTGAGTTATAGTCCCACTTTTAAAATCTAATATTTTGGGATGAGAATACATGCAGTTTTATAAATGTTTTACGAAATATACACAAGTAATTGAAACTACATTATATGGGTGAATGATCGAAGCCGAATATGCCCCTTTTGCTTGGTAACCTAAGAATTAGTAAACCGATCTACTAATTGAAGCGAATCCTAAAGATAGATCTATTGGGCCTAACGAACCCCATCCAAAGTACCGGATGCTTTAGTACTTCGAATTCATTTTTATCATGTCCGAAGGATTTCCTGAAATGATAGGGGATATTCTTATATGCATCTTGTTAATGCCGGTTACCAGGTGTTCACAATATGAATGAATTTTATCTCTATGTATGGGATGCATATTGAAATATGAAATCTTGTGGTCTATTATTATTATTATTATTATTATGATTTGATAATATATAGGTTAAACCTATAACTCACCAATATTTTTGTTGACGTTTTAAGCATGTTTATTCTCAGGTGATTATTAAGAGCTTCCCCTGTTGCATACTAAAATGTAACATCCCGTTTTCCCGTACATATCGAAAGGTACTTATTTAATCATTTGTACGTATATAACTCGTTAGCTTATGGTAAATGTATGAATATATGTGTATATATATATATATATATATATATATATATATATATATATATATATATATATATATATATATATATATATGTATACTTGATAATGTGTGCATGTATAAGTTTAAACATGGGTTTGGTTAGCGTTAAGTCTTATGAGACTATTGTTGAAGGCTAGGTGAATATAGAAAGCGAGTTTGGAATGTATAAATTAAATAAAATCGAAAATTGTTTAAGTTGGTCGAGCTGTCCAGATACAGCCTTAGGCCGCGCCGCGACAATTGGGTCTGCGCCGCGGCATATCAAGCAAATCTGGATCAGAAGTTGGGTTAAAAGGGGTTGTTTTTCCTTCGATACGTCGCGCCGCGACATATGGGCCGCGCCGCGGCAAATCTGCTACAGATTCCGGTTTTAGCTCAAATTAAATGACTTTAAGGGACAAAGTGGTAATTTGGCGTATAAATCTGATGGGAGCATTAAATCCCAACCACTTATCCATTTCATTTAATTTCTTTTCTCTTTTCTTTCCAATTTCTCTCCCAAAACTTAAAACCCATTTGGATTAAAAGTGAGATTTGAGAGTGAAGGATTGAGGATTGATCTTTGGAGCAAGAATTAAATTGTTTCTTGTGTCTCTAGCTACGTGTTGGTAGTCTCGGTAAGTTCTAACCTTATGATTTAAGTTTTAATTGGTTAATGGCTAGGGTTTTGGTTACTAGAGATTTGCATGACCCATTTGAGGGTAAAATGGGTGAGTTTGGGTTGTGTTGTTGTAATAAAACCCTAATAGCCACAATCTAGGGTTTTGGCATTTGTGATTTGAGGTTGTAAGTGTCAGTTAGTGTTGTTAGTCACTAATACACTTTAAGAATTATGAAAGAAGTGTTAATGGGTATGTTTGACTTGATTGTGAGTTTAAGTGATATAAAATGGGTCAAAATGTACTAGTTGACCCAATTAGATGAAATGGGTATGGATTACCCTAAGTTTTGTGTTAGTTGAAGTTAATAGACTTTAATTCACTAGTCTTAGTGATTAAAGTCGAGTCTTGGCCATTTATGGGCGGTTGTGAGTAGTTGAGTCATTTAATGCAAATTGGGTCATTAAATGCTCAAGTGGGAGTATTGTGGTTAATCCCACTAGTTGTGAAATTGAATGTGCACTTAATGATTTAGATACATTGCGTAGAAGCTCGGAAGCGCTAAATCATCATCCTTGTGACAAGGTGAGTGTAATAATTATGCGTTCATGTATATGGCGTGTTTATTTGTGAATGTTATGGTATGAACCACGTGCCGGTAGTGCCATAACATGTGTGGGATGGAGTGTGAACCACAAGCCGGTAGCACTATAAACTAAGATGTGAACCACGAGCCGGTAGCATCGAGTGTGAACCACGAGCCGGTAGCACTATAAACTAAGATGTGAACCACGAGCCGGTAGCATCGAGTGTGAACCACGAGCCGGTAGCACTATAAACAAGTATGACTCAAAAGCGTATGGTGTGAACCACGAGCTGGTAGCACCATAGCGTTATTGGTTAACTATATTGAGATTGTTGTTTTTGTTTAGCATATTATATATATACTGAGTTGAGTATATGCTAATGAAGTGGTGTGATAATGTACGACTTGTTAGTGTTACGGGTATGTTGACATGCTATTTGAGTTACAAGTTCGTATAAGGTATTTGGTATTGTGATTGCAAATGGATAGGTTATATATATGTATGTATAATTGTTGCACTCACTAAGCATTGCTTACCCTCTCGTTGTTTATCATTTTATAGGTTCCGGCTTGGACAAGGGTAAGGGCATACGGTTGGATTAGTTGTCTCCCGTTTATGTTGACAAGGGGTGCTTTTGGCATAGCTTTTGAAGTTTGGCCTAACGTTTTGGGTAGTTTAGCCCCAAACCGTGCTCGAGTGTCGTTTGGATTATAAACTATCATTGTAGTGGGTCAAACTTGTATAAAACTTAATTAATGGCCTTCGTGCCTTTTGTAAACATTTAAATTGATGTACGTTTAAATGGAACTTATGGAATGGTTTACATATTTAATTGGCGCGTAAATGTGTATTATATAAAAAAAAATTATCGTATGGAATACGGGTTGGGTTGTTTCAAGTGGTATCAGAGCATGGTCTAAGGGATTTAGGCGACTTGAGATAGGTGCCTAGACTTGGGCTTTATTGTGTGAGCGCTTTATGCGGGACTTGTAGGACTTTGGGTCTAATCGGGAATTGTTAGTGCTTTGGTTTATGTGAACTAACCTTGTGCTAATTGTTTTAGTATTGTTTTTAGCAATCATCAGGCAAGACGGATGTTGTACTAGCGAGTTAATGCGACGTGCTCGCGTAACAACGATTAGCTACCGTCGTTACGGGTGCAAATCGTGTCAAACGAGTAATGTACGACGATTGTTGAGCAAGATGGGGTAGTGTGGTACGCATGTATATACTTACGTGTTATGCTTTTCGTTCATGATTTAACCCTTTCCGTTTTATAGAATGAAGACGAGAAACGGACACGATAATGATATCGGTGGTACAAGCGAGGACCCCGAATTTTCGGCCAAGGTTGAGGCCATCTTTAAAAAGTTAAAAGCGGATTTTCTTACGGACGTCCGAAAGGTGTTCCAAGATTCGGTCGATGGACAAGTGATCGATTTGATAAATGAACGAATGAAGGCCACTATCGAGGAGGCTCTTGAAGCTAGAAACATTTATCCTCGTGGTGAAGGAGGTGAAGGAAGACGAGATTTCCACTACAAAAACTTCAAGGATACTCAACCTCCGATGTTTAATGGGGTGAGGGATCCATTGAAAAGCACTTGTTAGATTTTCGATATCGAGGGGGCGTTCCGTACCGCGGAGTGTCCTCCCAAGAAGAAGACGAGATATGGGTCTAGCATGCTACGTGAAGAAGGCAAGTTGTGGTGGGACGACAAAATCAATTTATATGGTGAAGAGCAATGCATGAGCTTGACATGGGAGGAGTTTAAGAAGGAATTCTTCCAAGAATACCGAACTTCTTCCGACCTTGATAGAATCCGGGACGAGTTGCATCATTTGCAACAAGGTTCGATGGACTTGGTTACTATCAAGTCTACCTTTTTGGCAAAGACTCGCTTTTTCCCGGAATATGTTGGTGACGATCACAAATTAATGAAAGATTTCTACCGTACTTTAAATGATGAGTTGAAGGGTAAGATTAGTCGGGGTATGGCTAAGTCTTTTGAGGAGTTGTTTGAGTTGGCTCGGGGTTTTGAGCCAGAGGTTCCAAGGAAAAGCGATTTCACTTTTTCTAAAAGAAAGTTTGAAGGTTCGAGTCATTCGAACTTTTCCAATAAAAAGAACAAGAAAGGCTCCGAAAGCATTAATAGTGTGAAGAAGGGTGCTTACGGGGGTTTGGGGCCCACATGTTATAATTGTAATCAAAGAGGACACATGGCCCGTGATTGCACCAAGGCGTCGACCAAAATCACTTGTTTTAATTGCAACAAATAAGGACACCGAAAGTCAGAGTGTCCCGATTTGAACAACGATAATGTTAAAAGGCTAGAGATGGCGGCGGGTACAGCTCGAGGGCGAAACTATTTGATGACTAACGACGAAGCCAAGCAATCCAACGAAGTTGTCTCAGGTACTTTCTTGGTTAATTCCAATCCGGCAAGGATTCTTTTTTATAGCGGTGAAAATTTGTCGTTTGTGTCTCCAAAATTTGTGCCTAAACTTGATAGACTGTTAGCTAAGTTAAGTCGTCCGGTAGAAGTCGAAATAGCAGACGGCAAGACGGTGCTAGTGGTTGATGTATGTAAGAATTATGACGTTGTTTTTGGTGCCGAAAACTTTAAAATTGATCTCATCCCGATGACTTTGGGCGACTTTGATATTGTTGTGGGCATGGATTGGCTCGATCATAATAGAGCCGATATTGCATGCCATGAGAAGTTTATTCGTGTGAAGACCCCTGGTGGGGGAGAGTTAATTATTCACGGTGATAAACGAATAAGACTTGTGCCGATATGTTCTTTTGTACGGGCACGTTGTTTTCTTGTTAGTGGTGGCATGGCTTTTCTTGCCCATGTTGTTAATACTCGTGATGAGCCACCAAATATTCGTGAAATTCCGGTGGTTAGTGAATTCGAAGACATTTTTCTGGACGAGTTACCGGGTGTTCCAGCGGAAAGACAAGTTGAATTTCGCATTGAGTTGGTTCCGGGAGCTACTCCCATTGCTAAAACTCCTTATCATTTAGCACCAACGGAAATGCAAGAGTTGTTAAATCAAACCCAAGAGTTGCTTGAGAAGGGTTTTATTCGACCGAGTGCTTCTCCATGGGGCACTCCGATTTTATTCGTGAAAAAGAAGGATGGTAGTATGCGGATGTGCATCGATTACTGGGAGTTGAATAAAGTGACGATCAAGAATCGTTATCCATTGCCACGGATTGACGATTTGTTTGACCAAATTCAAGGTGCGACGTATTTCTCTAAGATCAACCTACGGTCCGGCTATCACCAAATGCGGGTCCGTGAGGAAGTATCGAGAAAATGGCTTTTCGAACGCGTTATGGGTATTTTGAGTTTGTAGTAATGCCTTTTTGTCTTACAAATGCACCGGCGGCATTCATGGATCTTATGAACCGAATGTGCCAACCTATGTTGGACAAGTCGGTAATTGTGTTCATTGACGACATACTTGTCTACTCGAAAAGTATGGACGAACATGAATGCCATTTGTGCGAAGTTTTGAAGACGTTACGAAGGGAGAAGTTGTATGCTAAATTCTCCAAATGTGAATTTTGGCTAAGGGAAGTTCAATTCCTTGGCCACATTGTGAACAAAGACGGCATTCAAGTAGATCCGGGGAAGATAGAGATGGTGAAGAGTTGGAGACAACCGACTACGCCTACGGAGTTCCGAAGTTTTCTCGGATTGGCCGGTTATTATCGTCGGTTTATCCAAGACTTTTCTAAGATCGCTTCTTCGTTAACGAAATTAACAAGGAAGAACGCGAGGTTTAATTGGGAGAACGAGCAAGAAATTGCTTTTAAACTGTTAAAAGAGAAGTTGTGTCAAGCTCCGGTGTTAGTGTTACCGGAAGGAGTGGAAGACATGACGGTTTATTGTGATGCTTCGTTAAATGGACTCGGGTGTGTTCTAATGCAAAGAGGTAAAGTCATCGCTTATGCCTCTCGACAATTAAAGGAACACGAGACGAGATATCCGACTCATGATCTTGAGTTGGCGGCGGTTGTGCATGCGTTGAAAATTTGGTGCCATTACTTGTATGGTGTCAAGTGTACGATTTATTCGGATCATAAGATTTTGAAACACCTCTTTAATCAATGAGATTTGAATTATCGTCAACGTAGGTGGATGGATGTGGTGAAAGATTATGATTGTGAAATACTTTATCATCCGGGCAAGGCGAATGTGGTCGCGGATGCGTTAAGTCGAAAGAGTCATCACCCGGCATTACGATTGGGATTGTTACGTATGATTATTACTAACGATTTTCTTGAAAAACTCGGTGTGATTTAAATAGAGGCTTACGTTCACAACAAGCATGCGGAGTGAATTGTGGGACAATCAGAGTTCATTACTATGGGCTCGCGTGGTTTGTTGTCTTTTCAAGGAAGAGTGTGGGTGCCTAAGATGGGTGATTACCGACAAGTGCTACTCGATGAAGCACATAAGTCAAAGTATTCCGTTCATCCGGGCATGACGAAAATGTATCTTGATTTAAGGAAAGATTATTGGTGGCCGGACATGAAACGTGATGTTGTGAAGTATGTTGAGCAATGCGTCACGTGTTTGCAAGTTAAGGCCGAGCACCAAAAGCCGTATGGTAATTTACAACCGTTAGAAATCCCGAAATGGAAATGGGAGCACATTACCATGGATTTCATCACAAAGTTACCTAAAACGGCGAGAACCCAATTTGATTCGATTTGGGTTATAGTTGATCGATTGATGAAGAACGCTTTGTTTCTTCCCATTAAGGAAGCGATATCGTCGGATGAAAGGACCCGTTAATATACATTGTAAACGATTCACAATAGTTGATTACATTGCGAGGTATTTGACCTCTATATGATACATTTTACAAACATTGCATTCGTTTTTAAAAGACAAACATTCTTTACAACGAAAGTTGACGGCATGCACATCATTTCATAATACATCCAACTATAATTGACATAATAATAATCTTGATGAACTCAATGACTTGAATGCAACGTCTTTCAAAATATGCCATGAATGACTCCAAGTAATATCCTTAAAATGAGCTAATGCACAGCGGAAGATTTCTTTAATACCTGAGAATAAACATGCTTTAAAGTGTCAACCAAAAGGTTGGTGAGTTCATAGGTTTATCATAACAATCATTTCAATATATTAATAGACCACAAGATTTCCGTTTATAAATATATGTATACTCGCAAGTGTATAAAAGTATTCTATAAGTTGTAGGCACCCGGTAACAAGCCTTAACGTTCATGTTTTACCCTCTGAAGTACACCAGATCAGGTGTGTTTAAAATAACCTCGAAGTACTAAAGCATCCCATAGTCAGGATGGGGTTTGTCAGGCCCAATAGATCTATCTTTAGGATTCGCGCCTATCGTACATAGACAAGTAGTTTAATGTTACCAAGCTATGAGTATATTTCTGGTTTAAACCCACGTAGAATTAGTTTTAGTACTTGTGCCTATTTCGTAAAATATTTATAAAAACAGCGCATGTATTCTCAGTCCCAAAAATATATATAAAAGGGAGCAAATGAAACTCACCATACTGTATTTCGTAGTAAAAATACATATAACGTCATTTAACAAGTGCAAGGTTGGCCTCGGATTCACGAACCTATATTAATTATATATATTTATATGTTGGTCAATATTTGTCTAACAATTTTTGGTCAAGTCATAGTGTACCACAATCCTAATGCTCGAGACTAATATGCAAAAGTCAACAAAAGTCAACTTGACCCAAAATGACTTCTAAAATTTATACGTGTTTATTATATAACTTAACTATAGTCGTTTTATATATTTAAATATATTTATTAGATTTTATAATAATAAAAGTCATTTATTAATAAAAATTTATATTAACGTTTATATATGATAAAATATACTTTTATATATCTTAAGTAGTAAAATTTATAAAGTTCACTTAATATCGTAAAACTATAGTGGTAAGTATTATTAATGTAATTATATTACGCGTGGTGAAAAATATCTTTGTATCCCCTATTTATTTGATAAAATAATATTGATCATAATAATAATAAGTAAAAGTTGTATTATTTTGTAATAATAATTATTATTATTCTATAAAAAAATAACAATATTTATATTTACAAAAAATGGTATTATGATAAAATGATAATACTAACATAATAGTAATAATGATATTTTATAATAACAATGATATTTCTATTAAAATAATAACGACGATAGTAATAATAATCATTTTAACAATAATACTAAAATTCAGTTGACTATAACTTCTAATCCGTTCATCGAAACCATTCGATATCTAAATGAAAAGTTCTTAATTTTTTGCTAGCTTTCCAATGACATGCATATCATATACCCTATCTCAGTAGCATATGTATCTAATTCAGGATTCAACAAACCTATCTAAGGACAATATCAACTGTACAAGCATACATAATCCTATATACTCGAGCACTAGTCAGGGATACACTATTGATATATAAAAGTTAAGTTATGAGTGCTCACGTATCAATATTGAGATTCAATATTGCAGGAAAGTACGTAGACGCAACGGAGATGATAAACACTAGATTGACCTCATGAGCATACTCATGAACCATACCCATCACCTCCATAGCTATAACCCATAATTTCCTTAGCTTCGACTCATTCAAAAAAACTATTTTGAAATCACTCGGACATCACTCCGTCGTAATATTTTATGTATACTAATAATATCTTGAAATAATACAGAGCAAATATATATATATATATATATATATATATATATATATATATATATATATATATATATATATATATATATATATATATATATATATATATATATATATATATATATATATATATATATATATATATATATATATATATATATATATATATATATATATATATATATATATATATAAATCGATTGAGAGAGTTTAGAGAAATATATTTTCAAGTTTCTATGAAATAATAAAACCTATTGAATTCTATTTATAATAGATTTTTGAATTATTAAAGTGAATTATTAAAGTATGAATTATTAAAGTGAATTATTAAAGTATGGATTATTAAAGTGAATTATTAAAGTATGAATTATTAAAGTGAATTATTAAAGTATGAATTATTAAAATGAATTATTAAAGTATGAATTATTAAAGTGAATTATTAAAGTTAAAGTAAAGTAAAAGTAAAGTAAAGGTAAAGTTAAAGTATAGTAAAAGTATAAAAACTATGTATGTATAATATGCGTATAAATATATATAATATTAATTTAAATCGTTATATATATTTAATGAAATAAAATTTAAATATCGTTATATTTATTATATTGGTTAAGTAATGAGTTGTCAAAAGTGATTCTAGATATTTATAAAAGTTATATACGTTTTAATAATAAAGTTCTTTTTAAACTGAAAATGTTTTTGTACGTTTGAAAATAGATTAATAGAATATTATGGAAACCAATTCTCCACTAGCTTTTGTCTAACTTTCGTAAATGACACTTTTTATTTTTATTTATAAATAGCTTTACAAATTATTCCAAATATCATTTAAGAGGAATAGATTTTCTCAAATCATAGTGGACCTCTCAACAGAGACTTGTAATCATAATTCAATGTTTCTGATGATTCAATCATTTAATATATATTTTTTTAATTTCGTCGATAATCATATTGAAACAAATACGTTTAGATAAAGCATTATACATTTAAATACTTTGTTGACATTTTCAATTTATAACATATACACATATACATACATATTCATATATGTTCATTTAATGGTTCGTGAATCATTGGAATTTGGTCGAGGTTTAAATGAATGTATAAACATAGTTTAAAATCCTTGAGATTTAACTTAACAAATATTGCTTATCGTGTCAGAATAATATAAAGATAAAGTTTAAATTTAGTCGAAAATTTCCGGGTCGTCACAGTACGTACCCGTTAAAGAAATTTCGTCCCCGAAATTTGATAGAGGGCGTTATGGCTAACAATGAGAATGTTATTATGACGTAACGATTATGAAGTGTTATCATGTCTAAGAAGTATGGATAAAATAATTGGATTACTCGAAGCGTATGAGGGAAGTTATCGTAAATGAAGGAAATAAGATTATAGTGATTCGTCATATCTTTTGACGTCATCACAATTGATCTCCGAATTTAAAAAAAATCTTTGTAATCTATGTTGGATTTGATGCTTCGGTGATTAAGGAGATTATGATTCTCTTCGAATTAATACGATAATCCATCTTGATTTCTCTGTCGGGTATTTCACTATAAATCCACCTCCTTCGTTTTCTTACAACTCACACCTTCTATTCTTTCTCCCTCAACTCATATTTTAAAGTATTTGTCAATATGCTTCATCCAGTACTGATTCTCGATATACTCCTCACTTTCATATCTGTCATTCTTCTTTTTCATCTGCCTCCAGAAGAATTTATTTACTTCTACTATACTCTCGGTTTTATAGTGTTTTTAGTTCTTCCGTATCTTTATATTGCTATATGCATCGATATATACGGTTTTTAATTTTTAGGTGGTTGTTGGGTTTTATATCTTCCCTTATATTTCAAAGCCCCTGCTTTTGTCTTCTATAATCACTGACATCCATAGTTAATGCTCCCTTCTATTTGCTGCGATTTATACTCCAATTTCTATTTTGGAGTTTTGTCCTTTCGTTTCTTCTTCTTGCGATTAAGCAACGTTTGTAATGGTCCAGTATTCGCAGATATGAATTTCAGAATGAACATAGTTAATGTTCTAAGAAAGAAATGGTAATGGCACGATCTTGATTTGTTAATATACCAGAATACCCTGAAAAGACCGAATCATCAAGAAAATATATTCTTGATATTTTTAGAGATTAAATAGAATACAAGAGTCATGTAACATGGAACATGATGACGGCATGGTCTGTGAATCGTCATGTCCCATTAGAAACTCAGCATGACTTGCTGTAATATAATCACGTTGATCAAGTGTCATTATATTATACTAACTCATGCTTCAGTTCCCAACACTACTTCAAAACATTCATAATTTAAACTCGAAAGTTTATAGAATATAGAAACTAATAGTTTCTTATATGATGTAACACTGATAGAACAAAGAGATAAATGACTTCAGATAAGATTAGTTGTGAAAATATCTTCAGAAATATCACGGATATTTATAATGAAAGATATGATAATATCTTAGAATTTCTAATATAGATGGATGATGATGAAGATTTGTCTGTAAAGGTTTAGAATAAAGAGTAAGGTATTTGTTAATGACTTTAGCAGGTACTGAATCATTTGGATTCTTTGAAGGCAGATTTAGTCTTTGTGATTTGTCCACAGCCTCCTTCATAGTCTGTTCAATCCATTTTCCAATTCCAAACCTTCTCTTTTTCTCAGCTTTACCACCTTACTATTCTTTGTCATCAAACTTTTTACTGTTAAAATCGTTTACAGTTTTTGATGCTTCGTCAGCATTTCAAGAACTAGTTTGCAGTTCAAAATATTTTTCAGAACTTCATATTCAAAGTATGTAAGTCCAGGAGATAGACGTTTTACGTACACATATAACTGTTGGAGTAGACATGCTGCGAGATTTCAAAATACTGGTTACTGTTTTTCGATGATTCGTATGACAATTCTCGTTACAAGATACGAATGAGTAAATGATGTGATTTCAATAAATATAATGATTTTTCGAAAAGTCAAAGATAATTGAAGTTGTTGGTAATTTTATTGCTAAGGTGGCGAGATATGAAAGGTCTCCAGTAACGATGACGAAAGGGCAACGTATCTATCGAGGTTATAATAAGACTAGTCTGACTGAAAAGTCGAAGTTGACTTGCTGGAGCTGTGACAAAACTGTCTACTTTGAAAAGGAATTGAAAAGTCATTTTAGCTAATAAATGCCAAAGGGTCTGACACGGATATGCGTCAAACTATGACTTTGGCTTCGAGAGCTTTTTAGGTACATAAATGTGGGTAATATGTGGTTGGATCATCATCTCGATTATTCATTGTTTGAAGTGTCTTCGAAAACTTCAGAGAGTTTGAACAAAGTTTGTAATCGTTAACATACATATGATGTTTTAACACAGTTTTGAAGTCAAAGTATAGCTTTGAAAGATGTAGGAATCTAAGAGTGATGTCTTCTGTTAAATCATGACTTAGATTTTGATTTGTCAAAATCAGGATGCGTAATCAAATTTGGGTGAGAATGGTTGTTTTGATTACTATACAAGAATGTATATTGTTGTGAGATTTTGGGAGTATAGTTGATGATGTGCTTAATCAGATTCGAAAATGTAACATATTAATTGTGAATTTATATATCTCTCGGGTTTTACCTACCCGTTAAAAAAAATTTCACAATTAATATTTTGTACAACAGAATTTTATTACAGTCTTTATGAAAATATATGTGTATATTTTCTTCAGATGTAACATAGATTTAATGAGTTAATATTAAATTAACCTCATTTGATTTACGGTTGAAACTAGAACTGAATAATCCCTAAAGACTTTAGAAATTACATAACTTTTACAGAGTATTTATTCAATAAAATTGAAATTATGAATTAATACTTCGTTATTTGTTGGTGTTTGTAACCCTTGCACCATATTCTCTAAAGCCACTACTCGAGTGCGAAGCGCGTTGACTTCTTCTATTACACCGGGGTGATTGTCGGTTCGAACGAGCGGATAAATAAAATCTAGAATTTGATGTAGTATATAATCGTGACGAGATACTCTGGAAATGAGAGAGAAAATGGTGTTTCGGACCGGTTCGCCGGTAAGTGCTTCAGGTTCATCGCCAAGAGGGCAATGTGGTGGATGGAAGGGATCACCTTCTTCTTGTCTCCAATTATTGAGGAGGCTACGAACCTATCCCCAATTTATCCAGAATAGATGATGGCTAATTGGTTGATCCATTCTGATCACATTGCTTTCGGAGCTTGAGTGGGATTCCATATCGGAATTCGAGGGACTTGAACTAATGATGAATTCCATTTCGTTCGATTGAATAAAGAATTTTTTGATATGAAATGATTTTTTGGCTATCGGGTGGTATTCTAATTACATAGAATATCTATATATATAGCGCAAAAGATTTCGTAGATTACGGAGGAATTTACGGGATATGTCAGGCAAAGTTTACAGTAACAGATACGCTAAGATATAGATTAGCAGATACGCTAAGATATGAATTTTGTCTATACACTATTCATGCAATCAATGCAGTAAGACGTGTCTAGACTAAGAATGATAAGCAGGCAATTTTCGACAAAAATGATAAGCAAAACTTTTGACATGCAGACACGGTCGAAGTCCAGGCTCACTAATGCATCCTAACGACTATCAGTTAGACACACTAATGCAGACCTGGTTCGCTAAGACCACCGCTCTGATACCAACTGAAAGGACCCGTTCATATACATTATAAATGATTCACAATAGTTGATTACATCGCGAGGTATTTGACCTCTATATGATACATTTTACAAACATTGCATTCGTTTTTAAAAGACAAACTTTCTTTACAACGAAAGTTGACGGCATGCACACCATTTCATAATACATCCAACTATAATTGACATAATAATAATCTTGATGAACTCAATGACTCGAATGCAACGTCTTTCAAAATATGCCATGAATGACTCCAAGTAATATCCTTAAAATGAGCTAATGCACAGCGGAAGATTTCTTTAATACCTGAGAATAAACATGCTTTAAAGTGTCAACCAAAAGGTTGGTGAGTTCATAGGTTTATCATAACAATCATTTCAATATATTAATAGACCACAAGATTTCCGTTTATAAATATATGTACACTCGCAAGTGTATAAAAGTATTCTATAAGTTGTAGGCACCCGGTAACAAGCCTTAACGTTCATGTTTTACCCTCTGAAGTACACCAGATCAGGTGTGTTTAAAATAACCTCGAAGTACTAAAGCATCCCATAGTCAGGATGGGGTTTGTCAGGCCCAATAGATCTATCTTTAGGATTCGCGTCTACCGTACATAGACAAGTAGTTTAATGTTACCAAGCTAAGGGTATATTTCTGGTTTAAACCCACGTAGAATTAGTTTTAGTACTTGTGCCTATTTCGTAAAATATTTATAAAAACAGCGCATGTATTCTCAGTCCCAAAAATATTTATAAAAGGGAGCAAATGAAACTCACCATACTGTATTTCGTAGTAAAAATACATATAACGTCATTTAACAAGTGCAAGGTTCGCCTCGGATTCACGAACCTATATTAATTATATATATTTATATGTTGGTCAATATTTGTCTAACAATTTTTGGTCAAGTCATAGTGTACCACAATCCTAATGCTCGAGACTAATATGCAAAAGTCAACAAAAGTCAACTTGACCCAAAATGACTTCTAAAATTTATACGTGTTTATTATATAACTTAACTATAGTCGTTTTATATATTTAAATATATTTATTAGATTTTATAATAATAAAAGTCATTTATTAATAAAAATTTATATTAACGTTTATATATGATAAAATATACTTTTATATATCTTAAGTAGTAAAATTTATAAAGTTCACTTAATATCGTAAAACTATAGTGGTAAGTATTATTAATGTAATTATATTACGCGTGGTGAAAAATATCTTTGTATCCCCTATTTATTCGATAAAATAATATTGATCATAATAATAATAAGTAAAAGTTGTATTATTTTGTAATAATAATTATTATTATTCTAAAAAAAATAACAATATTTATATTTACTAAAAATGGTATTATGATAAAATGATAATACTAACATAATAGTAATAATGATATTTTATAATAACAATGATATTTCTATTAAAATAATAACGACGATAGTAATAATAATCATTTTAACAATAATACTAAAATTCAGTTGACTATAACTTCTAATCCGTTCATCGAAACCATTCGATATCTAAATGAAAAGTTCTTAATTTTTCGCTAGCTTTCCAATGACATGCATATCATATACCCTATCTCAGTAGCATATGTATCTAATTCAGGATTCAACAAACCTATCTAAGGACAATATCGAATGTACATGCATACATAATCCTATATACTCGAGCACTAGTCAGGGATACACTATTGATATATAAAAGTTAAGTTATGAGTGCACACGTATCAATATTGAGATTCAATATTGCAGGAAAGTACGTAGACGCAACGGAGATGATAAACACTAGATTGACCTCATGAGCATACTCATGAACCATACCCATCACCTCCATAGCTATAACCCATAATTTCCTTAGCTTCGACTCATTCAAAAAAACTATTTTGAAATCACTCGGACATCACTCCGTGGTAATATTTTATGTATACTAATAATATCTTGAAATAATACAGAGCAAATATATATATATATATATATATACATATATATATATATATATATATATATATATATATATATATATATATATATATATATATATATATATATATATATATATATATCGATTGAGAGAGTTTAGATAAATATATTTTCAAGTTTCTATGAAATAATGAAAACTATTGAATTCTATTTATAATAGATTTTTGAATTATTAAAGTGAATTATTAAAGTATGAATTATTAAAGTGAATTATTAAAGTATGAATTATTAAAGTGAATTATTAAAGTATGAATTATTAAAGTATGAATTATTAAAGTGAATTATTAAAGTATGAATTATTAAATTGAATTATTAAAGTATGAATTATCAAAGTGAATTATTAAAGTATGAATTATTAAAGTGAATTATTAAAGTTAAAGTAAAGTAAAAGTAAAGTAAAGGTAAAGTTAAAGTATAGTAAAAGTATAAACTATGTATGTATAATACGCGTATAAATATATATAATATTAATTTAAATCGTTATATATATTTAATGAAATAAAATATAAATATCGTTATATTTATTATACTGGTTAAGTAATGAGTTGTCAAAAGTGATTCTAGATATTTATAAAAGTTATATACGTTTTAATAATAAAGTTCTTTTTAAACTGAAAATGTTTTTGTACGTTTGAAAATAGATTAATAGAATATTATGGAAACCAATTCTCCACTAGCTTTTGTCTAACTTTCGTAAATGACACTTTTTATTTTATTTATAAATAGCTTTACAAATTATTCCAAATATCGTTTAAGAGGAATAGATTTTCTCAAATCATAGTGGACCTCTCAACAGAGACTTGTAATCATAATTCGATGTTTCTGATAATTCAATCATTTAATATATATATTTTTAATTTCGTCGATAATCATATTGAAACAAATACATTCATATAAAGCATTATACGTTTAAATACTTTGTTGACATTTTCAATTTATAACATATACACATATACATACATATTCATATATGTTCATTTAATGGTTCGTGAATCATTGGAATTTGGTCGAGGTTTAAATGAATGTATAAACATAGTTTAAAATCCTTGAGATTTAACTTAACAAATATTGCTTATCGTGTCAGAATAATATAAAGATAAAGTTTAAATTTAGTCGAAAATTTCTGGGTCGTCACATCGGAGACTTTGGCTAAGTTGTTTATCAAGGAAGTCATCTCTCGACACGGTGTTCCTATATCTATTATTTCGGATCGAGATACTCGTTTTACATCTCGGTTTTGGGAAAAGTTTCATGAAGATATGGGTACGCAATTGAAGTTGAGCATGGCGTATCATCCTCAAACGGACGGTCAAATAGAACGTACGAATTAAACCTTGGAGGATATGTTACGGGCATGTATTATCGATTTTGGTGGTAGTTGGGATGAGCACTTGCCTTTGGTGGAATTCTCGTACAATAATAGTTATCATACTAGTATCGGGATGCCACCTTATGAGATGCTTTATGGGCGTAGGTGTCGAACCTCGATTTGTTGGGGTGAAGTGGAACAAAAGGAAATCGGGAGTACCGATTTGGTTTTAGAGATGAATTCCAAGATTGATGTGATTCGAGAGCATTTGAAAAAGGCTCAAGATAGGCAAAAATCTTATGCCGATAAACGTAGTCTAACGATCGAATTTCAAGAAGGTGACATGGTGATGCTCAAAGTTTCGGCATGGAAAGGTATTATTCGATTTCGAAAACGGGGAAAGTTAGCTCCTCGGTTTATTGGACCATTTAAGGTTTTAGCTCGTGTTGGTGAAGTCACGTATCGTTTGGAATTACCCGAAGAGCTTGCGGGGATCCATAACACATTTCATGTTTACCATCTCCGTAAGTGTCTTACGGATGATTCATCTTGGGTGCCATTAGACGAAATTGAGCTAAATAATAAGTTAGAGTATATCAAGGAACCGATTGCCATACTTGATGAGAAGGTCAAAAGGTTGAGACATAAAGAGGTTAGGACTTTTAAAGTTCAATGACATCGTAGTAAGGGTTCCGAGTTTACTTGGGAGCCCGAAGAGTTTGTGTTGGTTTATCTTCCTTCTTGTCATGCGGCTTGGATTGCGAGGACACGCTCCGATTCAAGTGGGGGAGAGTTGTAACATCCCGTTTTCCCGTACGTATCGAAAGGTACTTATTTAATCATTTGTACGTATATAACTCGTTAGCTTATGCGTAAATGTATGAATATATGTGCAGATATATATATATATATATATATATATATATATATATATATATATATATATATATATATATATATATACATATATGTATACTTGATAATGTGTGCATGTATAAGTTTAAACATGGGTTTGGTTAGCGTTAAGTCTTATGAGACTATTGTTGAAGGCTAGGTGAATATAGGAAGCGAGTTTGGAATGTATAAATTAAATAAAATTAAAAATTGTTTAAGTTGGTCGAGCTGTCCAGATACAGCCTTAGGCCGCGCCACGACAATTGGGTCCGCGCCGCGGTATATCAAGCAAATCTGGATCAGAAGTTGGGTTAAAAGGGGTTGTTTTTCCTTCGATACGTCGCGCCGCGATATATAGGCCGCGCCGCGGCAAATCTGCTGGACAGATTCCGGTTTTAGCTCAAATTAAATGACTTTAAGGGGCAAAGTGGTAATTTGGTGTATAAATCTGATGGGAGAATTAAATCCCAACCACTTATCCATTTCATTTAATTTCTTTTCTCTTTTCTTTCCAATTTCTCTCCCAAAACTTAAAACCCATTTGGATTAAAAGTGAGATTTGAGAGTGAAGGATTGAGGGTTGATCTTTGGAGCAAGAATTAAAGTTGTTCCTTCTGTCTCTAGCTACGCGTTGGTAGTCTCGATAAGTTCTAACCTTATGATTTAAGTTTTAATTGGTTAATGGCTTGGGTTTTGGTTACTAGAGATTTGCATGACCCATTTGAGGGTAAAATGGGTGAGTTTGGGTTGTGTTGTTGTAATAAAACCCTAATAGCCACAATCTATGGTTTTGACATTTGTGATTTGAGGTTGTAAGTGTCAATTGGTGTTGTTAGTCACTAATACACTTTAAGAATTATGAAAGAAGTGTTAATGGGTAAGTTTAACTTGATTGTGAGTTTAAGTGATATAAAATGGGTCAAAATGTACTAGTTGACCCAATTAGATGAAATGGGTATGGATTACCCTAAGTTTTGTGTTAGTTGAAGTTAATAGACTTTAATTCACTAGTCTTAGTGATTAAAGTCGAGTCTTGGCCATTTATGGGCGGTTGTGAGTAGTTGAGTCATTTAATGCAAATTGGGTCATTAAATGCTCAAGTGGGAGTATTGTGGTTAATCCCACTAGTTGTGAAATTGAATGTGCACTTAATGATTTAGGTACATTGTGTTGAAGTTCGGAAGCGCTAAATCATCATCCTTGTGACAAGGTGAGTGGAATAATTATGCGTTCATGTATATGGCGTGTTTATTTGTGAATTTTATGGTAGAACCACGTGCCGGTAGTGCCATAACATGTGTGGGATGGAGTGTGAACCAAGAGCCGGTAGCACTATAAACTAAGATGTGAACCACGAGCCGGTAGCATCGAGTGTGAACCACGAGCCGGTAGCACTATAAACTAAGATGTGAACCACGAGCCGGTAGCATCGAGTGTGAACCACGAGCCGGTAGCACTATAAACGAGTATGACTCAAAATCGTATGGTGTGAACCACGAGCCGGTAGCACCATAGCGTTATTGGTTAACCATATTGAGATTGTTGTTTTTGTTTAGCATATTATATACATATACTGAGTTGAGTAAATGCTAATGAAGTGGTGTGATAATGTACGACTTGTTAGTGTTACGGGTATGTTGATATGCTATTTGAGTTACAAGTTCGTATGAGGTATTTGGTATTGTGATTGCAAATGGATAGGTTATATATATGTATGTATAATTGTTACAGTCACTAAGCATTGCTTACCCTTTCGTTGTTTATCATTTTATAGGTTCCGGCTTGGACAAGGGTAAGGGCACACGGTTGGATTAGTTGTCTCCCGTTTATGTTGACAGGGGGTGCTTTTGGCATAGCTTTTGAAGTTTGGCCTAACGTTTTGGGTAGTTTAGCCCCAAACCATGCTCGAGTGTCGTTTGGATTATAAACTATCATTGTAGTGGGTCAAACTTGTATAAAACTTAATTAATGGCCTTCGTGCCTTTTGTAAACATTTAAATTGATGTACGTTTAAATGGAACTTGTGGAATGGTTTACATATTTAATTGGCGCGTAAATGTGTATTATATAAAAAAAAATTATCGTATGGAATACGGGTTGGGTTGTTTCATAAAATAAGGACAAGATTTGGAGTCCATGCTTGTATGATATTATGTAAAAACTGCATTCAAGAAACTTACTTTTCATGTAATATATTCTTGTTGTAAACCATTATGTAATGGTCGTGTATAAACGGTATATTTTAGATTATCATTACTTGATAATCTACGTAATGGTTTTTAAACCTTTATCGATAAAATAAAGGTTATGGTTGTTTTAAAAATGAATGCAGTCTTTGAAAAACGTCTCATATAGAGGTCAAAACCTTGTGACGAAATCAATTAATATGGAACGTTTATAATCAATATGAAGGGACATCTCACTAGACATGCGATCGCATGGCCTGGAAGCACAATTTCCATGCGATTTCATGGATGTGGAATCCTGGGCAAGTCTATAAATGGAGCAATTTTCGGACGAGTTAGAAACACACCAACACCTTCATCCAACTTACTCTCCCTCTGATATATATATATATATATATATATATATATATATATATATATATATATATATATATATATATATATATATATATATATATATATATATATATAGATATGTATATATATATATATATACATATATATATATACCTATATATATATATAATATAGTTTAGTTTTATATTAGTTAGTTTAGGTAATGTAACGGTTAATTTACGGGTTTTAAAGTCGAAGTTCTGTCCGTGTAAAGCTACGCGATAAATAATCATTGTAAGTTATGTTCTCCTTTTTAAAATTAATTTCTCGTAACTAAGTTATTATTATGCTTATTTGAGCCAAAGTAATCGTGATGTTGGACTAAATATTAAGACGGGGTTATTAGGCTTTGTACCATAATTGGGATTTGGACAAAAGACCGACATTTGTGGAAATTGGACTATGGGCTATTAATAGATGGGGGGTATTGTCTAATCGAGTGACAACTCATTGGAATCTGTCGAACCTATCTTGAATTTAGTTAATCTAATAATTAATAATGATTGTAGTTGTCCTATTTAGTGACGTTTATATGGAATCTTTTACAATCATTTAATTAATTAATCGGGTTGGGTAATTGATTATTAAAACTGATCAAGTGGATAAATTAATATTCATAATTAATGAAAACAGGGGTGGATTACATACAGTGATAACTGGTGTAATTGTTGACAGAAGTGATAACTGCGTCACAGTTTAAATCCTCAATTAGTTGGAATATTTGACTTCGGGTATAAGGGTAATTTGACGAGGACAATCGCACTTTATATTTATGACCGATGGACTATTATGGACAAAAACCAGATAGACGTATCAAATAAACCAGTACAAAAGACAATTAACACATGGTAATAAATTAAAATCAAAACATCAAACATCTTGATTACGGAAGTTTAAATAAGCATAGTACTTTTATTTTTATATTTCCTCATCGTACTTTTATTTACTGTCACTTTATTTATTGTTATTTATTTTACACATTTTAATTATCTTCATTTATATTTACGCTTAAAAACTTAAAATCGACAAACCGATCATTAAACGGTAAATCCCCTTTTATATATTATTATATATAATTATATATATTTTGTACAAATATAGTTGTTTAAAATATAGTGTAAAATAAGTCGTCTCCCTGTGGAATGAACCGGACTTACTAAAAACTATACTACTCTACGATTAGGTACACTGCCTATAGTGTTGTAGCAGAGTTTAGGTATATCCCATATGTAAATAAATAATAAAACTTGTGTAATTTGTATCGTATTTTGTATTAAAAATAATAGTATATTTCGTACACCCTCGCTGCATCATCAAGTTTTTGGCGCCGCTGCCGGGGACTCGGCGAAACGCTATATTTTTAATATATATTTGTATAAATATATTTATATATAAGTTTGAAAAAACAATATAAAATTTAAAATTTTTTTTGTATTTTTATAACTTTAGTTTTATATTTATATTTTGTATCTTTTTATTCATATAAACTCGTAGATTTTAATTTTTGTCGTTCGTAATATTAGTTTTGTGATTATAGATTTGCCGTAGATTTTTAGCTTTTAATACTTTGCCGTAAAATCCGTTAACTGCTTTTTTTAGATTTAGAATTTAGGCGCTTTAGAATTTTGCGACGCCATTTTAAGTTTATAGATTTTAGTACTTTTTAATGTAATTGCCGTTTTCGAAATAGAATTCTTTTTAAGCCTTAATACCTTTAGGCACAACTTTTTAGATTTAGTTTTTAGACTTTTAAGTTTCGACGTTTTTCTTTCTTATTTTTATTTTTCGAAGTTTTTCGATGCTCTTTTTCTTTTTCGTTTCTACGTGCTAGTTTTTAGGACATAGAAATTTTAAAATTTTAAAATTTTCGATAAAAAAATTGTAAGCGATTAAATTGATAGACGCCAATTTTCTGGTTCGTAGTAATAGTTGGATTTTTTAGTGGCGAGTTGTGGATTACCGATTTAAAGGATCCTGGCTACTTGCTGTATCTATTGGCTATTCGAAATGTGGGCAAAATCAGAAAAGTCTATTAATTTAAAATTAAGTAATAAGTGTAGTATGGAAAATCTCGAAAATATTTTGAAAACTCTTTCTGACATCCAAAATCAATTAAATCAATATTCTCAAACGAGTGTTGATGACAATTCGTTCGGTCAAACTTGGATCACGAATAACGAAACAATAACTGGTTGTGAAATCTGTGGAGATTATCACTCAACATGGGAATGTTATTATTACGTTCCTAGGGAAAATTATGCACCCATGGAACCTGAATGGAATGATTATGAAGAATACAATTCAAATTGGGATAATTCCCAAGAATATATCCAAACTCAACAACCAGAAGACAAGGAAAATTATGTGTCTGAATTTTTTTTAGATTATATGAAAATCAAACTCGAAGAACTTGATGCTCAAAATGAACAAATGAGAGAGTTTGCAAATAGACAAGCTGAAAGTCTATTAGACTACACACATGTTGATCTGAGGAGTATTGTGTAAGAAAATCTCATATCATCGAATTTTGATGAATTCGAGAGCTCCGAAATCACCAATTATCCCGATGATACTTTTTATTCAGATTTACCAATTTCAAAACATATCGACACATTAGCCTCTACCGACGAAATCATCGATCCATCAATGGATGAAGAAGAAGTAAGGGTGACAAATTCGTACTCTTGAGGAAACGATAATGTTGAAAATTTTACCCCCGAGACCAAAGTGGTGGGACCGATAAGTACCGTTAATGATGAAGAATCTACTTCGATCCCAAAATTCACCATTTCACAACCTTCCAACCCAATATTCTCTATAGACGAGTCATCTATCGAACATGAACCACGAGCTGTAATAGATATTGACACCTTGGATTTCACCCAATTGGGTAATAGAGGTGAAAACTTTGATTCCTAGAATAAACGGAAGGAAATGTTAGGAATTGTCCACCCTAAAGAAATATGTATGTCGGTGTATATCGATCCATTTGACCAGGAACCAGAAAAGAGACATATCCATTTACTAAAAGCTACACTTAAAAAAGAATTAAGTAGTGACGATCGGGTGGGTTTAAACTTTAAACCCATTGGTATATTATACACCACCCGAGATGTAAATAACTGGCTCACTATTCTAATTCTTGGAACTTATTCTACCGACTTCATATGTCGTCAGCTAAGTGTGGGGAAGTCTAACCCCACTTAATGTTAAATTCGGGGTTCGGGTTAGTGCATAACTCGTTAATAAACATGCATGATGTGTAAGGGTAAAAGACACATTTTCAAAAATTAGCAAACAGTTCAGAAAAGCAACCGTTTTTGAAGAAAAACATGTGTGATAAAACAAGAAGGAATGAACGATGAGGTGCACCATCATTCGACGAGCTTTGTAATTACAAACTGGGTATTTTTTTTAATCACTTTTCTACACTAATCACCCTCATGAATTTATAATTAGAGTCTGATTTCATGTAAATGAGGGCATTGCATGATCTCAAGTGTGGGGAAAGGTTATAAATTCTCTCGGGTTTATACTTGGCTTATTTTCTAAATATTGTGAAAATTTTAAAATTTTTCAACTAAATGAATTCAAAATCAATATTTATGAACGATAAAACTAGGTGTTAATGCCGAAATTATTGTTACCTCGGAAAGGACATAAATTGAGAAACAACTAAAACGCTTGAATTTATTTATTAAGATATGAAAAAAGCCAAGTGTGGGGAGAATGTACCAAGTTATTCAATTAAAAACTATCTATCACATGTTTCTATAAAGTTTATTGCAGGTGCTTTTATTTTGGACTAAATTAAATGTTTTACCCGATTTATTGTAATACTTTTGAAAGAATAGATGGATCTACATGATGAATCAATTCCATCATTAAAAGAAAGTAAAGTCTTCCGAAAAAGACACGCACTTCTTGATTTAGGTCAAGAAGTTGTCATCCAGACCAGCTGTAGGTTGACGAAAAATCTAGAAAAGTCATCTCTAAAATCAGCAGGAAATCCACGGACCTCAGCATCAAACAGGGTCGCCATGTGGTCAGACTTATCCTAACCATGAGAGGATCTGTCTCGTAAAATGGGGAGGGCGCCGTGCAAATTAGCTTGATAAGACTAATGAATCAGACCCCCAGAAAGGATAATCTTCTTAAATATTAAAAACCAGCATTTAAAGCCTGATATTACTCAATCCTTGAGATTGACCTTAAAGATTGAGAATTACAAACTCATGGAATTCTATGATATCTAAACTCGAGCTTGAACGAGAAAATATTTTGAGAGGACCCGTCCTTATCCCCGGGACGAAATCATCAAAATTTGGTTCCATTGCGATGATCGACTCCAAGTAATGTCCTTAACATGAGCAAATGCACAGCGGAAGATTCTATACGTACCTGAGAATAAACATGCTTTAAAACGTCAACATAAAGTTGGTGAGATATATAGGTTTGATGCTAGCAGCGTTATAACTATGGACCACAAGATTTCATATGTAAACATTTTAATAAAAATATTCTAAGTTGTTGAGCACTTGGTAACCATACTTAACATTTAATCAACGTCGCATATTCCCTTTATTATGAAATCTCCCTACACCGTACCAAGTGTAGTAACGAAACGAAGTACTGTGCAACCGTTAAATACTGGTCGTCCAGTTCGGTTGGGGTTGTCAGGCCCGATAGATCTATCAACAGGATTCGCGTTTACAATACCCATGTAAATTGTAGTTACCAAGCTACAGGGAAATATGCCAGTGGTACAACTCAACGTAGAATATATATTTTTAGTCACTTGTGTCCATAACGTAAATCATTTATAAAAACAGCGCATGTATTCTCAGCCCAAAAATATTTAGAGTTGAAAAGGGACTATATACTCACCTAATGTATTTTGTAGTAAAAATACATATAACATCATTGATCAAGTATAAGGTTGGCCTCGGATTCACGAACCTATATCATTTGTATGTTTATTAATATATATTATCGAAATAGAACAAATTCATATATTATAACTTATGCTATAGATTATATATATATGTTTAATTTGTTTAGACCAAAAATGATTAGTGTTTAGATAATTATATTAATATATTTAGTTAGTCTTATGTTAAAAATGCCTGATTGATCATATATGAATATTCATATAAAATTCGTTAATAAAATTAATATATATTTTATATACATAACATTTATTTAGAAATAATATTAGTTATGGTAAGTAAAAGTTGTATTTGATTATAATAATAATAAAATAACAATACTGTTAACAATAATAATTATGAAAATTTTACTGTTAATAATAGCTAGGATATTAGTTTTAATAATAATGATATCCATGATAATTATGATAATACTTATAATTATCTGATAATACTAATAATAATGATATTATTAATAATACCTAATAATAATACTTTTAGATTGATGTTAATGTTAATGTTTATGAAAATAATAATATTGGTAATAATACTTTGAGATATAATATTACTTTTACTATATTACAAATAATAATAAAATCATAAAATTAACAACAATAATAATAATAATCATATTAAGAATATTAATAATAATACTAGGGATAAATAACTACCTCATAAGGCCCTTAAAAAAAATAGTTACTGTCTGCAGGGCTCGAACCCTAGACCACTTGGTTACACAAGGACACGCCTAACCAGCTACACCAGTTCCAATTTTCTGATTTAACTCGTATCATAAACGTATTTAACCCGTAAGGTTCGCTAGTCCGTTTAAGGCCCAACACAATTTCATAACCCTCGGCCCAACACAATTTTTATAACCCCCAACAAATATATCGATGTTTCCAGGAATCATTGACAAATAAATTGGCCGACAAAACCAAAAAAAATAGCGTGTGGGGTATACATGAGCTCGACATAAAGAAGCCCAAGCTGGATCCCTTATTTTCATCAACATCGATCTTTAATTATCATTCTTTATCATCATCGATATGTACAGGGAAGAAAAATAAGTGAGTTTGTAAGTTGAGCAAGAACAGTAGATTGACAGTAGCAGCAACAATTAACAAGTGATGATGATGGTTTCGGCGGTTTTAAAACTGAGACAGGATCACAAAAACAAACGGCGACAGCAACTGCAGCGAAGGTAGTATATGGGTGGTTTGATTCGATGCCGGTTATGATTGGTGTTTGCTAGTCACGTAAACCGAAAGTGGTGGCGGTTTACCGGTGTTCAACGGTGGTAGTGATGGAGGATTGGGTGGTTTTAGAAGATTCACGATGATGGTTATGGTTTTACGAGAGCTACTCCAAAAACAGAAGAAAAAATATATATATATATATATAGAAGTGAGAGAGGATGAGAGAGACTGAGATGGTTCGTGATGATGAAGGTGGAGACCGTTATGGTGATGGTAGTGTTCGATTGTGATTAAACAGAAAACATCCTAGGCAGCATAATAGCGTAACTTATGGTTTAAGTGATGATGATCAAGGTTGATGATAGTTCTTTGATGGATAAAAAAAATAGAAGAGAGAGGAAAAGAGATAGAGAGTGAAAGGGAAGATGATGATAGTTCAAGGTATTGACGAGGGTGGTTCATGATGTAAGCAAGTTTGAGTTGTATTAGTTTGTTTTTGGTATCAACAAGGTTTTTGAGATAGTAGTATGTATATGGCTTTATATATAAAATATGCACATAGATATTTACTTTGATATATATTACCATATACCATTTATCATATATCATTGTCATATAGTAGATGGAACACACATATTCAAATTCACGGGTTCAAATTAGATATATGTATATGTTAAAGTGATAGTGATATTAAAACAAAAAGAGATATATGCATGTGGTATGTTTGGTGTGTTAAGATTGTCCATAAGGGGAAAAATATATAGTGTAAAAATAATGATTGACATAATGATATGTAGTGGATCTTAATATATTTCTATATATATATATATATATATATATATATATATATATATATATATATATATATATATATATATATATATATATATATGTATATATATATGTATATGTAATACTAGATATATTATAATATCTCATATAAATGTATTCAATAACTTTTATATCTATATGCAGATTTGTTTTACTAATAAATTTCATTATAACATAAATCATTTTATTTTACAAAATTAAATCTAAGAACTAAATAATATAGTATTCCAAATTATATTTTGAATATATATATATATATTTATATTTTTAATTAGATATGTATCTATTTACAAATAGTTGTTCGTGAATCGTCAGGCATGTCAAAGGGTACCTGATTAACTAATTATAGATTTCAAACTTTCTAGACTCAACATTAGGGTTATTCCTTATCGTGTCGGAAACATATAGAGATTAGGGTTTAAATTTGGTCAGAAATTTTCGGGTCGTTACAGTACCCACCCGTTAAAGAAATTTCGTCCCCGAAATTTGGTAGAGTTGTCATAAATAACAATAGGAATGTTTTCATGACGAATATGAGGTAATAATAGAGTTTTATCATTATTGGAAGATACGGATAAAACGATTCGATCATGTGAAGCGTACGAGTGAAGCTATCAAAAAAGAATGAAATGAGTGAATATGGAATTGTTTTAACCGATGACGTGGTTATGATTGATTTCCGGAATTCACGAGATTTAAATAAAATCTTTCGTAATAAGATTTGGTTCTTCGGCGATTTAGGAAACAGGAACTCCTTTGATTTAATGCGGCAAATTTGTTGTGATTTCTTTGTCGGATATTTCACTTATAAAACTACCCCCTTCGTTCCCTTATTTCCATATCCCACATCTTCTACTCTTTCTCCTTAATTCTTACTTAAAGATATTTGCCAATATGCTCCATCTTATTCTAATCCTTGATATATTCTTAATTTTCACATCTGTCATCCTTCTATTTTATCTACCACCGGAGGATCTTATTTACTTTTACTATTATCTTGAGGTTATAGTGTTTTTAATCTTCCCGTTCCTTTACGTGGCAATACCTATTGATATGCACGGTTTGTAGTTTCAGGGTTGTTATTGGGTTTTATATCTTCCCCTATACTTCGATGTCCTTGCTTTTGTTTTCTATAATCATTGTCATCCACAGTTAATGTTCTCTCCTATTTGTTGCGATTTTTACTCCAATTTCTATTTCAGGGCTTTGTACCTTCGTTTCTTCTTCCCGTCCTCAAGTCAAGTAAACAATGATCCGACATTTGTAGATATGAAATTTGGAATGAACATAGCTAATGTTCTAAGAAAGAAAGGGTATTGGCACGATTTTGATTTGTTAAATTACTAGAATACCCTGGAAAAGATAGAACTATCAAGATGATATGTTCCTAATACATTTGGGGATTGGATAGAATGTAAGAGCCGTGTAACATGGCACATGATGATGGTACTGTGAATCATCACCTTCCATTAGAAACTTAACATGACTTACTGTAATATAATGAAGTTGATCAAGTTTCATTATATTTTACTAATTCATGTATCAGTTTCCAACACTACTTCAAATCATTCCTATTTTAAACTCGAAGGTTTCAGAATTTAGAAACTAACACAGCTTCTTTTATATTGTAACGCAGATATTACGGAGAGATAAATGATCGCATATAGGAATAGTTGTGAAAATATCTCCAGAAATATGGAGAATATGTATAACAGAAGATATGAAGATATCTTATAATATCTAAGATAAGATGATGATGATGAATATCATCTGGAAAGGTTTAGAATAAGGATTAGGGTTCTTACTAACGGTTTCAGCAGGCACTGAATTGTTTGGATTCTTTGAAAACAGGTTCAGTTCTTGTGATTTATCCACATCCTCTTTCATACTTTGCTCAATCCATTTTCCAATTCCAACCCCTTCTATTTTTCTGAGCTTTACCAACACACTATACTCTATCATCAAACTTTTGATTGTTAAAGTCGGTTATGATTTTTGCTGCTTCATCAGCATTCCAAGAACTACTTCACAGTTCAGGGTGTTTTTCAAAAACTTCACATTCGGAGTATGAAATTCTTAGGGATAGACGTTTTCGGTATAACAGAAAGAATTTCTACGAGATTTTCAAAATACTGATTGCGGATTTCGCCAAAAAGATAACGAGTTGCTGCTACATCTGTTGATGATGTTGAAAAAGGTTCTCCGGTAATGACGGCGAAAGGACAAGGTATAAATATCGAGATTATAATAGGAGTAGTCTCACTGAGAAGTCGAAGTGGAGCTGTGACAAAATTAGCTTCCTGAAAAGAAATTGTAGGGTTGTTTTTGCTAATAAATGGCAAAGGATTCAACGCGATATGTGTTAAACTATAAATTTGGATTCGAAAGTTTTTCAGGTACATAAATCTTTTCTTCCGTAGATGAAGTGCGGTTGGTTCATCTTTCCGATCGAGGTGTTTTCAAGGATCATAAAAAGTTGTGAATGCGAATTCTAATCGTCAAGATACGAATGAGGTTTAAGATAGAATCAAGTGGCAAACTTGAAGATTAGTTTAGTTTCATATGTTATAATCAATATTTTAATTCATTTTACTTGTCCATAGTTAGCAGTCTATTAGTCCGATTGTCCAATGGTCCAATAGTTCAACAGTTCAATATATTCATATATAATTTAATATACATAATTAATACGTATCGTGACCCGTGTACCGGTCTCAGTGTCGATCACAACTCAAAGTATATATATATTTTGGAATCAACTCCGACCCTGTATAGCCAACTCCCACCTTCACATATAGAGTTTCTATGGTTGTTCCAAAATATATATATATAGATGGGTCAATATGATAAATCGAAACCTTGCATACGTGTCCCGTTATTTAAAATACGTAAAATAAATATATATATATCATGACCCATTATACAACGTGTTGTCTCAGAATTAATCCGACGTATTGTTGTACATGTGTCCCGATGGTATGTAAAGTGCAGAAATAAAATTGCGAGAATGTAAATTGCAATAAATTAAATGTTAGCCGGGAACAGTTAGCTAGGAACAGTTAGCGTGGATTCCTAACAATATTTCAATTTAGTTAATTCGTCTGTTTCTAACAAATTTTATTTTGTCCAATGTTTGCTTCTTTATGCCACTTGTTGGATTCTGATAGGTCAAAATCCGAATATGAAATTTGAATGAAAATGGTTATTCTGGGGTGAGCGGATACGAATATCGGTGGTTGTAAGTAGGATAATAGATGACCGTTGAATCAGATTCGAAGAATGT
Source organism: Rutidosis leptorrhynchoides (assembly GCF_046630445.1). NCBI lineage: Eukaryota > Viridiplantae > Streptophyta > Magnoliopsida > Asterales > Asteraceae > Rutidosis > Rutidosis leptorrhynchoides. Next base: position 267,503,747 of record NC_092333.1, on the reverse strand, counting down.
ACAGTGTAACTTATTAATGTGAAATTTAAATATTCCTCGGGTACTACCTACCCGTTAAAATATTTTTCATCATTAACAGTTTGTACGAAAGAATTTTTAATTACAATCTTTACGAAAATATACTTGCATATATAATTTCGTCAGATGTAATTATGAATTTAATGAGTCAATAAGATATTAAACTCATTTGATTTATCGTTAATACTAGATTACATAATCTCTAAAGCATTAGAGATTACATAATTGTCATGTCGAGCGAAGATAAATGAGGTAGGATGATACGTAAAGCGAAGATAATCGATGTAGAACGATATGTAGAACGAAGATCATACTCAAAGTACAGATGGTAATATTGAGGCGTGTGATGTTGATATCCGAGGTACAGATTGTAATGTTGCGGTTTACGACGCGGTTGTGGTTGAGGGTGATGAGGGTACTGTTGGCGTTGATGATGGTGATACGAATTATGCTGCTGGTGCTGCTGCTGGTGTTTGCAACCTTCGCATCATGTTCTCCAAAGCCGTCACGCGAGCGCGAAGTTCGTTAACTTTTGCTAGTACATCTGGATGATTGGCGGTTGGAGAGAGAGGATGAAATATGTATTCGTGACGAGGTACTCGGAAAAGGGGAGAGAAAATGGTTTCTTGAACAGGCTCGCCGGTAAGCGCTTCAGGTTCATCGACAAAAGAGCAATTCGGTTGGTGGAAAGGATCTTCCTCGTGAAATGATTTTCGAATAAAGGATGATATTCTAACTTCATAGAATATCTATGTATATAGTACTAAAGATTTTGTAGGCTAAAGAGGAATTTACGGCATATGTCAGGCAAATCTACAGATGCGCTAAAATAGGAATTATCAGATACGCTAAGATATGAATTTTGTCTATGCACTATCGATGCAGTAACTGCAGCAAGACGTGTCTAGACTTATGAATGATAAGCAGGCAATTCCCTAAGGATGATAAGCAGATGGTTTCCGACTAGAAATGATAAGCAAAACTTTTTGACATGTAGGCACGGTCAAAGTCCAGACTCACTAATGTATCCTAACAACTACTAGTCAGACACACTAATGCAAGGCCTGGTTCGCTAAGACCATCGCTCTGATACCACCTGAGAGGACCCGTCCTTATCCCCTGGACGAAATCATCAACATTTGGTTCCATTGCGATGATCGACTCCAAGTAATGTCCTTAACATGAGCAAATGCACAGCGGAAGATTCTATACGTACCTGAGAATAAACATGCTTTAAAACGTCAACATAAAGTTGGTGAGATATATAGGTTTGATGCTAGCAGCGTTATAACTATGGACCACAAGATTTCATATGTAAACATTTTAATAAAAATATTCTAAGTTGTTGAGCACTTGGTAACCATACTTAACATTTAATCAACGTCGCATATTCCCTTTATTATGAAATCTCCCTACACCGTACCAAGTGTAGTAACGAAACGAAGTACTGTGCAACCGTTAAATACTGGTCGTCCAGTCCGGTTGGGGTTGTCAGGCCCGATAGATCTATCAACAGGATTCGCGTTTACAATACCCATGTAAATTGTAGTTACCAAGCTACAGGGAAATATGCCAGTGGTACAACTCAACGTAGAATATATATTTTTAGTCACTTGTGTCCATAACGTAAATCATTTATAAAAACAGCGCATGTATTCTCAGCCCAAAAATATTTAGAGTTGAAAAGGGACTATATACTCACCTAATGTATTTTGTAGTAAAAATACATATAACATCATTGATCAAGTATAAGGTTGGCCTCGGATTCACGAACCTATATCATTTGTATGTTTATTAATATATATTATCGAAATAGAACAAATTCATATATTATAACTTATGCTATAGATTATATATATATGTTTAATTTGTTTAGACCAAAAATGATTAGTGTTTAGATAATTATATTAATATATTTAGTTAGTCTTATGTTAAAAATGCCTGATTGATCATATATGAATATTCATATAAAATTCGTTAATAAAATTAATATATATTTTATATACATAACATTTATTTAGAAATAATATTAGTTATGGTAAGTAAAAGTTGTATTTGATTATAATAATAATAAAATAACAATACTGTTAACAATAATAATTATGAAAATTTTACTGTTAATAATAGCTAGGATATTAGTTTTAATAATAATGATATCCATGATAATTATGATAATACTTATAATTATCTGATAATACTAATAATAATGATATTATTAATAATACCTAATAATAATACTTTTAGATTGATGTTAATGTTAATGTTTATGAAAATAATAATATTGGTAATAATACTTTGAGATATAATATTACTTTTACTATATTACAAATAATAATAAAATCATAAAATTAACAACAATAATAATAATAATCATATTAAGAATATTAATAATAATACTAGGGATAAATAACTACCTCATAAGGCCCTTAAAAAAATAGTTACTGTCTGCAGGGCTCGAACCCTAGACCACTTGGTTACACAAGGACACGCCTAACCAGCTACACCAGTTCCAATTTTCTGATTTAACTCGTATCATAAACGTATTTAACCCGTAAGGTTCGCTAGTCCGTTTAAGGCCCAACACAATTTCATAACCCTCGGCCCAACACAATTTTTATAACCCCCAATAAATATATCGATGTTTCCAGGAATCATTGACAAATAAATTGGCCGACAAAACCAAAAAAAATAGCGTGTGGGGTATACATGAGCTCGACATAAAGAAGCCCAAGCTGGATCCCTTATTTTCATCAACATCGATCTTTAATTATCATTCTTTATCATCATCGATATGTACAGGGAAGAAAAATAAGTGGGTTTGTAAGTTGAGCAAGAACAGTAGATTGACAGTAGCAGCGACAATTAACAAGTGATGATGATGGTTTAGGCGGGTTTAAAACTGAGACAGGATCACAAAAACAAACGGCGACAGCAACTGCAGCGAAGGTAGTATATGGGTGGTTTGATTCGATGCCGGTTATGATTGGTGTTTGCTAGTCACGTAAACCAAAAGTGGTGGCGGTTTACCGGTGTTCAACGGTGGTAGTGATGGAGGATTGGGTGGTTTTAGAAGATTCACGATGATGGTTATGGTTTTACGAGAGCTACTCCAAAAACAGAAGAAAAAAAAAAATATATATATATATATATATATATATATATATATATATATATATATATATATATATATATATATATATATATATATAGAAGTGAGAGAGGATGAGAGAGACTGAGATGGTTCGTGATGATGAAGGTGGAGACCGTTATGGTGATGGTAGTGTTCGATTGTGATTAAATAGAAAACATCCTAGGCAGCATAATAGCGTAACTTATGGTTTAAGTGATGATGATCAAGGTTGATGATAGTTCTTTGATGGATAAAAAAAATAGAAGAGAGAGGAAAAGAGATATAGAGTGAAAGGGAAGATGATGATAGTTCAAGGTATTGACGAGGGTGGTTCATGATGTAAGCAAGTTTGAGTTGTATTAGTTTGTTTTTGGTATCAACAAGGTTTTTGAGATAGTAGTATGTATATGGCTTTATATATAAAATATGCACATAGATATTTACTTTGATATATATTACCATATACCATTTATCATATATCATTGTCATATAGTAGATGGTACACACATATTCAAATTCACGGGTTCAAATTAGATATATGTATATGTTAAAGTGATAGTGATATTAAAACAAAAAGAGATATATGCATGTGGTATGTTTGGTGTGTTAAGATTGTCCATAAGGGGAAAAATATAGTTCTTTGATGGATAAAAAAAATAGAAGAGAGAGGAAAAGAGATAGAGAGTGAAAGGGAAGATGATGATAGTTCAAGGTATTGACGAGGGTGGTTCATGATGTAAGCAAGTTTGAGTTGTATTAGTTTGTTTTTGGTATCAACAAGGTTTTTGAGATAGTAGTATGTATATGGCTTTATATATAAAATATGCACATAGATATTTACTTTGATATATATTACCATATACCATTTATCATATATCATTGTCATATAGTAGATTGTACACACATATTCAAATTCACGGGTTCAAATTAGATATATGTATATGTTAAAGTGATAGTGATATTAAAACAAAAAGAGATATATGCATGTGGTATGTTTGGTGTGTTAAGATTGTCCATAAGGGGAAAAATATATAGTGTAAAAAGAATGATTGACATAATGATATGTAGTGGATCTTAATATATTTCTATATATATATATATATATATATATATATATATATATATATATATATATATATATATATATATATATATATATGTATATATATATATATATATGTATATATATATATATATATGTATATATATATATATATGTATATATATATATATATATATGTATATATATATATATATGTAATACTAGATATATTATAATATCTCATATAAATGTATTCAATAACTTTTATATCTATATGCAGATTTGTTTTACTAATAAATTTCATTATAACATAAATCATTTTATTTTACAAAATTAAATCTAAGAACTAAATAATATAGTATTCCAAATTATATTTTGAATATATATATATATATATATATATATATATATATATATATATATATATATATATATATATATATATATATATATATATATATATATATTTATATTTTTAGTTAGATATGTATCTATTTACAAATAGTTGTTCGTGAATCGTCAGGCATGTCAAAGGGTAACTGATTAACTAATTATAGATTTCAAACTTTCTAGACTCAACATTAGGGTTATTCCTTATCGTGTCGGAAACATATAGAGATTAGGGTTTAAATTTGGTCGGAAATTTTCGGGTCGTTACATATTTTGATCAAATTAAAACCGATTTATTTTCTAAAAACCTATTTTCAATGCGTTCATTACCATTGAACGTAAAATCCTGAGAATTCATCAGAATTCATTAGGTCACCTGAACCAAATCGGGTGTCAACTGTAAGAACGGTGGTTGCATAGCATGGTTGAAGACAGGACCTTATGCCAGACCAAAAAATTATAGGGTGATCTTTACTATTTCTCCTACAAAGGATAGTAATTGCATCCGACACATTTTTAGACCATAATCAAATGCATGTCATTAGACATCACCTTAACAGTTGCTTGTTCAATGCTTTCCTTTACAACCGGAAGGTAGTTTACCGAAAGGTAATATACGGAGCAAGTATACTGGACGTGTTGCTTTCCAAATACAAGGTTAGTAAGTGGGTGACACAAAACCACAAGTTTTGAGCTAAAATTTTAAAATCTGAAACCCACAAAATCCACAAAAGCATTTTGCAAACACCGGTGAAGGGTTATTCCGGAAAACTTATCTAGGGTAAAATCTAGAATGAATTTTCAAAAGATCAAATGTTTTCATAAAGATTCAATTTCCTTAAAGGATCTAAATTTTCATAGTCATGTGGGACTGTAAACCACATTGTTACTATCATTGTTTATACCTCCGTATCAAAATCACTGATGTATAAAGTGTGAGAATAAAAAGTGATTCGAGTGAAGTGTGATTTAATTTCAAGTTCTGTATTGCTTGAGGACAAGCAACGTTCAAGTGTGGGGATATTTGATAGTACTCCAAATGAACATATATTTAGGCGTAATATCCTTCCAATTTGTAAAGTTTTTAGTTGCAATTGTTCTATTTTCAAGTAATATTCGTTTAAATAAATAAGTGCGAAGACAAAAGAAGAAAACGACGATTTGAAGACGCAAATGACCAAAAAGCTCAAATGTACAAGATATAATCCAAGTGGTTCAATTTATTGATGAATAACGTCTAAAAATAACAAGAGTACAAGCCGCGAAACACAAAGTACAAGATATCTAAGCATACGAAAGGGCGTTCGAAAATCCGAAACTGAGACATGAACCAACTATTAACGTACGACTCAACGGAGCTAAAATTACAAGTCAACTATGCACATAAATATAATATAATATATATATAATTATATAAATTATATTATATAATTTAATATAACGTCGACAAGCTAAAATACAAAAATGGGATGAGCTGGAATCTGGAACCACGCGATCGCGGAGCACACTTGCCTATTTCCTACGCGATCGCGGAGAAACAAAAATATCTGTCCAAGCTAGCCATGCGATCGCATGGCCTGGAAGCACAATTTCCATGCGATCGCATGGATGGGGAATCCTGGCCAAGTCTATAAATGGAGCAATTTTCGGATGAGTTAGAAACACACCAACACCTTCATCCAACTTACTCTCCCTCTATAATATAATATATATATATATATATATATATATATATATATATATATATATATATATATATATATATATATATATATATATATATATATATATATATATATATATATATATATATATATAATATAGTTTAGTTTTTTTATTAGTTAGTTTAGGTAATGTAACGGTTAATTTACTGGTTTTAAAGTCGAAGTTCTGTCCGTGTAAAGCTACGCGATAAGTAATCATTGTAAGTTATGTTCTCCTTTTTAAAATTAATGTCTCGTAACTAAGTTATTATTATGCTTATTTGAGTCGAAGTAATTGTGATGTTGGACTAAATATTAAGACGGGGTTATTAGGCTTTGTACCATAATTGGGGTTTGAACAAAAGACCGACACTTGTGGAAATTGGACTATGGGCTATTAATAGATGGGGGGTATTGTCTAATCGAGTGACAACTCATTGAAATCTGTCGAACCTATCTTCAATTTAGTTAATCTAATAATTAATTATGATTGTAGTTGTCCTATTTAGTGACATTTATATGGAATCTTTTACAATCATTTAATTAATTATTCGGGTTGGGTAATTGATTATTCAAATTGATCAAGTGGATAAATTAATATTCATAATTAATGAAAACAGGGGTGGATTACATACAGTGATAACTGGTGTAATTGTTGACAGAAGTGATAATTGCGTCACAGTTTAAATCCCCAATTAGTTGGAATATTTGACTTCGGGTATAAGGGTAATTTGACGAGGACACTCGCACTTTATATTTATGACCGATGGACTATTATGGACAAAAACCAGATAGACGTATCAAATAAACAAGTACAAAAGACAATTAACCCATGGTAATAAATTAAAATCAAAACGTCAAACATCATGATTACGGAAGTTTAAATAATCATAATACTTTTATTTTTATATTTAATCATCGTACTTTTATTTACTGTCATTTTATTTATTTTTATTTATTTTACGCATTTTAATTATTGTCATTTATATTTACGCTTAAAACTTAAAATCAACAAACCGGTCATTAAACGGTAAATCCCCTTTTATATATATTATTATATATAATTATATATATTTTGTACAAATATAGTTGTTTAAAATATAGTGTAAAATAAGTCGTCTCCCTGTAGAACGAACCGGACTTACTAAAAACTATACTACGCTACGATTAGGTACACTGCCTATAGTGTTGTAGCAGAGTTTAGGTATATCCCATATGTAAATAAATAATAAAACTTGTGTAATTTGTATCGTATTTTGTATTAAAAATAATAGTATATTTCGTACACCCTCACTGCATCTTCATTAATCGTTTTGCGTTCTTTAGAATGGAGACGAGAAGCGAAACTTCAGGCGGGAAGCAAGGGGTGATGATGACGTGACGGCTAAGATTGGGGCCGCTCTGGAGAACTATTCATCAGTTTTTACAAGGAAGGTTAAAGAAGTCTTTCAAGGGGTGATTGAAGGACAAGTAACCGAACTTTTTAAGGAACAAATGGGTACAATTGTTCAAGCGGAGTTTGAGAAGAGATTTCCTAGACCTCAAGTTGAAGGCGGTGGAGAGGATGTACCTCTTAATCACGGGATTCGAGGTAACATAGTCAGATGGGAGTTTACTTACAAGAACTTCATGATGATTAAACCTCCTTTGTATGTCGGAGATCTCGATCCTTTGATAAGTACTAGTTGGATCTCGGATGTCGAAGGGTGTTTTCGTACGAGTGAATGCCCTCCTGACAAGAAAATGAGACTCGCTACTAGTTTGTTGCGGGGTAATGCGAAGAATTGGTTGGACGGTAAGATTGATATCGTCAGTGAGGTACCGTTTATGGGGTTATCGTGGGACAATTTTAAGAAGGAATTCTTTGAGGAGTTCCGGACACAAGCCAATTTGACAAGGAATTCTTTAAGAAGGATGCGTGATGAGTTTTGAAGTTTTCGACAAGGGTCTATGGACCTAAATACTCTTAGGACTACCTTTTTGGCAAAAGCCTGATTTTGCGCCCAATATACGAGAAACGATAGGTAGTTGATGGAGCATTTTCTTAATAATTTGAATGATGATTTGCGTGGGAAAATTAGCATTGGGTAAGTAGACTCTTTTGCTAAACTATTTTTCGTGGCTAAGGGTATCGAATCGTATGCTCCTACGATGGTTGGTGATACTTCGGGAGAGAGAAGGGTTAACTCGTTTGGCGCTCCGAGCAAGAAATCTAAAAGTGCATTTGAGATCACGGGTAGCGTGGGGAAAGGAGTGTCGGGTGCTAGTGCGTCTAGGTGTTTCAATTATGGTGAAAGAGGTCACAAGTTTTGGGAGTGCCCGGTATTGAAAAGTAGTGGGTTTGTGTGTTTCAATTATCGTGAAGAAGGGCATCGCAAGGCAAAGTGTCCGGAGCTAGCGATGACGGGCGTCACGAGAAGACGTTCAGGTACTTTTAGTGTAGTATTCGTATGTTGTATATTTTGTTATAACATGCGGTATGTGTGTAAGCCTTAGCTAAACTTTATTCTCCATTAGAGATAATTTGTAGCTAGCGATCGGCTGACTTTTATGGTTTTGTGTTGCACTCGGTAGAGTGTATGATTAATGTGTGATGCCTTGACTCCGTCGTGCGAGTCATTTGTGCTTAGGCATTTGGGTGACTATTGGGTCGTTAAACTCGCTTGAGTGAGACCCGTAGGACATTAGATTTGATAGTGTCCTAGTGAGTAGAATGATTATGCGTATATCTATAAGTTCGATTTGTTTCGGGTGGTACGGTTAGTGTAACAACCCTGATTTTTCCGTTACTTTCGTTAACCTTCCGTTAGTTTATTTAACGGCGATTATTTAACTTTTATGTGTTTACATGTATTAAATGCGTACTTGACCTTTGGAGGGTTTCAATAATTGATATGGGTTGATATTAATTCAAATAAATATTTCGGATAATGAAATACGATAAAAACGATACGATTTTGATAATAGTTTTTTGAGCAACGAAACGCTCGGGTTTATTTTAATAATTAATTTTATTAATTATTAACTTTTAAAAATATTTAATTTATTGGGTTTTTAATAAATTAAGCGATTGGTTGCGTTTAACAATCGGATTAGCGTTCCGGGCCTTCGGTACGACAAAACGACACTTAAAACGGACCACGAATACACTGGATTACAAAACGAGAGCCCGGGAACCCATGGTGGGCCCCATTCGGCCGACCCCTCCCCCTCACCCCCTTATATTTCAATTTTTGATAAGTTTAGGGGCTTATGTGCAATTTAGGAGAACTAGGGTTTTTATAAATTAGAATGTTAACAAAAATTTGGGATAAACTCTCACACAAAAACTGCACCAGTAGATCCCTTCTCCCTCCCCATTCACGTCGACCATCATCATCACCACCATACCTTCATCTTTCAAAATTAGCAAAAGTGTTATACACGAATTGCGTTCATCTCCTCGTTCTCTATCCATTGTATAAACAATTTAGCGATAAAAGGTATATTTACATAAACCCTAATTCTTAAAAATCTGATTTTTATAAAGTTTCATAGTTATGTTGTCAATTGCTCAAGTCTATACGCGTACATGTTAATTGTAATCGTTAATTTGATTGTTTGATGCACTAGGGTTTAAAAACGAATTTGTATTTGTTTGATCAGAAAAATTAAGTTTTTCAAATGTTAATTATTATGTTATAATCAGATTCCTTGCAAAAAAACTATTGAGTTTAGGCTTTGGATTCGCTTGATTTCGTTTTCGTATGATTAAGTTATGTCTATTTGAATTATCGTTGTGTTATTGTTGCTTAATCAGAAATCTGGTATTGATAGAAAATGAATTGGCATGTGAGACTTATACCAATGGAAATATAATTTAAAAACACTCAAGTTAGACTAGGATATCATGTTGTTTGCTTATGTATAGCCCGAGATATGCTAGAATTAGTGTAAATGAAGTTTTATACAGCACTTGCATGAAAATAACCTTGTATGATAAAATTCGTTAACTTCTGTGATTGAAGCTTTGCATATTTGAAAAATAGACAAAAAGTAATTCATCTTTCATGTAGATATCATAGGCTAATTGTATCTAGGTCTTCGGATAATCGTATGCGAATGTGACTAACGAAATGGGAATCGAATCTGTAAATTGAACACGGTTTTGTACTTTATGAATTTTGTATATTGATTGAGCATGTATGCTTCTGTAAAATGAAACTTAATATGATATTTGACTTATTGTTAGTTTATTTCAATCTCTTAAACCTTATGCATTGGGCACAATAGAGCCATACTTTATGTGAATTCTGATTTGAACTGAAAACTGAATGATCAATTTGCACGAATAAACTGTACATATTGGCTAAACAAAAGTGGCTAGATTTTTGATATGTTTTACTTTGATTTGTCCTTGAACTATGGCCACTGGTCTTGTATCAATTGCATGTTTCTAACTCCGGTTATAGCCGAAATGAAATCAGTGCGCGGTCAGAAACTGACCTGGCAAACCCCAAATGTATTCCTTCTGATTCCTGACTTTTAATCGTCGTATGAGTCCCTGGCCAGAATTTTTGGAATCTATTTTGAGTCTAGTTATGATCTGGAGTTTTTCATATTTACTTGAATTTTGTACTATGAGATATTGTGCTAAGTGTGCTACGTGTTCGTAAATTTGGTGCATGACGATAAACTGAAATTGTGAAAATGATTATTCATGACCTAAAACGTATGGTATGACTTAGTTTTGACATTTTGACCAATATTTGACATGAACCTACTGATGTTGACTTTAGTTGACTACATTGACCAAGTTTTACTTTCAGTTGACTTTGTTTGACTTGCATGATATAGTTGACTTTTACTTTAAATCGCGTCGACTCGAGCAATAAGACAACGTACACTATGAAACCACACTTATATAAGATACATATATTGACCAACCTACATACGTATACTTAGGTTACACTACTCGGGTCTAAACCGTACAAGTCATTTGTCTTTCATTCCGAGCTTATTCAAAGGTGAGTCTACAGTCCCGCTTTTTACATGTTTTCAGGGATGAGAATACACCCTGTTATATTTAAATTTTCAAATGCTTTATATTGACATGAGTACTACACATATGCATAATGAGTTTGTTCAAAAAGCCTCTAGCTTGAATACTTTTAATACCAATGGTAAGCACAATTTAGATGGACGGATCCGTTAGGTTGACAACCTCACCCACTATAAAAGCAGTGGTGCTTTTACTTTGAACATTTAATACAACTGAACAATGTATAACATTTTATGAGGTAAGGTGGGTATAGTGGATATACTCGGGTCTTTGCTAGTATTCAGGTGCTCGGTTTATGCTTGCGATAGAATCTTGTGGTCAATGAAATTAAACTATTTTTCTGATAACTGTTTTTCAGACATTGTTACGTTACTTTAAACCTGTAGATTCACCAACATTATTTGTTGACCTGTTGTTGCGTGTTGTTATTCTCAGGTCCTTAAGAGGTATGCTTCTTCTGTGTTTGCTGCATGTCTGGCCGAGGAGTCAGCATTTGATTTTAAAGAACATTATTTACTTTCGCATTTAAAACTTTTTTACTGTTTAAATACTGTTGGCTTGTGGTTACGATCACAACAGTGTTTCTATTTTAGGATTTCTGACTTTTGTTTTTGAAAGTTATTAATTTAAATAAAATTAAATGCGATTGCTTTAAACGTCTCATATAGAGGGCGTAACTGTTAACTGTGGGACCAGAATTAACACGCCGTTAGATGGTATTTTGGCGGGGTGTTATAGTTGGTATCAGAGCTAACGGTTCGTAGGGAAACTAGGACTTGCATTAGTGTGTCTAATTTGGACATTAGGATGCCTTGATGAGTCTAGACTACGACCGGGACTTAGTCATTACATGAGTACTTTGTGACTAATGTTATTTACTTGACTAATCTGTTTTGTTTGTGTTCTTGTACTATGAGTTAGATGTCACAGGATTCAGAAAGCAGTGACAGCGACGCCAGTGTGGCTGAGGTGAATGCTCCAGCCCCAGCACCAGTACCTGCTCTGCATCGGATACCTAACCATCCCGTAAACCTTTATGCGTTGGATTTGGTTCATACTAACCGTAACAGGGATATTGTTGATCGTGTTAACGCCTTGAGCGATATTGCTATGACATATCCGCACCCCGATGATCTAGAGAGGATGGAGGAAAGAGTCACAGGTATAAATACTTATACGTACGAGGCTGAAGCAAGGTTCGTTGAGATGACGAGATTGATAGCAGCCTTAACTTCCAGGGTTGCTGCGTAAGAGGCGGAACGTAATAGGCCGAAGAATGATGGACCTGCCTTCCGTACTCGACAGAAGAGGAAGTGAAGGGTCGTTGACCATGAGCTTCTTTTCATTTTTCATCCGCCATACCTTCTTTAATTGATTATATAAGACTTACCAGATGTTATAAACCGGGCTATTAGCACATTATGTTTATTGTTTGGTTTACTACTTTGGAATTTGGTTTATCACTCTTGGATTATACTTATATTAATGGTGGATTATGCTATTGGTAACTATTACCTTTAATGCATGCGGTAATATTTTGTATTTAGTAACTTGTATGATCATAATACTTGTGTTATGTTATACTACTACTATTGCCATTAATGTTACTACTTAGTGTTACTATCACCACTATCACTACATAACACTAGTACCACTACTACTACCACTAGTGTTACTACTAACACTACTAACACTATTATCACTACTTACACTACTTCTCACTACTAGCGAATCTTTTCGTACTATTATTTACTAGTCTTCAACACTCATTTCTAGTATATTTGGTTATAGCCTTGTTTATTATTGGAACTAGCATGTTATGCTATTCTTCGTCGAAGTGCTCCCCATGGTGAAGAACATCAGGGTCGCAATGCTCTGATTTGCGACAGGTGCAAGAAGGCGAGCTACATAGCCAAGGACTTCAGAGACGGAGCTCCGGTCCTATATGTTAAGAAGAAAGATGGGTCGATGAGGTTGTGTATCGACTACAGAGAATTGAACAAGCTGACAATCAAGAATCGGTATCTGCTACCGAGGATTGATGACTTATTTGATCAGTTGCAGGGATCCAGCTACTATTCGAAGATTGATTTGAGATCCGGGTATCATCAATTGAGAGTCAAAGAAGCTGATGTCTCGAAGATAGCGTTAAAACACGTTATGGGCATTATGAGTTTACAGTGATGTTGTTTGGTTTGACGAACGCACCAGCAGTGTTCATGGACCTCATGAACCGTGTGTGTAAGCCATACCTAGATAAATTCGTCATTGTGTTCATTAATGATATATTGGTGTACTCCAACAACAGAGAAGAGCACGAACAGCATCTACGTTCGATATTGACTATGCTTAGAGAAGAGCAGTTGTAAGCAAAGTTCTCTAAGTGTGACTTTTGGTTACCAGAAGTACAATTTCTTGGCCATGTTGTAGGGGCCAATGGAATTCAGGTCGATCCAGCAAAGATTGAGTCGGTTAAGAATTGGGAAACTCCAAAGACGCCAACGCAGATTAGGCAATTTTTGGGTCTAGCTGGTTACTACCGGAGATTCATTGAAGGATTCTCTAAGATCACCTGACCATTAACCGCATTGACTCATAAGGGCAAGAAGTTTGAGTGGTCAGAACCGCAAGAGACTGCATTTCAGTTGTTGAAAGAGAAGTTAACAACTGCACCAGTATTGTCTCTACTCGAGAGAAGTGAAGATTTTGTTGTTTACTGTGATGCCTCACGTCAAGGAATGGGTTGCGTACTTATGCAACGAAACAAAGTTATTGCTTATGGATCGCGTCAGTTAAAGATTCACGAGCAGAACTACATTACGTACGACCTTGAGTTAGGAGCTGTTGTCTTTGCACTCAAAATGTGGAGACACTACCTGTTTGGAACCAAGTTCACTATCTTCACCGACCATAAGAGTTTACAGCACATTCGATCAGAAGCAACTTTACATGAGACAACGACGTTGGATAGAACTACTTAATGATTATAACTGCGAACTTCAATACCATCCGGGCAAGGCAAATGTTGTGGCAGATGCCTTGAGCAGAAAGGAGCGAGAGAAACCTCTTAGGGTTAAAGCGCTTAACATAGTCGTCCGTACGAATCTCACATCACAAATTCGTGAAGCACAACAAGAAGCCATGAAACAGGAGAATGTTGATGTTGAATTTCTCAAAGGGGTGGATAAGAAGTTTTACATCAAGGAGGACGGAACACGGTACTTTGCTAACCGAATCTGGGTACCAAAGTTTGGTGGATTGAGAGAACTAGTGTTGGAGGAAGCACGCAAGTCGAGATACTCAATTCATTCGGGATCAGATAAAATGTACCAAGATTTGAAGGCATTCTATTGGTGGCCGAACTTGAAAGCTGACATTGCCACTTATGTCAGGAAGTGCTTGACTTGCGCTAAAGTCAAGGCTGAGCATCAGAAGCCATCAGGATTATTAACTCAACCAGAGATTCCCCAGTGGAAGTGGGAAGGAATTTCCATGGACTTCATTACGAAACTGCCGAGAATGGCAGGAGGTCACGATACTATTTGGATTATCGTGGATCGTCTCACTAAGTCCGCGCACTTCTTACTGATAAGGGAAACTGATAAAATGGAGAATTTGGCTCAAATCTACATTAAGGAAGTCGTCTCTAGGCATGTAGTGCCTATATCCATTATATCTGACCGCGACAGCAGATTTACTTCCAGGTTTTGGCAATCATTGCAGAAAGCAATGGGGACTCGTTTAGATATGAGTACAGCATATCACCCCCAGACGGATGGCCAGAGCGAATGAACTATTCAGACTTTTGAGGACATGTTGAGAGCGTGTGTCATTGATTTCGGAAACGGATGGGATAAGTATTTACCACTAGCTGAGTTCTCATACAATAATAGCTACCATGCGAGTATTAAAGCTGCAACTTTTGAGGCATTGTATGGAAGGAAGTGTAGATCTCCTGTTTGTTGGAGCGAGTTGGGAGATAGTCCGTTGACAGGTCCTGAGATTATTCAGGAGACAACTGAGAAAGTTCTACAGATTCAGGAATGATTGAGAACGGCTCGAAGTTGACAAAAGAGTTATGTCGATGTTAGACGGAAGGACATAGAGTTCCAAGTTGGAGACAAAGTTATGCTTAAAGTATCACCTTGGAAGGGTGTTGTACGATTTGGGAAATGAGGTAAACTGAGTCCTCGCTATGTTGGACCGTTAGAGATAACTGAAAGAGTTGGACCAATAGCTTACAGATTGGAACTACCACAAGCACTCAGTGGTATTCATGACGTTTTCCATGTATCCATTCTAAAGAAGTGCCTAGCCGATGATAATTTGATTATTCCTTTAGAGCAACTATGTATCGACGACAAACTTCATTTCATTGAGGAACCTGTTGAAATCTTGGGCCGAGAGATCAAACAGTTGAAGCAAAGTAGAATTCCTATCGTTAAAGTTCGGTGGAACGCGAGAAGAGGACCAGAGTTCACGTGGGAGCGTGAAGACCAGATGAGGCTGAAGTATCCGCAATTGTTTCCCGAGGAAACCACTTCAGCGGACGATCACTAAAATTTCGGGATGAAATTTTCAATAACATGTGGGTAATGTAACAACCCTGATTTTTCCGTTACTTTCGTTAACCTTCCTTAGTTTATTTAACGGCGATTATTTAACTTTTATGTGTTTACATGTATTAAATGCGTACTTGACCTTTGGAGGGTTTCAATAATTGATATGGGTTGATATTAATTCAAATAAATATTCCGGATAATGAAATACGATAAAAACGATACGATTTTGATAATAGCTTTTTGAGCAACGAAACGCTCGGGTTTATTTTTATAATTAATTTTATTAATTATTAACTTTTAAAAATATTTAATTTATTGGGTTTTTAATAAATTAAGCGATTGGTTGCGTTTAACGATTGGATTAGCGTTTCGGGCCTTCGGTACGACAAAACGACACTTAAAACGGACCACGAATACACTGGATTACAAAACGAGAGCCCGGGAACCCATGGTGGGCCCCATTCAGCCGACCCCTCCCCCTCATGCCCTTATATTTCAATTTTTGATAAGTTTAGGGGCTTATGTGCAATTTAGGAGAACTAGGGTTTGTATAAATTAGAATGTTAACAAAAATTAGGGATAAACTCTCACACAAAAACTGCACCAGTCGATCCCTTCTCCCTCCCCATTCACGTTGACCATCATCATCACCACCATACCTTCATCTTTCAAAATTAGCAAAAGTGTTATACACGAATTGCGTTCATCTCCTCGTTCTCTATCCATTAGTATAAATAATTTAGCGATCAAAGGTATATTTACATAAACCCTAATTCTTAAAAATCTGATTTTTATAAAGTTTCATAGTTATGTTGTCAATTGCTCAAGTCTATACGCTTACGTGTTAATTGTAATCGTTAATTTGATTGTTTGATGCGCTAGGGTTTAAAAACGAATTTGTATTTGTTTGATCAGAAAAATTAAGTTTTTCAAATGTTAATTATTATGTTATAATCAGATTCCTTGCAAAAAACTATTGAGTTTAGGCTTTTGATTCGCTTGATTTCGTTTCCGTATGATTAAGTTATGTCGATTTGAATTATCGTTGTGTTATTGTTGCTTGATCAGAAATCTGGTATAGATAGAAAACGAATTGGCATGTGAGACTTATACCACTGGAAAGATAATTTAAAAACACTCAAGTTAGACTAGGATATCATGTTGTTTGCTTATGTATAGCCCAAGATATGCTAGAATTAGTGTAAATGAAGTTTTATACAGCACTTGCAAGAAAATAACCTTGTATGATAAAATGCATTAACTTATGTGATTGAAGCTTTGCATATTTGAAAAATATACAAAAATTAATTCATCTTTCATGTAGATATCATAAGCTAATTGTATCTAGATCTTCGGATAATCGTATGCGAATGTGACTAACGAAATGGGAATCGAATCTGTAAATTGAACACGGTTTTGTACTTTGTAAATTTTGTATATTGATTGAGCATGTATGCTTCTGGAAAATGAAACTTAATATGATATGTGACTTATTGTTAGTTTATTTCAATCTCTGATACCTTATGCATTGGGCACAATAGAGCCATACTTTATGTGAATTTTGATTTGAACTGAAAACTGAATGATCAACTTGCACGAATAAACTGTACAAATTGGCTAAACAAAAGTGGCTATATTTTTGTATGTGTTACTTTGATTTGTTCTTGAACTATGGCCACTGATCTTGTATCAATTTCATGTTTCTAATTCTGGTTATAGCCGAAATGAAATCAGTGCGCGGTCAGAAACTGACCTGGCAAACCCCAAATGTATTCCTTCTGATTCCTGACTTTTAATCGTCGTATGAGTCCCTGGCCAGACTTTTTGGAATCTATTTTGAGTCTAGTTATGATCTGGAGTTTTTCATATTTACTTGAATTTTGTACTATGAGATATTGTGCTAAGTGTGCTACGTGTTCGTAAATTTGGTGCATGACGATAAACTGAAATTGTGAAAATGATTATTCATGACCTAAAACGTATGGTATGACTTAGTTTTGACATTTTGACCAATATTTGACATGAACCTACTGATGTTGACTTTAGTTGACTACATTGACCAAGTTTTACTTTCAGTTGACTTTGTTTGACTTGCATGATATAGTTGACTTTTACTTTAAATCGCGTCGACTCGAGCAATAAGACAACGTACACTATGAAACCACACTTATATAAGATACATATATTGACCAACCTACATACGTATACTTAGGTTACACTACTCGGGTCTAAACCGTACAAGTCATTTGTCTTTCATTCCGAGCTTATTCAAAGGTGAGTCTACAGTCCCGCTTTTTACATGTTTTCAGGGATGAGAATACACGCTGTTATATTTACATTTTCAAATTCTTTATATTGACATGAGTACTACACATATGCATAATGAGTTTGTTCAAAAAGCCTCTAGCTTGAATACTTTTAATACCATTGGTAAGCACAATTTAGATGGACGGATCCGTTAGGTTGACAACCTCACCCACTATAAAAGCAGTGGTGCATTTACTTTGAACATTTAATACATCTAAACAATGTATAACATTTTACGAGGTAAGGTGGGTATAGTGGATATACTCGGGTCTTTGCTAGTATTCAGGTGCTCGGTTTATGCTTGCGACAGAATCTTGTGGTCAATGAAATTAAACTATTTTTCTGATAACTGTTTTTTTCAGACATTGTTACATTACTTTAAACCTGTAGATTCACCAACATTATTTGTTGACCTGTTTTTACGTGTTGTTATTCTCAGGTCCTTAAGAGGTATGCTTCCGCTGTGTTTGCTGCATGTCTGGCCGTGGAGTCAGCATTTGATTTTAAAGAACATTATTTACTTTCACATTTAAAACTTTTATACTGTTTAAATACTGTTGGCTTGTGGTTACGATCACAACAGTGTTTCTATTTTGGGATTTCTGAATTTTGTTTTTGAAAGTTATTAATTTAAATAAAATTAAATGCGATTGCTTTAAACGTCTCATATAGAGGGCGTAACTGTTAACTGTGGGACCTGAATAAACACGCCGTCAGATGGTATTTTGGCGAGGTGTTATAGTTAGTGATACCCGCCAGGATTCACTATAGTGTATACAGGGCGCGATGTTACACTACTCGTTGAGTAATCGAGGCCACAAGAGCATGGATGTGATGTGGGTTTAAAGTTCGGGCGTTTGATACCACATTGTGTTGGCATATGATATGGGTTTAAGTTCGGGCGTTCGATACCATATCATCATGTGTGCGTGGGAGTTAAGTGTGGGTTTATTCGTGGTGTTAAGACACCATATTTTACGTGATGGGTGGGTTAGTCAAGTGTTAAGAGACCAGTTGGGGATTAGTGACATGTGGTTTAGTCGCGGTGTTAAGACGCCACATTTATTGTGATGGGTGGGTTAGTCGCGGTGTTAAGACACCACCTAGGGGTTAGTGATACACCGTGTTAAGTACACTAACGGATGTTGTGTACACTTTCGGTCATTGTGTGGGTACCGCCCTCTTGTGTGCGTGTGTTGTTGGGTTAGAGTGTACCAGGTGTCATATCACCATGTGAGGGTACGTGACGTATGATCGTCTTATCTAGAGTAGTGTGTGTGGTTGCTCGTTATGAGTAAGGTGGCAAGTGACATCCTAGCGTAAGGATTCACTCTTTGTTGGCCACTTGATGCAATGTAGTGAGTGACTCCGTAGGAGAGTGTAAGGAGAGTGTTGTTCAATCTTCGTCATCCACATGTGCGTGTGAGATGTGCGGCGAGTGTTGTTCACTCCTTATCAGCCACTTTTCAGGTGTGTGTGTGTGTAGTAGTGCCATTTCGGAGGCGCTTTCGTCAGCCACATACGTGTACGAGTAGAGTCATGGTTGTTGACTAGATTTGATGCAGAAAGTGACCGTGTTAATGGTTATGACAAAGTTGGAAGGGTGTAGGCCTTGGTGTTTCTGAGCTTCTCCTTAGTGATGGGTGGATGGGTTAATAGGCTAGTTGTGTGGCCTTGGTGGATTGTGACTAGCGAGTGTCGCTAGAAAGTTGTGGGCATTTATCCGTAAGGTTCATTGGAGTGTGTGACTTTGAGACATCGGTTGACGTGTGACACCGGGAGTAGACCCCGTAAGGGTCGAGTTTTGAGTCTCAGTGGTAGTAGTAAGAGATTACATAACACTGCGTCAGGTGTCTCCTTATACATGCTAGTGTAATGTTTGACTCCGATGGTGTGATTACTTTGTACTTGGGTCCCGGTGAGAAACCCGAAGATACCACTGTGATTGGTTGCGGTGTTTGTGGGCATTAACGATTTGACTAGTTTGAATTGTCGAGGTTCGAGTACCTTTTAGTAACTCCGCAGAGGATTAGTGTGTATGACCAACGTTGAGATCGGTCATGTGTATTGTGGAATGTTGAAATTCCACGTGATGTTTTCATCTTGGCAGTAAGAGTGTGAGGTTAAGACCCTAAGTGGGGGAGTTATGTACCCAAAGGGTACCGTGTTGCCTCGGTTTTATAGGCGTGTTCAAGCGATTTGTCAGAAGTCATCCCATTGGTGAGCGAACGTGGGACATAGAGTGTTGACTTTGAGTGTCTCTTGTAGAGACATGTGGATGTTAGAGCGTTTGAGAGTGAGTTCTCTAGAGTATTGAGAACTTATACGTGTAAAAGTGTTAAGAATGTCCTTTAACGGATGGTCAAAGTAAAAGTTCACTTGGAAAGGTGGATGAGTGGTGAGTTAAGAAAGATTGGGTGTCGGTTGGAGATACAGGAGAGCGTGTGGAAATTCCATTACCGTGTGCGTGGTGCGGATGACCCAAATAGATTGTCGGTTGGCGATGATACTCTAAGTTGTAAGTAAGAGTGTGCCAAGTAATTGTGGAGGATTTTTTGTGTGGTTGGAACATTGCGTATTAAAGAAGTGAGACCATAGGATGCAATGGTGGTATCGAAGGGTTCAGAGTTGTGTGAGAACTCGAAAGTTGAGGTAGGTGTATTTTTCCTAGTTGCGATGAGGCGTAGATCGCGAGGACGCGATCCGAATCAAGTGGGGGAGAGTTTTAACATCCCAAATCTAGAAAACAAGTTCAAATGTAAACAGCTCAGGTGGTGACCGGCGGTCCACTTTGGTCTGTCCGTCCAAATTCAGTCTAAAGTGGAAACATGTGCAACCTGGACCGGCGATCCACTTTGGACCAGCGGTCCAACATGGGATTCTTGAAATAGGCAGGTCAGGAGTGGACCAGCGGTCCACTTTAGACCGGCGGTCCACAACGGGGTTTTGTGCAGTTTTGTTGTTTTGTAATAATAAGGGGCATTTTGTTCAATTCACTTGGGTATCAATTTGGAGCCTTCAAATCTGATCTAGATCCCATTTTGGATCTCATTTCACCCACACAAACACTCTCATCTTATCTTAGAGAGAGAGAGAAACCCATTTTTATAGTGAAAAAGCTTGATTTGAGGAAGAAGAAGTGGGAATTTCTTCAAAGTGCAAGTGTTAAGGTTGTTCATCTCATTGTTGGCTGCATTTTGAGAAAACTCATCTAGGTCACCTATGGGTGTTTGAAGCTAGTTGTGGGTGTTGTTGACCCTTATTGGTGGGTTTCCGGTTGTAAGACTAATTGGACATGTTAGGGCTTGTAAATTGGGTGTAATCACTAGGGTTAGTGATTACATTGCTGTTGGAACCCAAATGGGTGTGTTAAGAAGCTTGATTTTGAAATGGGTCAAAATTAGGGTTTGTGAGTGATTTATGGAAGACAAGTGTTTAACACTTGTGTTTTGGTTTTATTGGCGTTATAGGACCATTTTCACTAGTGTTAAGTGATTGTTGGTTAGTTTGGGCATTGGTTGTACTTGGAAGTGCAATTGGGTCAAAATTACACTAAGTGTCAATTTGGGTTGGTTTGTAATCCACCCTAATTGTGTTATTTGTTATATGATAATAGAATAGGTACTTTCCATTGGTAGATTTCGGATTTAATTTGCATTCATCAAGGAGACAAGGTAAGTGTAAATATATTATATGTATGGGTACGGGTGGGGTAGAGTGATCCTTGTGCGTTCAGGTTCACTTTACATGTGTGTGGGATGATGTACCTCGTGAGTTCGGGTCTACTTGGCACGTTTGTGCATTTTAGGTTACCACCCGTGGGGTAGTGAATCTCGTGAGTTTCGGATTCACATTGACAAGTAGGTCAACCCCATTGATGTTTTTGAGGTGATTTGGGTAGTGATTCTCGGGTGGTTCGGCTTCACTAGTGAATCTCGTGTAGTTCGGATTCACAATGTCACGTATAGTTCAGACGTTCCCATTATCGTTGTTGCGGCTTAGGGTAGTGATTCTCGTGAAGTTCGGCTTCACTAGTGAATCTCGTGTAGTTCGGATTCACAATGTCTCGTGCAGTTCGGATTCACAATGTCTCGTGTAGTTGAAATGTCCCGTTCTTATTGATTAAAAACGTTCCATATTAATTGATTTCGTTGCGAGGTTTTGACCTCTATATTAGACGTTTTTCAAAGACTGCATTCATTTTTAAAACAAACCATAACCTTTATTTCATAAATAAAGGTTTAAAAAGCTTTACGTAGATTATCAAATAATGATAATCTAAAATATCCTGTTTACACACGACCATTACATAATGGTTTACAATAGAAATATGTTACATCGAAATCAGTTTCTTGAATGCAGTTTTTACACAATATCATACAAACATGGACTCCAAATCTTGTCCTTATTTTAGTATGCAACAGCGGAAGCTCTTAATATTCACCTGAGAATAAACATGCTTTAAACGTCAACAAAAATGTTGGTGAGTTATAGGTTTAACCTATATATATCAAATCGTAACAATAGACCACAAGATTTCATATTTCAATACACATCCCATACATAGAGATAAAAATCATTCATATGGTGAACACCTGGTAACCGA
This sequence comes from Rutidosis leptorrhynchoides, assembly GCF_046630445.1. NCBI lineage: Eukaryota > Viridiplantae > Streptophyta > Magnoliopsida > Asterales > Asteraceae > Rutidosis > Rutidosis leptorrhynchoides. The sequence goes on along the minus strand of NC_092333.1, from coordinate 267,480,948 downwards.
CATTAACAAGATGCATATATAAGAATATCCCCATCATTCCGGGACACCCTTCGGATATGATATAAATTTCGAAGTACTAAAGCATCTGGTACTTTGGATGGGGTTTGTTAGGCCCAATAGATCTATCTTTAGGATTCGCGTCAATTAGGGTCTCTGTTCCCTAATTCTTAGATTACCAGACTTAATAAAAAGGGGCATATTCGATTTCGATAATTCAACCATAGAATGTAGTTTCACGTACTTGTGTCTATTTTGTAAATCATTTATAAAACCTGCATGTATTCTCATCCCAAAAATATTAGATTTTAAAAGTGGGACTATAACTCACTTTCACAGATTTTTACTTCGTCAGGAAGTAAGACTTGGCCACTGGTTGATTCACGAACCTATAACAATATATACATATATATCAAAGAATGTTCAAAATATATTTACAACACTTTTAATATATTTTGATGTTTTAAGTTTATTAAGTCAGCTGTCCTCGTTAGTAACGTACAACTAGTTGTCCACAGTTAGATGTACAGAAATAAATCGATAAATATTATCTTGAATCAATCCACGACCCAGTGTATACGTATCTCAGTATTGATCACAACTCAAACTATATATATTTTGGAATCAACCTCAACCCTGTATAGCTAACTCCAACATTCACATATAGAGTGTCTATGGTTGTTCCGAAATATATATAGATGTGTCGACATGATAGGTTGAAACATTGTATGCTTGTCTATGGTATCTCAAGATTACATAATATACAATACAAGTTGATTAAGTTATGGTTGGAATAGATTTGTTACCAATTTTCACGTAGCTAAAATGAGAAAAATTATCCAATCTTGTTTTACCCATAACTTCTTCATTTTAAATCCGTTTTGAGTGAATCAAATTGCTATGGTTTCATATTGAACTCTATTTTTTGAATCTAAACATAAAAATTATAGGTTTATCGTCGAAAAAATAAGTTACAAGTCATTTTTGTAAAGGTAGTCATTTCAGTCGAAAGAACGACGTCTAGATGACCATTTTAGAAAACATACTTCCACTTTGAGTTTAACCATAATTTTTGGATATAGTTTCATGTTCATAATAAAAATCATTTTCCCAGAATAACAACTTTTAAATCAAAGTTTATCATAGTTTTTAATTAACTAACCCAAAACAGCCCGCGGTGCTACTACGACGGCGTAAATCCGGTTTTACGGTGTTTTTCGTGTTTCCAGGTTTTAAATCATTAAGTTAGCATATCATATAGATATAGAACATGTGTTTAGTTGATTATAAAAGTCAAGTTAGAAGGATTAACTTTTATTTGTGAACAAGTTTAGAATTAACTAAACTATGTTCTAGTGATTACAAGTTTAAACCTTCGAATAAGATAGCTTTATATGTATGAATCGAATGATGTTATGATCATCATTACTACCTCAAGTTCCTTGGATAAACCTACTGGAAATGAAAAAAATAGATCTAGCTTCAAAGGATCCTTGGATGGCTTGAAAGCTCTTGAAGCAGAATCATGACACGAAAACAATTTCAAGTAAGATTTCCACTCGAAATAAGATTGTTATAGTTATAGAAATTGAATTAAAGTTTGAATATGATTATTACCTTGTATTAGAAAGATAACATACTGTAAGTAACAAAGGTTTCTTGATCTTGGATGATTACTTGGAATGGATTTAGAAAACTTGGAAGTAAACTTGCAATCTTGGAAGTATTCTTGATTTTATGAAACTAGAACTTTTGAAATTTATGAAGAACACTTAGAACTTGAAGATAGAACTTGAGAGAGATCAATTAGATGAAGAAAATTGAAGAATGAAAGTATTTGTATGTGTTTTTGGTCGTTGGTGTATGGATTAGATATAAAGGATATGAAATTTTGTTTTCATGTAAATAAGTCATGAATGATTACTCATATTTTTGTAATTTTATGAGATATTTCATGCTAATTGCCAAATGATGGTTCAAACATGTGTTAGGTGACTCACATGGGCTGCTAAGAGCTGATCATTGGAGTGTATATACCAATAGTACATACATCTAAAAGCTGTGTATTGTACGAGTACAAATACGGGTGCATACGAGTAGAATTGTTGATGAAACTGAACGAGGATGTAATTGTAAGCATTTTTATTAAGTAGAAGTATTTTGATAAGTGTCTTGAAGTCTTTAAAAAGTGTATGAATACATATTAAAACACTACATGTATATACATTTTAACTGAGTCGTTAAGTCATCGTTAGTCGTTACATGTAAATGTTGTTTTGAAACCTTTAGGTTAACGATCTTGTTGAATGTTGTTAACCCATTGTTTATTATAATAAATGAGATTTTAAATTGTTATATTATCATGATATTATGATATATAATATATCTTAGCATGATATATATACAGTTAAATGTCGTTACAACGATAATCGTTACATATGTGTCTCGTTTCGAAATCATTAAGTTAGTAGTTTTATTTTTACATATGTATTTCATTGTTAATACACTTAATAATATATTTACTTATCATTTAACATAATTAACCAAGTGTATCAATATCTTAATATGATTCATATGTACCTAGTAAGACGTTGTTATAACGATAATCGTTATATATATCGTTTTCGAGTTTCTTAAATTAATAGTCTCATTTTTATGTATATAACTCATTGTTAAAATACCTAATGAGATACATACTTATAATAAAATCATGGTAACTATATATATAACCATATATATGTCATCGTATAGTTTTTACAAGTTTTAACGTTCGTGAATCACCGGTCAACTTGGGTGGTCAATTGTCTATATGAAACCTATTTCAATTAATCAAGTCTTAACAAGTTTGATTGCTTAAAATGATGGAAACACTTAATCATGTAAATAACAATTTCATTTAATATATATATAAACATGGAAAAGTTTGGGTCACTACAGTTCGGACATCCCTATTGTCGTATGGTTTGAGGTAGTGTATCGCGTGAGTTTTTGGATACACTAGGGCGCGTGAGATTTCGACCAACTTTCATGCGTTTAAGGTTAAGGGGTTAACCTTGGGGTTTTTGGGTATTGCGTATCTCTATATATTGTCGTGTTGTAGCTAATCTTGTGGATTGACATGGTGGTACGTTATGTATAGCTTGCTTAGTTATACCTAGATGCGGTATGTATTTAGTACTTGTGTTGGTGATACGTATTCATTTTATGCATATGTATGTATATAGTATGTTTATCCTCACTAAGCTTTATAGCTTACCTTCACTTTGTTTGCATTTTTATAGATTTGCATGGAAGAGGTGGCAAGGGTAAGCTCGGGGACTAGTGAATTATTGCGGGTTTCTTTAGAAGACTTTCTTTTGGAGTAGACTTTGGATTGGATAGTGCAATCCTAATCATCATGCTCAGTCTTTAGTTGGATTTAAACACTTTGGGTCGAAAGTGTCTTTTGGTTATGTTAAACGGGTCTTGGGAAGTTATGCCCATTTTGACACCTAAAACTTATGTAATGTATAAGTTAAGTTTTTTAAACTTGTTAGTGTATTGGAAGTGTTTTGAAAACATAACTGTAGTATCGTGGTCATTATTATTATTATTATTATTATTGTGTTACAAAATAAAAAATATTCGGGTTGGTATAATGACGGGTTGGGTCATTACAATTAGTATAGAGTAGCTAGTTGTGCTTTTGTTGCCTTGATCACCCGATTGGATTGCAATGATAGTATATTGTTGATATGTTATGTTGATTATATGATTATATGTGAACCGATTGATTCGATGTTGATTTGTGAGGTCGGATGCTGGGAGTCAGTCTTGATTTGTGAGACTGGAGTCATGAGGTCAACCTTGATTTGTGAGGTTGGGTTCGAGTGTTACTATATGTATAGTATAGCTTTGAATGACGCATCTGTTGCGTCTGGATTTCTATGCAAAGGAGTCAGTAACATGAGCTATCGGTAGAGTATAGCCCTATCAGCTAGGGTTGAAGGTCAGGCCTGGCTACCGGTCCTCTGGGATGGCAAAGTTGTTTGTTGTTAGTTGTTACCCATAGTTGTATGACTTGATACTGTATGCTAATGTTGTCATGATAGTTTCATTCAATTAGCTTCGTGCTAATCCCCACATCTTCCCTGCAGGTTGTTGATTATTGCATGCTAGGTTATGGGTGGAAGATGGGTTGTCTAGTGGATATGTTTGGCAACCTTTGAAACTCTGATGTTGTGATTTTGTAATAAAGGAACCATTTTATTAAGTAACATAATATTGTGGGTTTTTAAATTATGGATACTTGTGTTTAATAAATAAATAATTATATTATGGTTGTTTTAATTACTTCCGTTGTGATTTCAAAAAAAAAGGTAGGGTGTTATAAGTTGGTATCAGAGCATAGGTTTGGACACATGCACATGCAAGTGTCATGTTCCCAAACCTTAACATGAGTTGTGTCAAACATATCAGTGGGGATGGGATTAAGTGAATGTATGTTCTATACGTGTTAGTTGATAGGTACTAACCGTTTATCTACTAAGCTTTGGCGAGATGTAGTGATAGTACATGTATGTCTGATCCACGAAGAAGTGTTGTTGGCCCCTCGACCCCCGGAACCTTCCAACCACCTGATGCAGGGACTGACTAAGATGATGAACAGCGGGATTACATTCTCACGTTAGAAGCTCAACTCGAGGAAGCCCGTGGTAGAGTGGGTGAGTCAGAAGCTACACAACCGACTATTGCCCCGATTGTTACACTAGTTGTTACCTCAACTACAACACCAGATGCTACCAATGTTGGACCTCAACTACAACACCAGATGCTACCAATGTTGGTGGACCACCTCCCGGGTTTCTGACACCACAGTTCGCGTTCATGCCTAGTGGAAACACCTTGCAGCCACAACAACCATTTCTACAATAGTATCAGATGCCTCAGCAGTTTCAGATGTTAGCTCATTCTGGTAATCAGTACCTTAATCAGATGTGGAATCTGAATCAGATGCCAATGTTACAACAACTTAAGGAGTGTACATTCAAACGGTTCTTGGATTGAAAACCAAACTGAGTATTCAGGAAGCCCTGACCCAACTTTAAACCTAAACTGGTTGAGGGAAATGAAAAGAGTTTTTGAGGCATGCCAGTACGAAGAGGAATTACAGGTTATTTTCTCTTGTAGGTTGTTGAAGAACATAAAAACAGTTTGGTGGGATTCGGTTATCTCTAGTATACCTAAAGAATAAGTGATCATGATCACATGGGAAAAATTTTACAACAAAGTTTGTGAACTGTATTGCACGACGTATGACATTGGGAGACTTAAGAAGGAGTTCATGGAGATGAAAGTGACAGAGAAAATGACAACAGACGAGGTAATTAAACAGTACATGGATAAACTCTGATTTGTGCAACAATGGGTTCCGGACGAACAATCAAGAATTCAACATTTTGTTGAGATGATGCTACCGGAGTACTGAATAATGGCAAGGTTTGCTACTACATCATCTCAAGCCTTTGTTATGGCCAAGATAACTAAGGGGGATGTAAAAGCGGTCAAGAGCAGAGTGGTAGAAAGCATTGTGTCACAACCTATTCAAGCAAATAGTCAGGCCAGTTCAAAGTCTAAGAAGTCGCTTGGGTATAGACAGAAAGAGAACCCTGTTCAGAGTGGAACCGAGTCAGATCGGAGTGTTTGGTGTCACAGTTGCAGGTCGACAAATAGTGGTCCTTGTTCAGATTTGACGAAAATATGTTTGAGATGTGGAGAGGTGGGACATGATATTTAAGCGTGTTCGCTCATGGTTAACGTCTGTTGGAATTGCAAGAAAGAGGGGATCGATCAGCGCAGTGTCCTACTAGTGGAAGGTTGGGTTAAGGGGTGGGGTCATGGGTGCCGACAATGACAGTAATTGGGTCCTCTGTTTTGATGGCATGACTGAAAAGAAAGAATCCTTCCTTTACGGAAGCAAGAGTCTTTTAGATGACAGTAGATGCAGAGACTAATACCGACTATGCGAATGCAGGTATATTTTGATATAATTTGTTGTATTACTGTTGATTTGAATCGTTTAATTATATCTTTGATCATGTGTTAAAATGAGCTATGCTTATGTGGATATGGGTAGGTTTCATTTCCTTAGTGTGTATAACGTTTGTAGAGATAATAAGAGTCTCTAAATGGTGTCGCTCGAAATGAAAGAATGATTTAGGATAATGTACTTGTGCCTGGCCATCACAAATACATTATGGTAAATCACATAGAAGTTCTGAGAGCCGAAGGAGATCTAACGTGAAAATTTGACCTGGAAACGTTGAACTTTATAATAATTAGTGGTACTGTAGTATCCGGGAACCCTTGTTTATCGTTCCTGACCAGATTCTGAGGACGGAATCTTCTTAAGGGAGATATATTTGTAACACCCTAATTAATGGCCTAGATGAAATGAATAAATAATATTATTTTTATTATAAGATTTAAATATGATATTTAAATTATGGATACATAATAATGACTAAATATAAAAGTGAACTAATAAGTTATGAGTACAGTACCTTTTAAGTGCTTAAAAAAAATTTGTTTTGTGACGATGGTCATAGAAAGTATCTGTTTGTGTGATTTGAACTCCGTTAGGACCGCCTAACAGAAACATTTTGCTTTAGATAATGGATAAAATGTCTATTAATATAAGTGATAAAATTGTGAGGTTGTTACTTAAATTTCAAGTACTCGTGACTTCTAGTTTACCTTTTGTTTTCTTTTTGCACTCACCGTCTCATATACATATGACGACCCTCAATTTTTCAGTTCTTTTATATCTGTTATATATGTTCCATTATTAAGACTGTATGTGATCGTAAACTTTATTAATAAACTTTGATTAACTATTATCTTTTGATCAATAATTCTGTTAATATAAAGTTTATGCATTTGTGTTTCATTATTTTTAAAACTATATGTAATATTAAAAAGTGATATTTTATAACCTTTAAAAATAAATACAAACTAATTGAAACTAATAAAAATTAATAAAACTTACGGGTTAATAAATAAATAAAATGTATTTAAATAATATAACCCTAATATTAATAATAATAATAATAATAATAATAATAATAATAATAAAAAGAAATAATATATATAAATAAATAAGTAAACCGTAAAAAAAAATAAAAAAAAAGATACATGTAACAATAAATTGGCTGTAGGTTTTTCATTAAGGAAATTTTAACTTGATCCTTAAGCTAGCTCATCTTAGTTGAACTCTAATTAATCCTTGAATCCAAGAGAAGTTAGGAAACCTACAACACCTATATATACCCTCAAGTAATTCTCAAGAACTCACCACAATATCCTGCAGAAATCAGTCGACTAGTCATCTGCAATTCCTACCATCCAGACGACTTCCAGCTTGTTCTTCCCTCCAGTTTCTGTCGACAACATCCCTCACAACACCCCTTCTGCAGTTGACAATTACCACCACCATCACAACCCTTTTAATCACCATTAAACCTGCTCAATTCGCTTCTGTTTCTGCTATACTGTAACGTGACCAAAGAAGCCAGGAATCAAGTAAGTTGTTTTCTATTTTCCTGCTATATTATTCAACCCCCAACAGCCTTCAAAGTTTGATTATTTGTCACGTGTTTTCTGTCTTTCTGTCATGATCAAACAGCCCAAAAGAATCCATTGTTGCTGCGTTTTTGTTTCCTGGATTGTTGCTGAGCTGCTGCTGTTTCTGTCGTGTTTATTCAGACCCAAAAAGACCTTGTTTGGGTCATGTTGTTGCTGCTTCTGTTTTCTGTTTTTCTGCTTCGCATTCATCATCAATCCTTGTCATCAATCTTGTTTAAGGTATAACTAGTAAACCCTAGTCTAATTGTGTGTTTAAATAAATTACTTATAAGATGATTAAAGAGTATTATGTTAGGTATAAAGATTAATTAATGAATAAGTATGAATAAGTCATGATGTTAGTAATTAAGTTTGATGTTATGATAAAAGTATTATAAGATCATGATTATGATTTTATGTGGAGTAATAAGGTTAAGTAGGGTTAATAAAAGTTTATTAGTAAAATAATAATGGTTGTGATCAAAGTAAAAGTATAATTAAAAGATGATAACGAGTATGATTATGATTATTATGATTAGGATTAATGAATATAACTAGTAATTGTATTGAAAAGATATGATTTTATGTGTTGAATAGGTTAAGATTATGTTAAAAGTTATGATTTTATGTGAAAAGTTATTAACTAGTAGTAAAGATAGATCAAGATTATAAATTGATTATCGTTAAAAAGATTACTAGTTATTAAGTTAAAAACTTATGATTTTATGTTAAAGCTATTAAGGTTATGATAATTAGGTTATGATTTCATGTGCATGAGTTAAATTGATAAGTAATGACGAAGACGATATACGTGCATGCATGCATGCATGCGTATGTATGTACATATGTATAGGTAGGTATATACTTGTGTATATATTTAGATATATATACATACGTGTATATGTATGTGTATATATGTATGTACATGTACATGTGTATGTATGTATGAACGTGTATTAAGTAAGTATTATTATAAGTTAGTAAACCTAATAATAAGAAAAGTAATAAGTTTATGTATATGTACCATCTTACACTATTATATATGTAACACATACACCTACTATATCTATATCATATAGTTATAAATACATACATGTATACCAATAATAAAGAATATATGTATATGTATGTATCACATAGAGGTATATTTATAGATGTAATATATAATGATAGATATACATAGTAATTGATTAAAGTAAATAATAATACTATTATTAAGTATAACTTATACACTTAATTATATAGTAACACTTACTAACACTAAGTATATTATCACTTATAAATATAACTTTCTCGAAAAACGGTCACTGTTAATATAGTTTACTATATTAATAAACAAGCTTTATGTCTATTAGACATTAATTAATTGAACATTATATCTCTAAGTTGAGATCTCCGATTACACACTCCATTCATACTACTTACGTGGATTTTCTTGCTTGCTATTAAGGTGAACTTCATAGCCCCACTTTTTAATTGTTTCTATTACTTATTTTAAACTTTGGGGTGAGACACATGCTTGCTTTCAAACTGTTTTACACTTAGACACAAGTACCCAAAAACTGTTTAACTGTGCTGACATGCTTTGATTCATGCTAAATCCCTACCATGATATCGTTAATTACTGGAATTTTGGTAAGCTTAGCTATTGTGAATAGCGCTATTGAGAGTGACGTCTCTAACCATTTGACCGTTGGTCTTGGTTACATAATAATGATTAAACGACACTGACAGTTCAAGGTGTCCAGGGGTAACTTTGTTTATGTCTCGATATCATAACTTCAGCATTTACTTTTGATAACTAAATCTTGTTGTCTAAAACTATATATTAAACCTATGTTGTTCACTCAACCTTTTTGGTTGACACTTTAAGCATGTTTTGTCTCCGGTGAAGATTGCTAAAGACTTTGTGTGCATTTTGGGCTTTGCTGCTTTTGGAGTCCGCATTTTATCATTTATAACATTGCATTAAAACAATTTAGTTTACATTTACTTTTGTTAAGGATTCAATTGTAATGACTTAATACATTCTGCTGCGTTAATATATTGGTTTTTAATTAAAACATCTCATATAGAGTCGTTCTCGCTTTACACTTGTGTTATGATATTGGTTAGTCACATATTACCCTCGGTTCCATTTAGGGGGTGTGACAGAGTGGTATCAGAGCCGGGTTGTTATAGAGAACCAGGATTGCATTTTATGTGTGCCTTATGTGTTAGTTACGTGCCTTAGCAATCTATAGGACTATAACCTTTCCTGTTTTAGTTCTAGTGCATTTTCCCCTTACATTTTATTCGTTCTTTTGCGTCATCCTTAGAATCTACCTAATCATCTCTCTTTCTTTTCATTTAGGATGTCTCGCCTTAACCCAATCGTCATTTCTGACTCCGAGGAATCCTACTCCGAAAGATCTGTCCGCACACCGACTTATGGACCCGTTTCCCCGCCATTTTCACCAACTCACCCAAACTATGTCCCTGCTAGTCCACCACACTCCCCTCATTTGGAAGAATCCCACACTAATGATAACTATAATGGGGATGACGAGGAGGAACAGTTTGTGGAAGAGATGATTGAAGAAGAAGTGGAAGAGGAGCCTTATAAGGAAGAATCCGAGGAAGAATCCAAGTCCGAGCCCTCTGTTGCCTTACCTTATTCTTTAAAAAGAAAGGAACCCAAAACATCAAAAACTGAGAGTTCAATATCATCCAAGGAACCCCGTCTTACCACTGTACCCGCGCTTTGCATGAACTCTGTTGAACATGTTAAGGTAAAGAGTGATTTACAAGAAGTGAAGACAGAATTTGATAAGATAAAGGAACTTCTTGATGGACAATTTAGTACGCTTGAAGATCAACAAGAGGAATTGTCAAAATACTCGTATGATGTGTATAACATCTTTAGAAAGACTGCTAAGAGACATGATAGAGAGATTGAGCTTCAAGATTAAAGGATTGAGGAACTAGAGAAGGAGGTGCAGTTTCTCAAGGATCTTCTGTGGGAACATTTTCAAGACCCAACCCCCATCACCTAAGAATTAGATCTTAGGATTTCTTTTCTATTTCCGTATTAGTTTTCGTTCATTGTAAAGGCTTTACCTAAACCAACTATCTTAGTTTCGTTTCGTGTTTATTCTAGTTTCATTTCATGTGTAATAAAAGATGTTAGTTATCTTTGTGGTGTGTAATGAAATTCAAGTGTTTTTAAAACATCTCGTTATTTTTCCTATCTATTTTCCTAATATATGTTGTGTGAAATTTATGCATCATTAAACAAACTTATAACTTACTGGCACCATAACTCTTCGACTAATACTGTTGTATGTGTTGAAGGTTAATGGCTCAACCAACTCGTGGCGCTAATGCTCATCCAAATGTCACTTTGACTCCCGCACAATTTCAACAAATGTTGGCTGCCGTGCAAGGCAATGGCAACAATGGCGTACCACGAAACCTTTCAACTATTCGTTCTCATCAAAGTTTTATTAGCTACCCGCCCCCTACATATAAGAGTACTGAAAGACCTGGACTCAGTAATATAGAAATGGTGAATGCTGATCTCATGAGCTACACCAACCGATTTCAAGAGTTTGCTCTCATGGCTACTCCCGAGTATCTAGGGATCCAATGCTACATCAGTGGATTGCCTAATGAAGTCCGAAGAGATGTTATCTTGGAGAATCCAAGCACCATACAAGAAGCTGCTTGCATGGCAAGCTATTTCATGGACAAAAATAAGGAGAAAGAAGGTGCAAAAAGGAAAAGAGAAGGAATGGGGCAAGAAAATTCTAAAAGCAAATTCAACAAGTTGTATAATGGAAAACGTCCTTATTGCAAGAGATGTGAGAAACATCATGAAGGATGGTGTAAGGCCAAGTGCACCAAGTGTGAGAAGATAGGTCACGTAGCCAAGAATTGTAGAGTTGTTATCCCATCAATCAAAACTCCAGCAAATGCAACCGTTCCTACTTGCTATAACTGCGGAGGAGTAGGGCATTTCAAAAATCAATGTTCGATTAAAAAGAAGAATGAAGAGGCACAATGAAGAGTTTTCGGAAACCACTAGAGACATTTAAACTTTTCATTTTCATAGTGTTCTTTATGTTACCATTTAGTACTTATACATTTTGGAAGATTTCACTAAGTTTCTATAATACTCTGGTTAATTTCTTTTAAACTAGTGAATGATGTTATTTTCTTTCTTTTCTTTCATTTTCCATTGAATTATTCGCCTCGAAAAAGATGCATATTGACTAAGATGACATAGTAGTAACCTTATGGAGTAAAAAAAGTATGATTTAGAATAATATAATGACACTTGATCAACGTCATTATATTATGATAAGTCATACAGAAATCCTAATGGATCATGATGGGAATAAGATTTGATCAACCTTAGGACCATTGTGTACCATTACATACTCCTTATCTCTATATTGTCAACTAGAAATATCAACCCTAGGTATAAAATTATCCTTCACTTGTAAATTATCCACGCCCAGTGCTGCACCTATTGCATAGGTACCATACCGATTAGCTCCATACGAAATGAAGAAATTATCCAACCAATTCCAAGAACTTTTGGAGAAAGGTTTTATTTATCATAGCTCGCTTTCGTGAGGAGCACCCGTTCTATTCGTCAAGAAGAAAGATGGCACATTGGGAATGTGTATTGATTACCGAGAACTCAACAAGCTAACCATCAAAAATCATTATCCATTCATGCATATTGATGACCTGTTTGACCAACTGCAAGGATTAAGCCTCAATTCGAAGATTGATCTTAGGTTGGGTTATCATCAATTAAGAGTCAAAGAAACTGATGTTTCTAAGACTGCTTTTCGAACACGTTATGGGCATTATGAGTTTCTTATCATGTCTTTTTGTTAAACAATGCTCCTGCTGTATTCATGGATCTTATGAACCGTGTATGCAAACCTTATCTTGATAAATTCGTAACCGTTTTCATTGACGACGTCTTAATCTATTCCAAAAGCGAGAAATAGCATGAGCAACATCTGCAATTGATTCTAGAGCTCTTATAGAAAGAACAACTGTATGCCAAGTTTTCCAAATGTGAATTTTAGCTGCGAAACCATATAATTTCTTGGGCATGTAGTTGATAGTGAAGGAATACATGCCGATCCTATAAAAATCACCATTAATCAGAAATTTTCAAGAACTAGTCATGGAGGAAGTCCATAAGACTATATATTCTAATCACCTAGGCTCTTTTAGCTAAAATTTCATGCAACATCAGCTCTCACTCAAATAGATCCCCACTGTAATTAAGTGTAGACTTTGCTTTAACAAAACATTGACCGAATGATAATTTTTAGTCAACACTTCCTGTTAATTAAAGTTCATACATTTCCCATCTCGAATTTTAAAAAGTGTTCTGTTAATGACATACTCGTTATTCCCTTGAATAATCTTCGCATTGATGATAAGTTGTGGTATCATCAAAGCTCTATTCCTGTTGTTAAGAACCGTTGGAATTCACGAAGAGGCCCCGAGCATACCTGGGAACGTGAAAACCAGATGAAGCGGAATAACCTCATATTTTCTTAAACATTGGTGCATCCGAGAAGTCTTCCTGAAACTTTTGGACGAAGTTTAAATTACCGGGGAGGTACTATGACGACCCTCAATTTTTCAGTTCTGTTATATCTGTTATATCTGTTCCATTATTAAGACTGTATGTGATCGTAAACTTTATTAATAAACTTTGATTAAATATTATCTTTTGATCAATAATTCTGTTAATATAAAGTTTATGCATTTGTGTTTCATTATTTTTAAAACTATATGTAATATTAAAAAGTGATATTTTATAACCTTTAAAAATAAATACAAACTAATTGGAACTAATAAAAATTAATAAAACTTAGGGGTTAATAAATAAATAAAATGTATTTAAATAATATAACTCTAATATTAATAATAATAATTATTATAAAAAAAGAAATAATATATATAAATAAATAAGTAAACCGTAAAAAAAAAATAAGATACATGTAACAATAAATCGGCTGTAGGTTTTTCATTAAGTAAATTTTAACTTGATCCTTAAGCTAGCTCATCCTAGTTCAACTCTAATTAATCCTTGAATCCAAGAGAAGTTAGGAAACCTACAACACCTATATATACCCTCAAGTAATTCTCAAGAACTCACCACAATATCCTGTAGAAATCAGTCGACTAGTCATCTGCAATTCCTACCATCCAGATGACTTTTCGGCTTGTTCTTCCCTCTAGTTTCTGTAGACAACATCCCTCACAACACCCCTTCTGCAGTCGACAATCACCACCACCATCACTGCCCTTTTAATCGCCATTAAACCTGCTCAATTCGCTTCTGTTTCTGCTGTACTGTAAATGTGACCAAAGAAGCCAGGAATCAAGTAAGTTATTTTCTGTTTTCCTGCTGTATTGTTCAATCCCCAACAGCCTTCGAAGTTTGATTATTTATTGCGTGTTTTCTGTCTTTCTGTCATGATCAAACAGCCTAAAAGAATCCATTGTTGCTGCATTTTTTTCTGGATTGTTGCTGAGCTGCTGCTATTTCTGTCATGCTTATTTAGACCCAAAAGACCTTGTTTGAGTCGTGTTGTTGCTGCTTCTGTTTTCTGTTTTTCTGCTTCGCATTCATCATCAATCCTTGTCATCAATCTTGTTTAAGGTATAACTAGTAAACCCTAGTCTAATTGTGTGTTTAAATAAATTACTTATAAGATGATTAAAGAGTATTATGTTAGGTATAAAGATTAATTAATGAATAAGTATGAATAAGTCAAGATGTTAGTAATTAAGTTTGATGTTATGATAAAAGTATTATAAAATCTTGATTATGATTTTATGTGGAGTAATAAGGTTAAGTAGGGTTAATAAAAGTTGATTAGTAAAATAATAATGGTTGTGATCAAAGTAAAAGTATAATTTAAAGATGATAACAAGTATGATTATGATTATTATGATTAGGATTAATGAATATAACTAGTAATTATGTTGAAAAGATATGATTTTATGTGTTGAATAGGTTAAGATTATGTTAAAAGTTATGATTTTATGTGAAAAGTTATTAACTAGTAGTAAAGATAGATCAAGATTATAAATTAATTATCGTTAAAAAGATTACTAGTTATTAAGTTAAAAACTTATGATTTTATGTTAAAGATATTAAGGTTATGATAATTAGGTTATGATTTCATGTGCACGAGTTAAATTAATAAGTAATGACGAAGATGATATACGTGCATGCATGCATGCATGCATGCGTATGTATGTACATATGTAAGGACCCGTCCTTATCCACCTGGATGAAGTCATCAACATTTGGTCCCATTGCGATGATCGACTCCAAGTAATGTCCTTAAATTGAGCAAATGCACAGCGGAAGACTTAATTCGTACCTGAGAATAAACATGCTTTAAAGTGTCAACCAAAAGGTTGGTGAGTTCATAAGTTTATCATAACAATCATTTCAATATCTTAATAGACCATAAGATTTCATATACATAAACGTTTTAATAATAATATTCTAAGTAGTTGAGCACTTGGTAACCATACTTAACATTTAATCAACGTCGCACATTCCCTTTATTATGAAATCTCACTACACTGTACCAAGTGTAGTCATGAAACGAAGTAATGTGCAACCGTTGAATACTGGTCGTCCAGTCCGGTTGGGGTTGTCTGTGAGGACCCGTCCTTATCCCCCTGGACGAAATCAACAACATCTGGTTCCATTGCGATGATCGACTCCAATTAATGTTCTTAACACGAGCAAATGCACAGCGGAAGGCTTAATTCGTACCTGAGAATAACATGCTTTAAAATGTCAACATAAAGTTGGTGAGATATATAGTTTTTGAAATGTCCCGTTCTTATTGATTAAAAACGTTCCATATTAATTGATTTCGTTGCGAGGTTTTGACCTCTATATGAGACGTTTTTCAAAGACTGCATTCATTTTAAAACAAACCATAACCTTTATTTCATCAATAAAGGTTTAAAAAGCTTTACGTAGATTATCAAATAATGATAATCTAAAATATCCTGTTTACACACGACCATTACATAATGGTTTACAATACAAATATGTTACAACAAAATAAGTTTCTTGAATGCAGGTTTTACACAATATCATACAAGCATGGACTCCAAATCTCGTCCTAATTTAAGTATGCTACAGCGGAAGCTCTTAATAATCACCTGAGAATAAACATGCTTAAAACGTCAACAAAAATGTTGGTGAGTTATAGGTTTAACCTATATATATCAAATCATAATAATAGACCACAAGATTTCATATTTCAATACACATCCCATACATAGAGATAAAAATCATTCATATGGTGAACACCTGGTAACCGACATTAACAAGATGCATATATAAGAATATCCCCATCATTCCGGGACACCCTTCGGATATGATATAAATTTCGAAGTACTAAAGCATCCGGTACTTTGGATGGGGTTTGTTAGGCCCAATAGATCTATCTTTAGGATTCGCGTCAATTAGGGTGTCTGTTCCCTAATTCTTAAATTACCAGACTTAATAAAAAGGGGCATATTCGATTTCGATAATTCAACCATAGAATGTAGTTTCACGTACTTGTGTCTATTTTGTAAATCATTTATAAAACCTGCATGTATTCTCATCCCAAAAATATTAGATTTTAAAAGTGGGACTATAACTCACTTTCACAGATTTTTACTTCGTCGGGAAGTAAGACTTGGCCACTGGTTGATTCACGAACCTATAACAATATATACATATATATCAAAGTATGTTCAAAATATATTTACAACACTTTTAATATATTTTGATGTTTTAAGTTTATTAAGTCAGCTGTCCTCGTTAGTAACCTACAACTAGTTGTCCACAGTTAGATGTACAGAAATAAATCGATAAATATTATCTTGAATCAATCCACGACCCAGTGTATACGTATCTCAGTATTGATCACAACTCAAACTATATATATTTTGGAATCAACCTCAACCCTGTATAGCTAACTCCAACATTCACATATAGAGTGTCTATGGTTGTTCCGAAATATATATAGATGTGTCGACATGATAGGTCGAAACATTGTATACGTGTCTATGGTATCTCAAGATTACATAATATACAATACAAGTTGATTAAGTTATGGTTGGAATAGATTTGTTACCAATTTTCACGTAGCTAAATTGAGAAAAATTATCCAATCTTGTTTTACCCATAACTTCTTCATTTTAAATCCGTTTTGAGTGAATTAAATTGCTATGGTTTTATATTGAACTCTATTGTATGAATCTAGACAGAAAAAGTATAGGTTTATAGTCGAAAAAATAAGTTACAAGTCATTTTTGTAAAGGTAGTCATTTCAGTCGAAAGAACGACGTCTAGATGACCATTTTAGAAAACATACTTTTAAATCAAAGTTTATCATAGTTTTTAATTAACTAACCCAAAACAGCCCGCGGTGTTACTATGACGGCGTAAATCCGGTTTTACGGTGTTTTTCGTGTTTTCAGGTTTTAAATCATTAAGTTAGCATATCTTATAGATATAGAACATGTGTTTAGTTGATTTTAAAAGTCAAGTTAGAAGGATTAACTTTTGTTTGCGAACAAGTTTAGAATTAACTAAACTATGTTTTAGTGATTACAAGTTTAAACCTTCGAATAAGATAGCTTTATATGTATGAATCGAATGATGTTATGAACATCATTACTACCTTAAGTTCCTTGGATAAACCTAATGGAAAAGATAAAAATGGATCTAGCTTCAACGGATCCTTGGATGGCTCGAAGTTCTTGAAGCAGAATCATGACACGAAAACAAGTTCAAGTAAGATCATCACTTGAAATAAGATTGTTATAGTTATAGAAATTGAACCAAAGTTTGAATATGATTATTACCTTGTATTAGAATGATAACCTACTGTAAGAAACAAAGATTTCTTGAGGTTGGATGATCACCTTACAAGATTGGAAGTGAGCTAGCAAACTTGAAAGTATTCTTGATTTTATGAAACTAGAACTTTTGGAATTTATGAAGAACACTTAGAACTTGAAGATAGAACTTGAGAGAGATCAATTAGATGAAGAAAATTGAAGAATGAAAGTGTTTGTAGGTGTTTTTGGTCGTTGGTGTATGGATTAGATATAAAGGATATGTAATTTTGTTTTCATGTAAATAAGTCATGAATGATTACTCATATTTTTGTAATTTTATGAGATATTTCATGCTAGTTTCCAAATGATGGTTCCCACATATGTTAGGTGACTCACATGGGCTGCTAAGAGCTGATCATTGGAGTGTATATACCAATAGTACATACATCTAAAAGCTGTGTATTGTACGAGTACGAATGCGGGTGCATACGAGTAGAATTGTTGATGAAACTGAACGAGGATGTAATTGTAAGCATTTTTGTTAAGTAGAAGTATTTTGATAAGTTTACTGAGGTCTTTCAAAAGTGTATAAATACATATTAAAACACTACATGTATATACATTTTAACTGAGTCGTTAAGTCATCGTTAGTCGTTACATGTAAATGTTGTTTTGAAACCTTTAGGTTAACGATCTTGTTGAATGTTGTTAACCCATTGTTTATTATAACAAATGAGATGTTAAATTGTTATTTTGTCATGATATTATGATATATAATATATCTTAGTATGATATATATACAGTTAAATGTCGTTACAACGATAATCGTTACATATATGTCTCGTTTCGAAATCATTAAGTTAGTAGTCTTATTTTTACATATGTAGTTCATTGTTAATATACTTAATGATATGTTTACTTATCATAGTATCATGTTAACTATATATATATATCCATATATATGTCATCATATAGTTTTTACAAGTTTTAACGTTCGTGAATCACCGGTCAACTTGGGTGGTCAATTGTCTATATGAAACATATTTTAATTAATCAAGTCTTAACAAGTTTGATTGCTTAACATGTTGGAAACATTTAATCATGTAAATATCAATCTCAATTAATATATATAAACATGGAAAAGTTCGGGTCACTACAGTACCTACCCGTTAAATAAATTTCGTCCCGAAATTTTAAGCTGTTGAAGGTGTTGACGAATCTTTTGGAAATAGATGCGGGTATTTCTTCTTCATCTGATCTTCATGCTCCCAGGTGAACTCGGGTCCTCTACGAGCATTCCATCGAACCTTAACAATTGGTATCTTGTTTTGCTTAAGTCTTTTAACCTCACGATCCATTATTTCGACGGGTTCTTCGATGAATTGAAGTTTTTCGTTGATTTGGATTTCATCTAACGGAATAGTGAGATCTTCTTTAGCAAAACATTTCTTCAAATTCGAGACGTGGAAAGTGTTATGTACAGCCGCGAGTTGTTGAGGTAACTCAAGTCGGTAAGCTACTGGTCCGACACGATCAATAATCTTGAATGGTCCAATATACCTTGGATTTAATTTCCCTCGTTTACCAAATCGAACAACGCCTTTCCAAGGTGCAACTTTAAGCATGACCATCTCTCCAATTTCAAATTCTATATCTTTTCTTTTAATGTCAGCATAGCTCTTTTGTCGACTTTGGGCGGTTTTCAACCGTTGTTGAATTTGGATGATCTTCTCGGTAGTTTCTTGTATAATCTCCGGACCCGTAATCTGTCTATCCCCCACTTCACTCCAACAAATCGGAGACCTGCACTTTCTACCATAAAGTGCTTCAAACGGCGCCATCTCAATGCTTGAATGGTAGCTGTTATTGTAGGAAAATTCTGCTAACGGTAGATGTCGATCCCAACTGTTTCCGAAATCAATAACACATGCTCGTAGCATGTCTTCAAGCGTTTGTATCGTCCTTTCGCTCTGCCCATCAGTTTGTGGATGATAGGCAGTACTCATGTCTAGACGAGTTCCTAATGCTTGCTGTAATGTCTGCCAGAATCTTGAAATAAATCTGCCATCCCTATCAGAGATAATAGAGATTGGTATTCCATGTCTGGAGACGACTTCCTTCAAATACAGTCGTACTAACTTCTCCATCTTGTCATCTTCTCTTATTGGCAGGAAGTGTGCTGATTTGGTGAGACGATCAACTATTACCCAAATAGTATCAAAACCACTTGCAGTCCTTGGCAATTTAGTGATGAAATCCATGGTAATGTTTTCCCATTTCCATTCTGGGATTTCGGGTTGTTGAAGTAGACCTGATGGTTTCTGATGCTCAGCTTTGACCTTAGAACACGTCAAACATTCTCCTATGTATTTAGCAACATCAGCTTTCATACCCGGCCACCAAAAATGTTTTTTGAGATCCTTGTACATCTTCCCCGTTCCAGGATGTATTGAGTATCTGGTTTTATGAGCTTCTCTAAGTACCATTTCTCCCATATCTCCAAATTTTGGTACCCAAATCCTTTCAGCCCTATACCGGGTTCCGTCTTCCCGAATATTAAGATGCTTCTCCGATCCTTTGGGTATTTCATCCTTTAAATTTCCCTCTTTTAAAACTCCTTGTTGCTCCTCCTTTATTTGAGTAGTAAGGTTATTATGAATCATTATATTCATAGATTTTACTCGAATGGGTTCTCTGTCCTTCCTGCTCAAGGCATTGGCTACCACATTTGCCTTCCCCGGGTGGTAACGAATCTCAAAGTCGTAATCATTCAACAATTCAATCCACCTACGCTGCCTCATATTCAGTTGTTTCTGATTAAATATATGCTGAAGACTTTTGTGGTCGGTATATATAATACTTTTGACCCCATATAAGTAGTGCCTCCAAGTCTTTAATGCAAAAACAACCGCGCCTAATTCCAAATCATGCGTCGTATAATTTTGTTCGTGAATCTTCAATTGTCTAGACGCATAAGCAATCACCTTCGTTCGTTGCATTAATACACAACCGAGACCTTGCTTTGATGCGTCACAATAAATCACAAAATCATCATTCCCTTCAGGCAATGACAATATAGGTGCTGTAGTTAGCTTTTTCTTCAATAACTGAAACGCTTTCTCTTGTTCATCATTCCATTCAAATTTCTTCCCTTTATGCGTTAATGCAGTCAAGGGTTTTGCTATTCTGGAAAAGTCTTGGATGAACCTTCTGTAGTAACCGGCTAGTCCTAAAAACTGGCGTATGTGTTTCGGAGTTTTCGGGGTTTCCCACTTTTCAACAGTTTCTATCTTTGCCGGATCCACCTTAATACCTTCTTTGTTCACTATGTGACCGAGGAATTGAACTTCTTCCAATCAAAATGCACACTTTGAAAACTTAGCGTACAATTCTTCCTTCCTCAATACTTCTAACACCTTTCTCAAATGTTCACCGTGTTCTTGGTCATTCTTTGAGTAAATAAGTATGTCATCAATGAAAACAATGACAAACTTGTCAAGGTATGGTCCACACACTCGGTTCATAAGGTCCATGAACACAGCTGGTGCATTAGTTAAACCAAACGGCATGACCATAAACTCGTAATGACCGTAACGTGTTCTGAAAGTAGGCTTTGGAATATCATCTTCTTTCACCCGCATTTGATGATACCCGGAACGTAAGTCAATCTTTGAATAAACAGACGAGCCTTGTAGTTGATCAAATAAGTCGTCGATTCTCGGTAGTGGGTAGCGGTTCTTGATGGTAAGTTTGTTCAACTCTCGGTAGTCGATACACAACCTGAATGTACCATCTTTCTTCTTGACAAACAAAACAGGAGCTCCCCACGGTGATGTGCTTGGTCGAATGAAACCACGCTCTAAAAGTTCTTGTAATTGGCTTTGCAGTTCTTTCATCTCGCTGGGTGCGAGTCTGTAAGGAGCACGAGCTATTGGTGTAGCTCCTGGTACAAGATCTATTTGAAATTCAACGGATCGATGTGGGGGTAATCCCGGTAATTCTTTCGGAAATACATCGGGAAATTCTTTTGCGACGGGAACATCATTGATGCTCTTTTCTTCAGTTTGTACTTTCTCGACGTGTGCTAGAACAGTATAGCAACCTTTTCTTATTAGTTTTTGTGCCTTCAAATTACTAATAAGATGTAGCTTCGTGTTGCCCTTTTCTCCGTACACCATTAAGGGTTTTCCTTTTTCTCGTATAATGCGAATTGCATTTTTGTAACAAACGATCTCTGCTTTCACTTCTTTCAACCAGTCCATACCGATTATCACATCAAAACTCCCTAACTCTACTGGTATCAAGTCAATCTTAAATGTTTCACTAACCAGTTTAATTTCTCGATTCCGACATATATTATCTGCTGAAATTAATTTACCATTTGCTAATTCGAGTAAAAATTTACTATCCAAAGGCGTCAATGGACAACTTAATTTAGCACAAAAATCTCTACTCATATAGCTTCTATCCGCACCCGAATCAAATAAAACGTAAGCAGATTTATTGTTAATAAGAAACGTACCCGTAACAAGCTCCGGGTCTTTCTGTGCCTCTGCCACATTAATATTGAAAACACTTCCGCGGCCTTGTCCATTCGTGTTCTCCTGGTTCGGGCAATTTCTAAAAATGTGGCCCGGTTTTCCACATTTATAACAAACTACATTGGCATAACTTACTCCGACACTACTTGCTCCGCCATTACTCGTTCCGACACCATTTGTTCCTTTCGTTCTATTAACCCTTGGTCCGTAGACCTCACACTTCGCCGCGCTATGACCATTTCTTTTACACTTGTTGCAAAATTTGGTGCAGAACCCCGAGTGATACTTTTCACACCTTTGGCATAGCTGCTTCTGATTGTTGTTGTTGTTGCGGTTATTATTGTTGTTGGGATGATTGTTGTAGTTGCTGTTATTGTTATTGTTGTTGTTGTTGTTGTTGGGTCGTTTGTTGTAGTTGCGATTGATGTTGCGATTGTTGGGATAATTGTTGCGATTATTGTTGTAATTACTGTTGTTGTTGTATTGGTGATTCTTATCACCGTTTTCCTCCCACTTTCTTTTGACTTGCTTCACATTGGCCTCTTCAGCAGTCTGTACTTTAATTCTTTCTTCAATCTGGTTCACTAGTTTGTGAGCCATTCTACATGCCTGTTGTATGGAGGCGGGATCGTGTGAACTTATATCTTCTTGGATTCTTTCCGGTAATCCTTTCACAAACGCGTCGATCTTCTCTTCCTCATCTTCGAATGCTCCCGGACACAATAGGCACAATTCTGTGAATCGTCTTTCGTACGTGGTAATATCAAATCCTTGGGTTCGTAACCCTCTAAGTTCTGTCTTGAGCTTATTGACCTCGGTTCTGGGACGGTACTTCTCGTTCATCAAGTGCTTGAATGCTGACCACGGTAGTGCGTACGCATCGTCTTGTCCCACTTGCTCTAGATAGGTATTCCACCATGTTAACGCAGAACCTGTGAAGGTATGCGTAGCGTACTTCACTTTGTCCTCTTCAGTACACTTACTTATGGCAAACACCGATTCGACCTTCTCGGTCCACCGTTTCAATCCGATCGGTCCTTCGGTTCCATCAAATTCCAAAGGTTTGCAGGCAGTGAATTCTTTGTAGGTGCATCCTACACGATTTCCTGTACTGCTAGTTCCAAGGTTATTGTTGGTATGTAGCGCAGCCTGTACTGCGGCTATATTTAAAGCTAGAAAAGTACGGAATTCCTCTTCATTCATATTCACGGTGTGTCGAGTAGTCGGTGCCATTTCCTTCAAAATAGTCAAATGGAACAAGTTAATCATACAGAATATTAAGAGTAGTTAATAGTATTTCGTAGCATCATATGAACTCATTTATAAAAGCTTTTTCTTCATATTAGCATTTTATAAGTTTAAATTCGGGTAGTACCTACCCGTTAAGTTCATACTTAGTAGCTAATATATAATTCAACTACTACAATTCTATATGAAAAACTGATTATAATAATATTTCGCGTTCAAACTTTTACACAATATTTTACAAACTTACAATACCGCTTATTTTACATATAGCATGAAATATAGCACACAATAAATTTGATACAAGATGGTTGTGAAGATAATTCTAGCTAGTACACAAGTCGTTCAGCAAAGGCAATAAAGACACGTAATTCACACGTCCAGAAACAAGTCATGCATTCTGGTTTTACTAGGATTACTTCCCATCCTTGGTCTTGTGGAACATAACCGTTATGGTCGTTGATAAGACAGTGTGTTGTAACGTCGTCAAAGGGACGAGGGTTACGTAATGTCCAACAGTCCCGTAACAATCTAAAAACCTCATTTCTTACCCCAATTACCGACTCCGTCACTTGTGGGAACATTTTGTTTAATAGTTGTAGCCCGATGTTCTTGTTCTCACTTTGGTGAGAAGAGAACATTACTAATCCGTAAGCATAACATGCTTCTTTATGTTTCATGTTAGCCACTTTTTCTAAATCACGAAGTCCAATATTCGGATATATTGAGTCAAAATAATTTCTTAACCCATTGCGTAAAATAGCATTTGGGTTCCCCGCAATATATGCGTCAAAGTAAACACATCGTAACTTATGGATTTCCCAATGTGATATCCCCCATCTTTCGAACGAAAGCCTTTTATAAACCAAGGCATTCTTGGAACGTTCTTCGAATGTCTTACAAACTGATCTCACCTTAAATAGTTGTGCCGAAGAATTCTGACCGACTCTAGACAAGATTTCATCAATCATGTCTCCGGGTAGGTCTCTTAAAATATTGGGTTGTCTATCCATTTTGTGTTTTTATACTGTAAAATAGACAAGAGTTAGCTTCATAAAAAAAAATACTTATTTAATACAAGCAATTTTTACATATATCATAAAGCATAAGCACACTATATTACATATATTACACCACACGAATACAACTATCTTATTCCGACTCGCTTGTTTCTTCTTCTTCGGTTTTGGTTCGTTTTGCCAAGTTTCTAGGGATATATGATGTTCCCCTAATACGAGCCGTAATTTTCCACATTGGTTTAGAAAAACCTGGTGGTTTAGAGGTTCCCGGGTCATTGTTACAACTTAAGGACTTCGGGGGTTGACGATACATATAAAGTTCATCGGGGTTGGAATTAGATTTATCTATTTTTATGCCCTTTCCCTTATTATTTTCTTTTGCCTTTTTAAATTCAGTTGGGGTAATTTCTATAACATCATCGGAATTCTCGTCGGAATCCGATTCATTGGAGAATTGGTAATCCTCCCAATATTTTGCTTCCTTGGCGGAAACACCATTGACCATAATTAACCTTGGTCGGTTGGTTGAGGATTTTCTTTTACTTAACCGTTTTATTATTTCCCCCACCGGTTCTATTTCTTCATCCGGTTCCGATTCTTCTTCTGGTTCCGACTCTTCTTCCGGTTCCTCTTCGGGAACTTGTGAATCAGTCCACGAATCATTCCAATTTACATTTAACTCTTCATTATTATTAGGTGAGTCAATGGGACTTGTTCTAGAGGTAGACATCTATCACATAATATCAAACGCGTTAAGAGATTAATATATCACATAATATTCACATGTTAAAAATATATAGTTTCCAACAAAATTTGTTAAGCAATCATTTTTCAAGTAAACACGGTCGAAGTCCAGACTCACTAATGCATCCTAACAAACTCGATAAGACACACTAATGCAAAATTCTAGTTCTCTAAGACCAACGCTCGGATACCAACTGAAATGTCCCGTTCTTATTGATTAAAAACGTTCCATATTAATTGATTTCGTTGCGAGGTTTTGACCTCTATATGAGACGTTTTTCAAAGACTGCATTCATTTTAAAACAAACCATAACCTTTATTTCATCAATAAAGGTTTAAAAAGCTTTACGTAGATTATCAAATAATGATAATCTAAAATATCCTGTTTACACACGACCATTACATAATGGTTTACAATACAAATATGTTACAACAAAATAAGTTTCTTGAATGCAGGTTTTACACAATATCATACAAGCATGGACTCCAAATCTCGTCCTTATTTAAGTATGCTACAGCGGAAGCTCTTAATAATCACCTGAGAATAAACATGCTTAAAACGTCAACAAAAATGTTGGTGAGTTATAGGTTTAACCTATATATATCAAATCATAATAATAGACCACAAGATTTCATATTTCAATACACATCCCATACATAGAGATAAAAATCATTCATATGGTGAACACCTGGTAACCGACATTAACAAGATGCATATATAAGAATATCCCCATCATTCCGGAACACCCTTCGGATATGATATAAATTTCGAAGTACTAAAGCATCCGGTACTTTGGATGGGGTTTGTTAGGCCCAATAGATCTATCTTTAGGATTCGCGTCAATTAGGGTGTCTGTTCCCTAATTCTTAGATTACCAGACTTAATAAAAAGGGGCATATTCGATTTCGATAATTCAACCATAGAATGTAGTTTCACGTACTTGTGTCTATTTTGTAAATCATTTATAAAACCTGCATGTATTCTCATCCCAAAAATATTAGATTTTAAAAGTGGGACTATAACTCACTTTCACAGATTTTTACTTCGTCGGGAAGTAAGACTTGGCCACTGGTTGATTCACGAACCTATAACAATATATACATATATATCAAAGTATGTTCAAAATATATTTACAACACTTTTAATATATTTTGATGTTTTAAGTTTATTAAGTCAGCTGTCCTCGTTAGTAACCTACAACTAGTTGTCCACAGTTAGATGTACAGAAATAAATCGATAAATATTATCTTGAATCAATCCACAACCCAGTGTATACGTATCTCAGTATTGATCACAACTCAAACTATATATATTTTGGAATCAACCTCAACCCTGTATAGCTAACTCCAACATTCACATATAGAGTGTCTATGGTTGTTCCGAAATATATATAGATGTGTCGACATGATAGGTTGAAACATTGTATACGTGTCTATGGTATCTCAAGATTACATAATATACAATACAAGTTGATTAAGCTATGGTTGGAATAGATTTGTTACCAATTTTCACGTAGCTAAAATGAGAAAAATTATCCAATCTTGTTTTACCCATAACTTCTTCATTTTAAATCCGTTTTGAGTGAATCAAATTGCTATGGTTTTATATTGAACTCTATTGTATGAATCTAGACAGAAAAAGTATAGGTTTATAGTCAGAGAAATAAGTTACAAGTCATTTTTGTAAAGGTAGTCATTTCAGTCGAAAGAACGACGTCTAGATGACCATTTTAGAAAACATACTTCCACTTTGAGTTTAACCATAATTTTTGGATATAGTTTCATGTTCATAATAAAAATCATTTTATTAGAATAACAACTTTTAAATCAAAGTTTATCATAGTTTTTAATTAAGTAACCCAAAACAGCCCGCGGTGTTACTACGACGGCGTAAATCCGGTTTTACGGTGTTTTTCGTGTTTTCAGGTTTTAAATCATTAAGTTAGCATATCATATAGATATAGAACATGTGTTTAGTTGATTTTAAAAGTCAAGTTAGAAGGATTAACTTTTGTTTGCGAACAAGTTTAGAATTAACTAAACTATGTTCTAGTGATTACAAGTTTAAACCTTCGAATAAGATAGCTTTATATGTATGAATCGAATGATGTTATGAACATCATTACTACCTTAAGTTCCTTGGATAAACCTACTGGAAAATAGAAAAATGGATCTAGCTTCAACGGATCCTTGGATGGCTCGAAGTTCTTGAAGCAGAATCATGACACGAAAACAAGTTCAAGTAAGATCATCACTTGAAATAAGATTGTTATAGTTATAGAAATTGAACCAAAGTTTGAATATGATTATTACCTTGTATTAGAATGATAACCTACCGTAATAAACAAAGATTTTCTTGAGGTTGGATGATCACCTTACAAGATTGGAAGTGAGCTAGCAAACTTGAAAGTATTCTTGATTTTATGAAACTAGAACTTTTGGAATTTATGAAGAACACTTAGAACTTGAAGATAGAACTTGAGAGAGATCAATTAGATGAAGAAAATTGAAGAATGAAAGTGTTTGTAGGTGTTTTTGGTCGTTGGTGTATGGATTAGATATAAAGGATATGTAATTTTGTTTTCATGTAAATAAGTCATGAATGATTACTCATATTTTTGTAATTTTATGCGATATTTCATGCTAGTTGCCAAATGATGGTTCCCACATATGTTAGGTGACTCACATGGGCTGCTAAGAGCTGATCATTGGAGTGTATATACCAATAGTACATACATCTAAAAGCTGTGTATTGTACGAGTACAAATGCGGGTGCATACGAGTAGAATTGTTGATGAAACTGAACGAGGATGTAATTGTAAGCATTTTTGTTAAGTAGAAGTATTTTGATAATTTTACTGAAGTCTTTCAAAAGTGTATAAATACATATTAAAACACTACATGTATATACATTTTAACTGAGTCGTTAAGTCATCGTTAGTCGTTACATGTAAATGTTGTTTTGAAACATTTAGGTTAACGATCTTGTTGAATGTTGTTAACCCATTGTTTATTATAACAAATGAGATGTTAAATTGTTATTTTATCATGATATTATGATATATAATATATCTTAGTATGATATATATACAGTTAAATGTCGTTACAACGATAATCGTTACATATATGTCTCGTTTCGAAATCATTAAGTTAGTAGTCTTATTTTTACATATGTAGTTCATTGTTAATATACTTAATGATATGTTTACTTATCATAGTATCATGTTAACTATATATATATCCATATATATGTCATCATATAGTTTTTACAAGTTTTAACGTTCGTGAATCACCGGTCAACTTGGGTGGTCAATTGTCTATATGAAACATATTTTAATTAATCAAGTCTTAACAAGTTTGATTGCTTAACATGTTGGAAACATTTAATCATGTAAATATCAATCTCAATTAATATATATAAACATGGAAAAGTTCGGGTCACTACAGTTTTGATGCTAGCAGTGTTATAACTATGGACCACAAGATTTCATGTTTATACATAATACACTCCTCGTGTATGAAAAGTCGTTGAGCACTTGGTAACCATACTTAACATTTAATTCACAGCAGCATATTCTTAAATAAACCCTACACCGTACCAAGTGTAGTAACGAAACGAAGTACTGTGCAACCGTTAAATGTTGGTCGTCCAGCCCGGTTGGGGTTGTCAGGCCCGATAGATCTATCAACAGGATTCGCGTTTACGCTCCTCACGTAAATATTAGCTACCAAGTATAAAGAAATATGCCATGGTACAACTCAACGTAGAATTTATTTTTGATCACTTGTGTCCATAACGTAAATCATTTATAAAAATAGCGCATGTATTCTCAGCCCAAAAATATTTAGAGTTTAAAAAGGGACTATATACTCACCATAATATATTTTGTAGCAAAAATACATATAACACCATTTAACAAGTATAAGGTTGGCCTCGGATTCACGAACCTATATCATTTATATATATATTAACACATATAATATCATTTAAACAAGTTTGTATATTAATATTTATTAATAAATAACTTAGTTACATCTAATTAGATAAATACTTAAAATTTGTATATTAGATTCATATTAAAGTGGTTTTATTTAAAATATATAATGTATTAAGGTTTATATATTATATTAAGATACTTTCATATATTATGTGTAACTTAAATAATAATATTTTAGTTTTAAAATATTAGTATGTAATATGATATATGTATATACTAAATATAGTTTTATAAAAATTATCTATTTTGTTAAAATAATGATAATAGTAATAAAAATAATGATAATTCTAACTAAAATTATGAGTTTAATAATAATTTTAGTAATAATACTAAAAGTAATAAATGATAATTTTAATAATATTAATGATAATTTTATTACTAATAATAATTTTAATAAAAAAAATGATAATAAAAATATTAGTTTTAATAAAAATTGATATTTCTTATAATTTTAACTATTATGATCATAATAATAATAATAATCATAATGATAATGATAATAATAATAATAATAATAATAAAATAATAATAATAATAATAAGAACTACCTCACAAAAGAAATTCCAAAAATAAACTGCCTAATCTCAGGCTCGAACCCAAGACCTCTCATTCAATAAACACCCACATAAACCAATGCTCTGCTTTGTATCTTTTTGTATAAATTTAACTGTTAATTCTCTTATAGCCCGTTTTGCCTTCTGTTTCGTGATCCTAGCATGCTAGCGGCCCAATCAAAATTCGGCCCACATAGTAAATTAGAATATAGTGTTCGGCCCATCAAATAAATATAATATATCACGGCCCAAATTGGTAATCAATTTAGCCCAACTCAAAACTGAATTAAACTATCTAATCCTTATTACATCCGTGGATCGTAACAACAGGCAAGGATCTTCAGCTACTCGTAAGTCACCATTAATCTCATCATCATTTTTAATCATCATTAAATTCCTTTATCATCATCATCATCGTTATCATTTTAAACAGAAACAGAAGGTCGTATACTGTAGAGACCGTAGGCAGTCTTCCCCTTCGAATTATGCTACTATTCATCATCTTCTCAACTAGGTTTTGTTTAAACAGTAAATAGAAACTTTTCATTAGTAGCAGTAGTAACGTTGCAGTTGAAGTTGGTGGTTTTGAGTGTTTGGTGGTGGAAGAAGTGAGTGACGTGTGGTGTTTCTAAATTATGATGGGGTGGCCGGTGGCTTTGTGGTGGTGGTGATTCAGGACGGTACAAGGATAGTGGCGGTGGGTTAGGATATGATGAAGGTGATGAAGGTGATAGTTGTTCGAGAAAGAGAAAGAAAAAAAATGTAATTTTTATTGATAACACTCCGATTATGGTAGTGGTGATCGTTGAGATGGTGGCCGATGAGGTAGGGGTCAGTGAAGGTGATCGTGCAGGAAGTGGTTATCGAAGAAGAAGGTTAAGTGTGGTTAATTATAATGAATCTTCTAAGTATGCATATATATATAACGATATGCATTTGTTTTATATATAAAATAATAATTATAATATTAATTAAATAATAATTTTAATGATCACATGACTTACAGTGAACATTACTCTACCGACACTTTTAACATAATAAGTATATCGGGCTCCGTTGAAAATTAGGGACGGATAAAAGTTTTCAGAAAAATCCTAAATTTTTACATATGATATAACTATTCGTACTGCTCAGTTATTGTGAAACACCAGTTGTAAAAAAAAATTACTTGACAGATATTTTTGGTAACAAATAATATATACGGAGTACAAAAACTTTAAACTGAAAAGGTGGAAGAAAAAAAAATATTTAATAAAACTATTATCTTTTTAATCACATCATGGATCAACTTTTATTTTAAACCCCATATATATATATATTAGGTCTATTTTAAAAATAAATAAACGGCAGCCGAGTATTACAACCGTTGACAAATAATATATTGAATATATACTTATACTTAAAAAAAATATCATTTTTACATAACAATTTTTATTATGCAAGTGACTATATTTAATATATACATATATATACTTATATATATATATATATACACACATATTTTCAAACAATGGTTCGTGAATCGTCAGGCATGGTCAAAGGGTAACCAATTACCCGAATATAGATTTCAGACTTTCTAGACTCAACATTAAGGTTTTTGCTTATCGTGTCGGAAACATATAGAGATTAGGGTTTAAATTTGGTCGGAAATTTCCGGGTCGTTACAGTACCCACCCGTTAAAGAAATTTCGTCCCCGAAATTTGGTAGAGGTTGTCATAGATAACAATGGGAATGTTTTCATGACGATTATGAGGTGATAATGAAATTTTTTTACTAATGAGAGATATTAGATAAAGCGATTCAGTCATGTGAAGCGCACGAGTGAAGCTATCACAAAAAAGTGAAACGAGTAAATATGAAATTGTTTTAACCGATGACGTGATTATGATTGATTTCTGGAATTCACGAGATTTAAAGAAAATCTTTTGTAATAAGATATGGTTCTTCGGCGATTTAGGAAACAGGATCCCCTTTGATTTAATGCGGCAAATCTGTTGTGATTTCTTTATCGGATATTTCACTTATAAAACTACCCCATTCGTTCCCTTATTTCCATATCCCACATCTTCTACTCTTAATTCTTACTTAAAGATGTTTGCCAATATGCTCCATCCTATTCTAATCCTTGATATATTCTTAATTTTCACATCTGTCATTCTCCTTTTTCGTCTACCCCCAGAAGAATCTATTTACTTCTTCTATACTCTTGTATTTATAGTGTTTCTAGTTCTCCCGTGTCTTTATATCGCTATCTGCATCGATATACACAGTTTGTAATTTCGAGGTTGTTGTTGGGTTTTATATCTTCCTTTATTTTTCGGAGCCTCATGCTTTTGTTTTCTCTTCCCAACTTCGAGTCAGGCGAGTAATGGTCCGGAATTCTTAGATATGAAATTTTGGAATGAACATAACTAATGTTCTTTAAAAAAATGGTAATGGCACGACTTTGATTGGTCAAATTACCAGAATATTTCGGAAAATTAGAACTATCAGGGTGATACATTCTAATATGTTTAGAGATTGGATAGAATGTAAGAGCCGTGTAACATGGCACATGATGATGGTACTGTGAATCATCACATTCCATTAGAAACTTAACATAATTTACTGTAATATAATGAAGTTGATCAAGTTTCATTATATTATACTAATTCATGTATCAGTTCCTAACACTACTTCAAAACATTCATATTTTATACTCAGAGATTTCAGAATTTAGAAACTAACACAGTTTCTTTTATGTTGTAACGCAGATATTACGGAGTGATAAATGATTTCAGATAAGGATAGTTGTGAAAATATCTCCAGAAATATGGAGAATATGTATAATAGGAGATATGAAGATATCTTATAGCCTCTTTCATACTTTGCTCAATCCATTTTCCAATTCCAACTCCTTCTATTTTTTTTTCTGAGTTTTACCAACACACTATATTTTATCATCAATCTCTTGACTGTTAAAGTTGTTTATGGTTTTTTCTGCTTCATCAGCATTCCAAGAACTACTTCGCAGTTCAGGGTGTTTTTCAAAAACTTCACATTCGGAGTATGAAATTCTTAGAGATAGACGTTTTTGGTATAACTGGGAGAATTCCTACGAGATTTTCAAAATACTGATTGCGGATTTCGCCAAAGAGATAACGAGTTGCTGGTATATCTGCTGATGATGTTGTGAAATATAAAAGGTTCTCCGGTAACGACGGCGAAAGGACAAGGTATAAATATCGAGATTATAATAGGAGTAGTCTCACTGAGAAGTCGAAGTGGAGCTGTGACAAAATTAGCTTCTTGAAAAGAAATTGTAAGGTTGTTTTTGCTAATAAATGCTAAGGAATTCGATGCGGGTACTATAACTTCAGTTTCGAAAGTTTTTCAGGCGCATAACTGTATGCTTAAATCTTTCTTATGTAGACGAGATGCGACTGGTTCAACTTCTCGATCGAGGCGGTTTCAAGAATCATGAAAAGTTGTGAACGCGAATTGTAATCGTCAAGATACGAATGAGGTTTAAAATAGAATCAAGTGGCAAACTTGAAGAATTGTTTATTTTCGTATGTTATAAACAGCATTTTAACTCATTTTAATTGTCCAAAGTTAGCAGTCCAATAGTCCGATTGTCCAATGGTTCACTAGATTCATATATAAATTAGATATATAATATTCGAATTACTTAATACGTATCGTGACCCATGTACCGGTCTCGGTGTCGATCACAACTCAAAGTATATATATATTTTGGAATCAACTCCGACCCTGTATAGCCAACTCCCACCTTCACATATAGAGTGTCTACGGTTGTTCCGAAATATATATATAGATGTGTCAATATGATAAGTCGAAACCTTGTATACGTGTCCCGTTATATAAAATGCGTAAAATAAATAAATATATATCATGACCCATTATACAACGTGTTGTCTCAGAATTAATCCGACGTATTGTTGTACATGTGTCCCGATGGTATGTAAAGTGCAGAAATAAAATTGCGAGAATGTAAATTGCAATAAATTAAATGTTAGCCGGGAACAGTTAGCTAGGAACAGTTAGCGTGGATTCCTAACAATATTTCAATTTAGTTAATTCGTCTGTTTCTAACAAATTTTATTTTGTCCAATGTTTGCTTCTTTATGCCACTTGTTGGATTCGGATAGGTAAAAATTCAAATATGAAATTTAAATGAAAATGATTAATCTGGGATGAACGGATACCTTTATCGGTGATTGTAAGTAGGATATTAGATGACCGTTGAATCAGATTCGAAGAATGTACAGTGTAACTTATTAATGTGAAATCCAAATATTCCTCGGGTACTACCCACCCGTTAAAATATTTTCATCATTAATAGTTTATACGAAAGGATTTTTAATTACAATCTTTATGAAAATATACTTGCATATATATTTTCTTCGGATGTAATCATGAATTTAATGAGTCAATCGGATATTAAACTCATTTGATTTATCGCTACTACGAGATTACATAATCTCTAAAACTTTAGAAATTACATAATCGCCATGACGAGCGAAGATGAATGAGGTAGAACGATACGTAAAGCGGAGATAATCGATGTAGAACGATATGTAAAACGAAGATCATACTCGAAGTACAGATGGTGATATTGAGACGTGTGAGGTTGATATCCGAGGTATAAATCGTGATGTTGAGATTTTACGACACGATTGTGGTTTGGGGGTGATAAGGGTACTGTTGATGTTGATGATGGTGATGTTGATTATGCTGCTGATGCTGCTGCTGGTGTTTGTAACTTTCGTACCATGTTCTCCATAGCCGTCTCGCGAGCACGATGTTCGTTAACTTCTGTGAAAGGATCCGAAACTAATCATACGGACGTTGTCCATATTGATTACAAACGAATTACAATAGTTGATAACATTGCGAGGTACTTGCCCTCTATATGATACATCTTACAAACGTTGCATTTATTCTTATAAGGCAATCTATAGTTACATCCATAATTGACATATTCGCCTGACATTTCATAATATTCAAATGACCTAAACCGCCATTTACTTAATAATAGTCTCTATGAACTTCAATGACTCGAATGCAACGCCTTATGATATAAGTCCTTAATGGCCTCAAGTAGTATCCTTAGTACGAGATAATGCACAGCGGAAGACTTAATTCATACCTGAGAATAACATGCTTTAAAATGTCAACATAAAGTTGGTGAGATATAGGTTTAATGTCGACAGCGATATAAATATAGACCACAAGATTTCATATATAAACATTTTAATAAAAATATTCTAAGTGGTTGAGCACTTGGTAACCATACTTAACAATTAATCACGTCGCATATTCCCTTTAATATGAAATCTTACTACACTGTACCAAGTGTAGTCACGAAACGAAGTACTATGCAACCGTTGAATACTGGTCGTCCAGTCCGGTTGGGGTTGTCAGGCCCGATAGATCTATCAACAGGATTCGCGTTTACAATACCGCTGTAAATATTAGTTACCAAGCTACAGGGAAGTATGCCAGTGGTACAACTCAACGTAGAATATATTTTTCAGTTACTTGTGTCCATAACGTAAAACATAAAATACATGTATTCTCATCCCGAAATATTTAGAGTTTAAAAGTGGGACTATATACTCACTTTCGTCTTGAAGATATATATAATTTGACTTGGTCTCCGGTTGATATCACGAACCTATCCATATATAATATATCAATACCTTTTCTTTTTAAACAAACGTCACATATATATACTTGTTATACTTTTAATACTTTGAATAATTCCTTAGTCCGTAGTTAGCAGCTCGTTGTTAGTAATTCAATTTTAATGGTTCATTTTTAGATGTTTAATATACCCGCAATGAAATAAATAAAACCCCCAACGAAATAAATAAAACCCCATCGTATACGTATTGGTCGAGATTAATCTTGACCCACGGTACCGGTGTTGTCAAATGACGTGTTGCGTACATAAAGTACCGGTGTTGTCAAATGACGTGTTGCGTACAAACATGGGATCTTATTATTAATCTTCTCGTGTTGTTTACGGGTGATCCTGAACCATATAAAATTGAATTATAAGTACATATATATAAAATATCATGTTATCTTAGAAATATGTGATTTATTTAATTTTTCCCAATTAATCCCGAAGTTAAACAAGTCTAGGATAACCAATTTTGTTTCGGTCATAGTTTCTTCGTTACAAATCCGTTTTCGTTGATTCAACTTGCCATCTCCTTGGATCGAGTCCCTCTTTAAGACTATGAACTGAAAATACCTTGGTTTGTATTCAAAATCACACGGCATAGGTGAAACTTTAGTGAAACTTATGAAGTTAAACATTTTTGTTACAAAAAAATAACACTTAATGACCATTTTTCTAAAAATACTTATACTTTGAATTAAATCATGAAATTTTTATGTGTTAACATATTTATAGTAAAAATCATTTTTCCAGAACATAAACCTCCAATTCAAAGTTTAAGATAGTTTTTAATTATCCAACCCAAAACAGTCCCCGGTTACACTCCGACGTCGTAAAAACAGTTTTTAAGATATTCTT
Organism: Rutidosis leptorrhynchoides; assembly: GCF_046630445.1. Lineage (NCBI taxonomy): Eukaryota > Viridiplantae > Streptophyta > Magnoliopsida > Asterales > Asteraceae > Rutidosis > Rutidosis leptorrhynchoides. Next base: position 267,444,809 of record NC_092333.1, on the reverse strand, counting down.
TGAAAAACCAAGTTATACCTTGTTAAGTTAGCATATATTTAAGTTATATTACAGGTCTTGAAGTATTTTAAAAGTTAAGTTAGAAGGATCTATTTAGTTTGCAAACAAGTTTGAAAACTTTCAAACTATGTTCTTGTTGTTAAAATTGTATACCACAAAATATGATAGCTATATATATATGAATCGAATAAGGTTATGAACATAGATACTACCTCAAGTTCCTTGGACAAGGTTGCTGTAAAAGAGGAGTAAAAAGCTAGAACCAAAAGGGTGATGGAATTGGATGAAATATTGGAAGTAAGTTTGTGTTCTTGGAAGGATTTCTTGAAGTGTTTTTGTATGGTTTTCTTATGGTGTTTAAGTAAGGTTTTTGAAGCTAAATGATGGGGAAAATGCTTGGAGATGATCAAGTATGAAGTTAAGAGTATTTTGAGAGAGAAATGGAAGTGTAAGTATGAGAAAATGGGGTGAAGAAATGGTGTGCATGCATAAAAACGTTTTTAGGTTATAAAGGAAAAAAAAAGATACCTAACTTTGTTTTCTTGCTAAATAATTCATGCTACTTGACAAATGGTTGGTTCTACATGTTTCTTAATCATTTAAGGCTGCTAAGGAGCAGATTTTTATTCGTATATACCAATAGTAAATACATCTAGAAGCTGCGTATGATACGGGTACATATACCCTAAATATACGTGTAGAAATCTTTGAGAAAACGGAACGAGGATTCAAATATAGCTATATTTTGTGAATATACTTATATTGTTTTATGTATTTAAGTCCTTAAAAGTGATTAAATACATTACTTATACGTTATATGTATAAACATTATAAGTCATAAGTATTTATATCAAATAACGTTATGTATGGTTATTGTTTTGAAAACTTAAGTTAGTAGTTTCAAAATATACTTATAACTTATTGTTATTAATACAAAATGAGATATTAAAACATCCATAAACCATGTTAAATATGTATATATACATATATATACACAAACGTATAATTATCATATGTTATATAGTTCGTGATATCATCGGTCAAACTAGACGGTCAAACGTTGTGTAAAACTCTTTTCGAAAACATAAGTCTCAACAATTTGGATTGCTTATCATGTTGGTAAGGTTTAATTTATGTAAATATTAATCTTATAAGTATAGAACGATCGAAAAAGTGCGGGTCAACTTTAGGGTTTTTGCTTATCGTGTCGGAACCATATAGAGATTAGAGTTTAAATTTGGTCGGAAATTTCCGGGTCGTTACAGTACCCACCCGTTAAAGAAATTTCGTCCTCGAAATTTGGTAGAGGTTGTCATAAATAACAATAGGAATGTTTTCATGACGAATATGAGGTAATAATGAAATTTTATCATTATTGAAAGATTTAGATAAAACGATTCGGTTATGTGAGACGCACGAGCGAAGCTATCACAAAAGAGTGAAATGAGTAAATATAGAATTGTTGTAACCGATGACGTGATTATGATCGATTTCCGGGATTTAAGGGTTTTAAAGAAAATCTTATGTAATAAGATTTAGTTTTGCGGCGATCAGGATCTTCTTTGATTTAACGCGGCAATCTGTTTTGATTTCTTTGTCGAATATTTCACTATAAATTTACCTCCTTCCCTTTCTTTCTTCCCACATCTTCTATTCTTTCTCTTTAGTTCCTACTTTAAGACATTCGCTAATATGCTCCATCCCATTCTAATCCTTGTTATATTTCTAACTTTCATATCTTTCATTTTTCTTTTTCATCTATCACCAGAAGAATCTATTCTCTTTTATCCTTTCCTTGGAATTATAATGTTTTTAATTCTCCCGTGCCTTTACGTTGCAATACGTATTGATATGCACGGTTTGTAGTTTCGGGGTTGTTGTTAGGTTTTATACCTTCCCTTATATTTCGATGTTCCTACTCCCGTCCCTTAAAATCATTGTCATCCACAGTTAATGCTCTCTCTTATTTGCTGTGGTTTATTTTCCTATTTCTATTCTGAGGTTTTGTCCCTTCGTTTCTTCTTCCCGTCCTCGAGCCAAGCGAACAATGGTCCGAAATTCGTAGGTAGGAAATTTGGAATGAACCTAGCTATTGGTTTTAGAATGAAATTGTAATGGCACGATCTTGATTCGTTAAATTACTCGAATATTCCGGAAAAATAGAACTATCAAGGTGATACGTTCTAATATGTTTGGAGACTTGATAGAATGTAAGAGCCGTGTAACATGGCACATGATGACGGTACTGTGAATCATCACATTCCATTAGAAACTTAACATGACTTACTGTAATATAATGAAGTTGATCAAGTTTCATTATATTATACTAATTCATGCATCAGTTCCCAACACTACTTCGAATCATTTATATTTTAATCTCGGAGGTTTCAGAATTTAGAAATTAACACAGTTTCTTTTATATTGTAACGCAGATGTTACGGAGAGATAAATGATCGCAGATAGGAATAGTTGTAAAAATATCTCCAGAAATATGAAAAATATGTATAACGAATGATATGAAGATATCTTATAATATCTAAGATAAGATGATGATGAAAAATATCATCCGGGCAAGGTTTTGAATAAAGAGTAGGGTTCTTACTGACGGTTTCTGCAGGTACGGAATCGTTTGTATTCTTTGAGAGCAGGTTCAGTCCCTGTGATTTATCCACAGCCTCTTTCATACTTTGCTTCATCCGTTTTCTAGTTCCAAACTTTTTTTTTTTTTTTCAGCTTTACCACCTTACTATTCTTTGTCATCAAACTTTTGACCGTTAAAGTCGTTTACAGTTTTTGCTGCTTCGTTAGCATTTCAAGAACTATTTCATAGTCCCGGATGTTTTTCAGAAACTTCACATTCAGATCATGAAATTCTTAGGGATAGACATTATAGATATGATGGAAGAAGTTCCGCGAGATTTTCAAAATACTGATTGTTGATTTCGCCAAAAGGATAACGATCTGCTGGTGCACCTGTTGATGTTGTTGAGGGATATAAAAGGTTTTCCGGTAATGACGGCGAAAGGACAAGGTATAAATATCATGATTATAATAGAAATAATCTCACTGAAAAGTCGAAGTGGAGCTGTGACAAAATTAGCTTCTTGAAAAGGAATTGTAGGGTTGTTCTTGCTAATAAATGGCAAAGGATTCAATACGTTATGTGTTAAATTATGAATTTGGGTTCGAGAGTTCTTCAGGTGTATAACTGTATGTATAAATCTTCATTCCGTAGGCGAGGTGCGGCGGGTTCAACTTCTCGGTCGAGGTGTTTTCAGGAATCATGAAAGGATTTGAATGCGAATTGTAATCGTCAAGTTACGAATGAGGTTTAAGATAAAATCAAGTGGCAAGCTTGAAGAATTGTTTAGCTTCATATGTTACAATCAACATTTTAATTCATTTTAATTGTCCAGAGTTAGCCGGAACAGCTAGCGTGGAATCCTTAATAGATTTTTAATTAGTTAAATCGTGTGTTTCTAACAATTTTTTTTTTTTGTCCAATGTTTTCTTCTTTATGCCACTTGTTGGATTCTGGTAGGTCAAAATCCGAATATGAAATTTGATTGAAAATGGTTATTCTGGGGTGAGCGGATACGAATATCGGTGGTTGTAAGTAAGATAATAGATAACCGTTGAATCAGATTCAAGAATGTACAATATAACTTATTAATGTGAATTCTAAATATTCCTCGGGTACTACCCACCCGTTAAAATATTTTCATCATTAATAGTTTGTACGAAGGAATTTTTAATTACTATCTTTATGAAAATATACTTGCATATATATTTTCTTCAGAGATAATCATAGATTTAATGAGTCAATAAGATATTAAACTCATTTGATTTATCGTTAATTCTAGATTACATAATCTCTAAGACTTTAGAAATTACATAATCGTCATACGATACGTAAAGCGAAGATAATCGATGTAGAACGATATATAGAACGAAGATCATACTCGAAGTACAGATATTGAGTCGTGTGATGTTGATATTCGAGATACAGATTGTGATGTTGAGATTTAAGGCGCGGTTGTGATTGGGGTGATAAAGGTACTGTCGGCGTTGACGATGGTAGTACGGATTATGCTGATGGTGCTGCTGTTGGTGTTTGTAACCTTCGCACCATATTCTCCAAAACCACTACCCGAGCACGGAGTTCGTTGACTTCTTCTATTATACCGGGATGATTGACGGTTGGAACGAGCGAATGAACAAGATTTGAAATATGGGATAGTATGTAATCATGACGAGATACTCTAGAAATTAGCGAGAAAATGGTGTTTCGAATAGGTTCGCCGGTAAGTGCTTCAGGTTCATCGTTAAGAGGACAATTTGGTGGATGGAATGGATCACCTTCTTCTTGCCTCCAGAAATTTAGTATATTACGAAACCATCCCCACTTCATCCAGAATAGATGATGGGAAATTGGTTGATCCATTACGGTAACGCTGTTCTCGGAGCTCGAATGGAAATCCATATCGGCGAAGCTATCGAAGTCGGAGGAATTTGAGCTGGATGAAGAATCCATCTTGTATGGTCGGAGAAATGAATTTTTGGTTTGGAATAGATTATAGGAGTTGGGTTTGGTACTCTTCAATACATAATTTACATATGTATATATAATATCAAAATCCCATGAATTACGGAGAATCTTTGAAATACGTCAGGCAATGTCTATCGTAACAGATACGCTAGGATATGAATTTTGTCTATACACTATCGATGCACTAAATGAAGTAAGACGTGTCTAGACTTAAGAATGATAAGCAGGCAGTTCCCTAAGAATGATAAGCAGATGATTTCCGACTAGGATTGATAAGCAAAACTTTTGACAGGCAGACACGGTCAAAGTCCAGACTCACTTAATGTATCCTAACAACTACTAGTTAGACACACTAATGCAAGGCCTGGTTCGCTAAGACCAACGCTCTGATACCAACTGAAAGGATCCGAAACTAATCATACGGACGTTGTCCATATTGATTACAAACGAATTACAATAGTTGATAACATTGCGAGGTACTTGCCCTCTATATGATACATCTTACAAACGTTGCATTTATTCTTATAAGGCAATCTATAGTTACATCCATAATTGACATATTCGCCTGACATTTCATAATATTCAAATGACCTAAACCGCCATTTACTTAATAATAGTCTCTATGAACTTCAATGACTCTAATGCAACGCCTTATGATATAAGTCCTTAATGGCCTCAAGTAGTATCCTTAGTACGAGATAATGCACAGCGGAAGACTTAATTCATACCTGAGAATAACATGCTTTAAAATGTCAACATAAAGTTGGTGAGATATAGGTTTAATGTCGACAGCGATATAAATATAGACCACAAGATTTCATATATAAACATTTTAATAAAAATATTCTAAGTGGTTGAGCACTTGGTAACCATACTTAACAATTAATCACGTCGCATATTCCCTTTAATATGAAATCTTACTACACTGTACCAAGTGTAGTCACGAAACGAAGTACTGTGCAACCGTTGAATACTGGTCGTCCAGTCCGGTTGGGGTTGTCAGGCCCGATAGATCTATCAACAGGATTCGCGTTTACAATACCGCTGTAAATATTAGTTACCAAGCTACAGGGAAGTATGCCAGTGGTACAACTCAACGTAGAATATATTTTTCAGTTACTTGTGTCCATAACGTAAAACATAAAATACATGTATTCTCATCCCGAAATATTTAGAGTTTAAAAGTGGGACTATATACTCACTTTCGTCTTGAAGATATATATAATTTGACTTGGTCTCCGGTTGATATCACGAACCTATCCATATATAATATATCAATACCTTTTCTTTTTAAACAAACGTCACATATATATACTTGTTATACTTTTAATACTTTGAATAATTTCTTAGTCCGTAGTTAGCAGCTCGTTGTTAGTAATTCAATTTTAATGGTTCATTTTTAGATGTTTAATATACCCGCAATGAAATAAATAAAACCCCCAACGAAATAAATAAAACCCCATCGTATACGTATTGGTCGAGATTAATCTTGACCCACGGTACCGGTGTTGTCAAATGACGTGTTGCGTACATAAAGTACCGGTGTTGTCAAATGACGTGTTGCGTACAAACATGGGATCTTATGATTAATCTTCTCGTGTTGTTTACGGGTGATCCTGAACCATATAAAATTGAATTATAAGTACATATATATAAAATATCATGTTATCTTAGAAATATGTGATTTATTTAATTTTTCCCAATTAATCCCGAAGTTAAACAAGTCTAGGATAACCAATTTTGTTTCGGTCATAGTTTCTTCGTTACAAATCCGTTTTCGTTGATTCAACTTGCCATCTCCTTGGATCGAGTCCCTCTTTAAGACTATGAACTGAAAATACCTTGGTTTGTATTCAAAATCACACGGCATAGGTGAAACTTTAGTGAAACTTATGAAGTTAAACATTTTTGTTACAAAAAAATAACACTTAATGACCATTTTTCTAAAAATACTTATACTTTGAATTAAATCATGAAATTTTTATGTGTTAACATATTTATAGTAAAAATCATTTTTCCAGAACATAAACCTCCAATTCAAAGTTTAAGATAGTTTTTAATTATCCAACCCAAAACAGTCCCCGGTTACACTCCGACGTCGTAAAAACAGTTTTTAAGATATTCTTTGAAAAACCAAGTTATACCTTGTTAAGTTAGCATATATTTAAGTTATATTACAGGTCTTGAAGTATTTTAAAAGTTAAGTTAGAAGGATCTATTTAGTTTGCAAACAAGTTTGAAAACTTTCAAACTATGTTCTTGTTGTTAAAATTGTATACCACAAAATATGATAGCTATATATATATGAATCGAATAAGGTTATGAACATAGATACTACCTCAAGTTCCTTGGACAAGGTTGCTGTAAAAGAGGAGTAAAAAGCTAGAACCAAAAGGGTGATGGAATTGGATGAAAGATTGGAAGTAAGTTTGTGTTCTTGGAAGGATTTCTTGAAGTGTTTTTGTATGGTTTTCTTATGGTGTTTAAGTAAGGTTTTTGAAGCTAAATGATGGGGAAAATGCTTGGAGATGATCAAGTATGAAGTTAAGAGTATTTTGAGAGAGAAATGGAAGTGTAAGTATGAGAAAATGGGGTGAAGAAATGGTGTGCATGCATAAAAACGTTTTTAGGTTATAAAGGAAAAAAAAAGATACCTAACTTTGTTTTCTTGCTAAATAATTCATGCTACTTGACAAATGGTTGGTTCTACATGTTTCTTAATCATTTAAGGCTGCTAAGGAGCAGATTTTTATTGGTATATACCAATAGTAAATACATCTAGAAGCTGCGTATGATACGGGTACATATACCCTAAATATACGTGTAGAAATCTTTGAGAAAACGGAACGAGGATTCAAATATAGCTATATTTTGTGAATATACTTATATTGTTTTATGTATTTAAGTCCTTAAAAGTGATTAAATACATTACTTATACGTTATATGTATAAACATTATAAGTCATAAGTATTTATATCAAATAACGTTATGTATGGTTATTGTTTTGAAAACTTAAGTTAGTAGTTTCAAAATATACTTATAACTTATTGTTATTAATACAAAATGAGATATTAAAACATCCATAAACCATGTTAAATATGTATATATACATATATATACACAAACGTATAATTATCATATGTTATATAGTTCGTGATATCATCGGTCAAACTAGACGGTCAAACGTTGTGTAAAACTCTTTTCGAAAACATAAGCCTCAACAATTTGGATCGCTTATCATGTTGGTAAGGTTTAATTTATGTAAATATTAATCTTATAAGTATAGAACGATCGAAAAAGTGCGGGTCAACTTTAGGGTTTTTGCTTATCGTGTCGGAACCATATAGAGATTAGAGTTTAAATTTGGTCGGAAATTTCCGGGTCGTTACATTCTGCTAGTATACCGGGATGATTGGCGGTTGGAGCAAGCGGATGAATAAGATTCGTGATATGGGATAGTATATAATCGTGACAGGATGTTCTAGATATGAGAGTGAAAATGGTTTCTCGAACAGGTTTGCCGGTAAGTGCATCAGGTTCATCGTCAAGAGAGCAATTTGGTGAATGGAGAGAATCTTCGATGGGAAATGATTTTTAGATATCGAAAGATATTCTAACTATATAGACTATCTATATATATAATACTAAAGATTTTGTAGACTACAGAGGAACCTACGGCATATGACAAGCAAGTCTACAGATGCGCTAAGATATGAATTTTGTCTATACACTATCGATGCACTAAATGCAGTAAGACGTGTCTAGACTTAAGTTGATAAGCAGACAATTTCCTAAGGATGATAATTAGATGAGTTTCGACTGGATATGATAAGCAAAACTTTTGACATGCAGACACGGTCAAAGTCCAGACTCACTAATGCATCCTAACAACTACCAGTTAGACATACTAATGCAAGGCCTGGTTCGCTAAGACCAACGCTCTGATACCATCTGTGAGGACCCGTCCTTATCCCCCTGGACGAAATCAACAACATCTGGTTCCATTGCGATGATCGACTCCAATTAATGTTCTTAACACGAGCAAATGCACAGCGGAAGGCTTAATTCGTACCTGAGAATAACATGCTTTAAAATGTCAACATAAAGTTGGTGAGATATATAGTTTTGATGCTAGCAGTGTTATAACTATGGACCACAAGATTTCATGTTTATACATAATACACTCCTCGTGTATGAAAAGTCGTTGAGCACTTGGTAACCATACTTAACATTTAAATAAACCCTACACCGTACCAAGTGTAGTAACGAAACGAAGTACTGTGCAACCGTTAAATGCTGGTCGTCCAGCCCGGTTGGGGTTGTCAGGCCCGATAGATCTATCAACAGGATTCGCGTTTACGCTCCTCACGTAAATATTAGCTACCAAGTATAAAGAAATATGCCATGGTACAACTCAACGTAGAATTTATTTTTGATCACTTGTGTCCATAACGTAAATCATTTATAAAAACAGCGCATGTATTCTCAGCCCAAAAATATTTAGAGTTTAAAAAGGGACTATATACTCACCATAATGTATTTTGTAGTAAAAATACATATAACACCATTTAACAAGTATAAGGTTGGCCTCGAATTCACGAACCTATATCATCTATATATATATTAACACATATAATATCATTTAAACAAGTTTGTATATTAATATTTATTAATAAATAACTTAGTTACATCTAATTAGATAAATACTTAAAATTTGTATATTAGATTCATATTAAAGTGGTTTTATTTAAAATATATAATGTATTAAGGTTTATATATTATATTAAGATACTTTCATATATTATGTGTAACTTAAATAATAATATTTTAGTTTTAAAATATTAGTATGTAATATGATATATGTATATACTAAATATAGTTTTATAAAAATTATCAATTTTGTTAAAATAATGATAATAGTAATAAAAATAATGATAATTCTAATAAAAATGATGAGTTTAATAATAATTTTAGTAATAATACTAAAAGTAATAAATGATAATTTTAATAATATTAATGATAATTTTATTACTAATAATAATTTTAATAAAAAAATGATAATAAAAATATTAGTTTTAATAAAAATTGATATTTCTTATAATTTTAACTATTATGATCATAATAATAATAATAATCATAATGATAATGATAATAATAATAATAATAATAAAATAATAATAATAATAATAAGAACTACCTCACAAAAGAAATTCCAAAAATAAACTGCCTAATCTCAGGCTCGAACCCAAGACCTCTCATTCAACAAACACCCACTTAAACCAATGCTCTGCTTTGTATCTTTTTGTATAAATTTAATTGTTAATTCTCTTATAGCCCGTTTTGCCTTCTGTTTCGTGATCCTAGCATGCTAGCGGCCCAATCAAAATTCGGCCCACATAGTAAATTAGAATATAGTGTTCGGCCCATCAAACAAATATAATATATCACGGCCCAAATTGGTAATCAATTTAGCCCAACTCAAAACTGAATTAAACTATCTAATCCTAATTACATCAGTGGATCGTAACAACATGCAAGGATCTTCAGCTACTCGTAAGTCACCATTAATCTCATCATCATTTTTAATCATCATTAAATTCCTTTATCATCATCATCATCGTTATCATTTTAAACAGAAACAGAAGGTCGTATACTGTAGAGATCGTAGGCAGTCTTCCCCTTCGAATTATGCTACTATTCATCATCTTCTCAACTAGGTTTCGTTTAAACAGTAAATAGGAACTTTTCATCAGTAGCAGTAGTAACGTTGCAGTTGAAGTTGGTGGTTTTGAGTATATATATATATATATATATATATATATATATATATATATATATATATATATATATATATATATATATATATATATATATAAGTGAGTGACGTGTGGTGTTTCTAAATTATGATGGGGTGGCCGGTGGCTTTGTGGTGGTGGTGATTCAGGACGGTACAAGGATAGTGGCGGTGGGTTAGGATATGATGAAGGTGATGAAGGTGATAGTTGTTCGAGAAAGAGAAAGAAAAAAAATGTAATTTTTATTGATAACACTCCGATTATGGTAGTGGTGATCGTTGAGATGGTGGCCGATGAGGTAGGGGTCAGTGAAGGTGATCGTGCAGGAAGTGGTTATCGAAGAAGAAGGTTAAGTGTGGTTAATTATAATGAATCTTCTAAGTATGCATATATATATAACGATATGCATTTGTTTTATATATAAAATAATAATTATAATATTAATTAAATAATAATTTTAATGATCACATGACTTACAGTGAACATTACTCTACCGACACTTTTAACATAATAAGTATATCGGGCTCCGTTGAAAATTAGGGACGGATAAAAGTTTTCAGAAAAATCCTAAATTTTTACATATGATATAACTATTCGTACTGCTCAGTTATTGTGAAACACCAGTTGTAAAAAAAAATTACTTGACAGATATTTTTGGTAACAAATAATATATACGGAGTACAAAAACTTTAAACTGAAAAGGTGGAAGAAAAAAAAAATATTTAATAAAACTATTATCTTTTTAATCACATCATGGATCAACTTTTATTTTAAACCCCATATATATATATTAGGTCCATTTTAAAAATAAATAAACGGCAGCCGAGTATTACAACCGTTGACAAATAAACATTAAAATCTTATATATTGAATATATACTTATACTTAAAAAAAATATCATTTTTACATAACAATTTTTATTATGCAAGTGACTATATTTAATATATACATATATATACTTATATATATATATATACACACATATTTTCAAACAATGGTTCGTGAATCGTCAGGCATGGTCAAAGGGTAACCAATTACCCGAATATAGATTTCAGACTTTCTAGACTCAACATTAAGGTTTTTTCTTATCGTGTCGGAAACATATAGAGATTAGGGTTTAAATTTGGTCGGAAATTTCCGGGTCGTTACATTGTCAGACCCGATAGATCTATCAACAGGATTCACGTTTACAATACCCATGTAAATAGTAGTTACCAAGCTACAGGGAAGTATGCCAGTGGTACAACTCAACGTAGAATATATTTTTAAGTACTTGTGTCTATTTTGTCAAACATAAAAGCAGCGCATGTATTCTCAGCCCAAAAATATATATTGCGAAAAAAATTAAAAAGGGAGCAAATGAAACTCACCATACTGTATTTTGTAGTAAAAATACATATGACGTCATTTAACAAGTGTAAGGTTGGCATTGGATTCACGAACCTATATTCAATCATGTATATTAATACATGTAAGGGTAATCGAACAAATATATATATTATTAGTGATTTTATTTGTTATTTTATATCATGTGTTTTATTAATAACTTAATTAGATATATTTATTTTTATATAGATAATTACATTTAAAAAAAATATTAATATGGTTAGGTTTTATGTTCTAGATATATTTTTATATAGAAAATCCTCATTTGATATAGTGATAATGCTAATCATAATAATGAAAAATAATAATACTATTTATGATAAAATTTATGATAATTCTAATTATAATACTAATGATAGTTTTAAAAATAATAATTTTAATAATAACTTTAATAAAATGATAACTTTACTAAAAATAATTCTCTTAATAATAATATAGTTATAATAATAATAATGATACTAGTTGTAAAAATGATAATAATATTAATAATAATAATATAGTTATAAAATAATAATTTTTAATAATCAATACTAATAATGATAATAATAATGTTATTAATAATAATAATACTAAATAAGGATAATAATAATAATACTACCTTAATGAATTGGCTTTTTTTTTTTTTTAAAAATGCTCATGGCAAGACTCGAACCCGCGACCTCTTGTTCAAGATACACACACTCAACCATTGCTCCACTAGTTCATTTTTGATTTAGACTTAATTTTTATTTAACATGTTTCCAATCTTCATCTTCTTCAACTATTATTATCTTATCATCTTTGTTTTCATTTCATATCATCATCAACATAACACGACCATAATCATCCTCATCATTTTCGATCATGATGATCATTATCAATCATGATTGCCATCATCGTCATCATAATCGTAATATCATGTATTATAATTGTCATTATCATATAACCCGTTCATCATAATCATAGTTCCTATCATCACCTATTTATATTAGGATCACCGTCACGTCTTTTATCATTAACATCATACAGTATAACACATCACCGACACATCGTTAAATCTCACGATCATTTTCTTCATTGTTTCAGCCCAACCGAAGTTGGACTTATATCTAAGGCCAAACGTTTAAGTTATTTAAGCCAAATTAGTGGCCCAATTCATGTAATTAAGTTAGAAAGGATTACGGGTTGCATAAAATCACAGGAGCCGTAGATGTATCGATTTTTAAAACAGCTGTAAAGTTGTTGTTTCATAAGGGGTTCTTGTTTAGGGTTTTGTCTGCCACCAATTAAAGAATCATACGGCTAGCAACACCTTTATTCCCTCTTATCAAAATCGATATTATGCAATTCATAAATCATACAATCACTCCACTTGGACATCATATATCATCCTTCTTCTTATTAAAGGATCGTGATTGTGGAGCTTGGGTGGTAGTTTATTTATGGTGATGGTTGGGCTGTAAAACCGAAACAGAAAACACCGTATAACAGAAAAACAGTAACAACGAAGTTAGTGGCAGGTTTGGTTCGTTTAATGGTTGCTTTTGTGGGTTTAAAGTGATTTTTGCAGGTTTACGAAGAAGAAGAACACAGCAGTAGCAACGACAATACAGCAGCCCGTGGTCCCTGGAAGTTGGCAGCAAAATACAAGAAGTAAACAGCAACGGTTGGATTGTGTTTTGGGTTTGGTTACAGCGGCACATAACAGGAAAGTAGCGGCAATGTTAATTTGGTGCTTTGCGACTATTTTGGTGGTGGAAGATGATTGATGAGGTCTCGGTGGTGATGGCAGTCGGTAATGGAGATGAGATGGTTGAGGATGACGATGGTTTTAGACAGAAACAAACATAGCCTTATAGCTATGGTGGTTTCACGATGGTTGTCGACAGTTTCTTTAACAGGAGAGGGAGAGAGATGGTGTTCGATGGGTGGTTATCAAGGTTGAAGATGGTGATGAGGTGGTTGCGATGGTTATCAATGATTTAAATGGGTTTGTTGTAGTGGTAGTAGAAAAATGAGTTCTCGATTTATAGTATTAGTCATTGGTGATGGTTTTGTAATGGGTCTTCGGTTCATAGAAATATAAGTCGAATAGCAAGATAGTGGTTTTGGTTCTTGAGTTGTCAAACGAAACAGAAAAATAGAAAGATGGGTAGGTTTCAAGATGATGGTGAGGAATTATGAAGAATGCATGTATGTATATAAATTAATCAGATAGTGGGAAACAATAGTGGTGTAAATAATATAATAATGATACCAATGAAAACAAAAACGTGTAAAGAAAATCAAACATAAACAGTACATATTGATCCATTTTTCAACATTCACGGATGAAATATATCTCAACAAGTGGTTGGATGGATATTTACATATATATTATATAATATTAAAAGTAAAAGTAAATTAATAATATAATAATAATAATAATTATAATATAATATGAAATTTAAAACGTGTGATTAAGTTAGCCGTCGTCTACTATTTCATTTACGGACTAAAATTCGTGATTCGTTGTTAATCATTAGTGGATAAAAGTACTCCGAAAATCCTAAATTTTTACATAATTAATTTTTAATAACAACAACATATAATATTTCAAATTATATTTTCAATTATTATTTATCTAATATACACACATATCTATTAATAAATAATTGTTCGTGAATCGTCGGGAATGGTCGAAGGTCAATTAAATATATGAAAACAGTTCAAAATTTTTGAGACTCCACATTATAGACTTTGCTTATCGTCTCAAAAATACAATATCGTATCGAGAGTTTGGTTTAAAATTAGTCAAAATTTTCCGGGTCGTGACAGTACCCACCCGTTAAAGAAATTGCGTCTTGAAATTTGATCGAGGTCGTCATGGCTAACAATAAGAATGTTTTTCATGACGAATATGAGTTGATAAATAGTGTTTTATCATTTTTGATTAATATGGATAAAACGATTCGATCATGCGAAGCATACGAGTGAAGCTATCATCAAAGAGTGAAATGAAGTGATTAGAGGTTCGTCTTAACTTCTGACATAGTCAAGGTTGATTTTCAGAATTCAAGGAATTTAAGGAAATCTTCTAATCAGATAGAAAATGAAATAGCACGATTTATTAGCAAACTTTTGGAATTACGGAAGAACAGAAATATCAAGGAAATATTTCCGTGATATGCTTAGAGATTAAGTAGAATGAAAGAGTCATGTAACATGACATATGATGAGGGCAAGGTCTGTGAACCATCATCACATTCCATTAGAAATTTAGCATGACTTACTGTAATATAATCACGTTGGCCAAGCATCATTATATTATATTAACTCATACTTCATTTTCCAATACTTCTCCACAATTCATTCATAATTTATATTTAGATTTTACAGAAGTTTCCAATATAATACAATACAGAAAACACGAAGAGGTAGATAATTTCGGACAAGAATATTTATGAAAATATCCTCATAAATATCGAAGATATTTATGATAATATTTTGGAATTTCTAAGTTCGGAAGTTGATAAGGAAAAATTTTCCGCAAGATTTTAAAATGACTTCGGAGCAAGATATTCTCTAAAGATTTCATCGGATCCGGAATTACCTGGATTCTTTGAATATAGGGTTTAGTCCTTGTATTTATCCTTGGTCTCCTTCATGGTGTGCTCAATCCGATTTTTAGTACCAAATTTTCTATCGAGCGTTCCTAATACTCCTTTCCTTATCATCAAACTTTTGGCCGTTTAGACCATCTACCATTTTCCTATTTCCTCTGCATTCAATACTACGATATCTGAATCATTGGCTATTAATCTGATGTGGATTCAGGAGAATTGTGTTTTTAGATGATTAAACGCTGATGGTAATATGGTGGAATATGAAAGGTTCCCCGGTAACAATAAAAGAGCACGCATATATATCAAGGTTATAATAAGGTTGTTTCGGATGAAAAGTCGGAGTTGACTTGCTGGAGCTGTGACAAAATTTGCTACTTTGAAAGGGATTACCAAATTATTTTGGGTACTAATAACACTAAAGGAATTAGCATAGCTACGTGTTAAATGTTTACTCAATTTCTGAAGGTTTTTCAGGTGCATAACTATATGCATCAATCTTTTCTTCCGTAGATGAGGTGCGGCTGGTTCATCCTCTCGATCGAGGTGTTTTCAAGAATCATGAAAGATTTGAACATGGATTAGAATTATCAAGATTCAAATAAGGTTTAAGATGAAATCAAGTGGCAAACTTGAAGAATTGTTTAGTTTCATATGTTATAATTAATATTTTAATTCAATTTTAATTGTCCAATGTTATTAGTCCACAGTCGATAGTCCACAGTTAATAGTCCAATAATTCATATATAATTTAATATATAATATTCAAATTAATTAATACGTATCGTGACCCGTGTACATGTCTCAGACTCGATCACAACTCAAACTATATATATTATTATAGAATCAACCTCAACCCTGTATAGCGAACTCTTAACATTACAGCATATAGAGTGTCTATGGTTATTCCAAATAATATATATACATGCGTCGATATGATATGTCAAAACTTTGTATACGTGTCCCGATATTTAAAGCGCGTAAAATAAATAATAGAAATTAAATAACGATAAATAAAATTGCGAGAATATAAATTGCGAGAATGTAAATTGCGATAAATAAAATGTAACCAGTTAGCTAGGAACAGTTAGCTAGGAACAGTTAGCGTGGATTCTGAACAAAATTCTTCTCATAGTTAAATTATTTGTTTCTAACAAATTTTATTTGTCCAATGTTTTCTTCTGTATGCCACTTGTTGGATTCTGAGAAGTAAAAATCCAAATATGAAATTTGAATGAAAATGGTTATTCTGTGGTAAACGGATTCGTATAGCTGTGGGTGTAAGTAGGATAGTGAATGACTGTTGAATCAGATTTGAAGAATGTACAGTGTAACTTATTAATGTGAAATCTAAATATTTCTCAGGTATTACCTACCCGTTAAAATATTTTCACCATTAACACTTTGTACAAAAGAATTTTTAATTACAATCTTTATGAAAATATACTTACATATATATTTTCTTCAGATGTAATCATAGATTCAATGAGTTAATATAATATTAATCTCATTTGATTTACCGTTATAACTAGAATACATAATCTCTAAAACATTAGAGACTACATAATCGCCATGAAAAACGAAGATAATTGATGTAGAACGATACGTAGAACGATGATTGTACTCGAGGTACTGAATGAGATGTTGAGGCATGTGTTGTTGTGGTTTATGTTGTTGCTGGTGGTACAGTTGATGCCGTTGATGTTGTTGAAGCTGGTACATTTTGCACCATATTTTCCAAGTTTATTTTTCGAGCGCGAAGTTTGTTGACTTCCTCTATTATTCTTGGATGATTGTCGGTTGGAACGAGCGAATGAATAAGGTTTAGAATTTTAGATAGAATATAATCTTGACGAGATATTCGGGAAATGAGAGAGAAAATAGTATTACGAACATATTCACCGATAGTGCTTTAGGTTCATCGCTAAGAGGGAAATTCGGTTGGTGGAATGGATCGCCTTCTTCGCGTCTCCATTAATTAAGTCGACTACGAACCCATCAGATGAATTGGAGATGACTAATTGGTTGAATCATTCTGATGACGCTGATAGGTGAAACTCCATATTGGAATAGCTGTCAGAATCCGAGGAATTCGAACTGGTTGAGGGATTCATCTCGTACGATCAGATGAAGGACTTTTCGATAAGAAATAGATTATAGGATGTAGATTAGTATCCTACAATACATAATTTACATATGCATATATAATACTAAAATCCCATAAGTTACGGAGGAATCTACGAAAGCTGTCAGGCAAAGTCTACACTAGCAGATACGTTAAGATATGAATTTTGTCTATACACTATTCATACAATCCAGGCAGAAAGATATGTCTAGATTAAGTATCATAAGCAAGTGATTCGCTAAGAATGATAAGCAGGAAATTTTCAACATGAAATGATAAGCAAAACCTTTGACATGCAGACACAGTCGGAGTCCAGACCCACTAATGCATCTAAGCAACTATCAGTTAGACACACTAATGCAAGACCTGGTTCGCTAAGACCACCGCTCTGATACCACCTGTAAGGACCCGTCCTTATCCACCTGGACGAAGTCATCAACATTTGGTCCCATTGCAATGATCGACTCCAAGTAATGTCCTTAAATTGAGCAAATGCACAGCGGAAGACTTAATTCGTACCTGAGAATAAACATGCTTTAAAGTGTCAACCAAAAGGTTGGTGAGTTCATAAGTTTATCATAACAATCATTTCAATATCTTAATAGACCACAAGATTTCATATACATAAACGTTTTAATAATAATATTCTTAGTGGTTGAGCACTTGGTAACCATACTTAACATTTAATCAACGTCGCATATTCCCTTTATTATGAAATCTCACTACACTGTACCAAGTGTAGTCACGAAATGAAGTACTGTGCAACCGTTGAATACTGGTCGTCCAGTCCAGTTGGGGTTGTCAGGCCCGATAGATCTATCAACAGGATTCGCGTTTACAATACCCATGTAAATAGTAGTTACCAAGCTACAGGGAAGTATGCCAGTGGTACAACTCAACGTAGAATATATTTTTAAGTACTTGTATCTATTTTGTCAAACATAAAAGTAGCGCATGTATTCTCAGCCCAAAAATATATATTGCGAAAACAATTAAAAAGGGAGCAAATGAAACTCACCATACTGTATTTTGTAGTAAAAATACATATGACGTCATTTAACAAGTGTAAGGTTGGCATTGGATTCACGAACCTATATTCAATCATGTATATTAATACATGTAAGGGTAATCGAACAAATATATATATTATTAGTGATTTTATTTGTTATTTTATATCATGTGTTTTATTAATAACTTAATTAGATATATTTATTTTTATATAGATAATTATATTTAAAAAAAATATTAATATGGTTAGCTTTTATGTTCTAGATATATTTTTATATAGAAAATCCTCATTTGATATAGTGATAATGCTAATCATAATAATGAAAAATAATAATACTATTTATGATAAAATTTATGATAATTCTAATAATAATACTAATGATAGTTTTAAAAATAATAATTTTAATAATAACTTTAATAAAATGATAACTTTACTAAAAATGATTCTCTTAATAATAATATAGTTGTAATAATAATAATGATACTAGTAGTAAAAATGATAATAATATTAATAATAATAGTATAGTTATAAAATAATAATTTTTAATAATCAATACTAACAATGATAATAATAATGTTATTAATAATAATAATACTAAATAAGGATAATAATAATAATAATACTACCTCAATGAATTGGCTTTTTTTAAAAAAAAAAATGCTCATGGCAAGACTCGAACCCGCGACCTCTTGTTCAAGATACACACACTCAACCATTGCTCCACTAGTTCATTTTTGATTTAGACTTAATTTTTATTTAACATGTTTCCAATCTTCATCTTCTTCAACTATTATTATCTTATCATCTTTGTTTTCATTTCATATCATCATCAACATAATACGACCATAATCATCCTCATCATTTTCGATCATGATGATCATTATCAATCATGATTGCCATCATCGTTATCATAATCGTAACATCATGTATTATAATTATCATTATCATATAACCCGTTCATCATAATCATAGTTCCTATCATCACCTATTTATATTAGGATCACCGTCACGTCTTTTATCATTAACATCATACGGTATAACACATCACCGACACATCGTTAAATCTCACGATCATTTTCTTCATTGTTTCAGCCCAACCGAAGTTGGACTTGTATCTAAGGCCAAACGTTTAAATTATTTAAGCCAAATTAGTAGCCCAATTCATGTAATTAAGTTAGAAAGGATTACGGGTTGCATAAAATCACAGGAGCCATAGATGTATCGATTTTTAAAACAGCTGTAAAGTTGTTGTTTCATGTGGGGTTCTTGTTTAGGGTTTTGTCTGCCACCAATTAAAGAATCATACGGCTAGCAACACCTTTATTCCCTCTTATCAAAATCGATATTATGCAATTCATAAATTATACAATCACTCCACTTGGACATCATATATCATCCTTCTTCTTATTAAAGGATCGTGATTGTGGAGCTTGGGTGGTAGTTTATTTATGGTGATGGTTGGGCTGTAAAACCGAAACAGAAAACACCGTATTACAGCAAAACAGTAACAACGAAGTTAGTGGCAGGTTTGGTTCGTTTGATGGTTGCTTTTATAGGTTTAAAGTGATTTTTGTAGGTTTACGAAGAAGAAGAACACAGCAGTAGCAACGACAATACAGCAGCCTGTGCTCCCTGGAAGTTGGCTGCAAAATACAAGAAGTAAATAGCAACGGTTGGATTGTGTTTTGGGTTTGGTTACAGCGGCACATAACAGGAAAGTAGCGGCAATATTAATTTGGTGCTTTGCGACTATTTTGGTGGTGGAAGATGATTGATGAGGTCTCGGTGGTGATGGCAGTCGGTAATAGAGGTGAGATGGTTGAGGATGACGGTGGTTTTAGACAGAAACAAACATAGCCTTATAGCTATGGTGGTTTCACGATGGTTGTCGACAGTTTCTTTAACAGGAAAGGGAGAGAGATGGTGTTCGATGGGTGGTTGTCAAGGTTGAAGATGGTGATGAGGTGGTTGTGATGGTTATCAATGATTTAAATGGGTTTGTTGTAGTGGTAGTAGAAAAATGAGTTCTCGATTTATAGTATTAGTCATTAGTGATGGTTTTGTAATGGGTCTTCGGTTCACAGAAATATAAGTCGAATAGCAAGATAGTGGTTTTGGTTCTTGAGTTGTCAAACGAAACAGAAAAATAGAAAGATGGGTAGGTTTCAAGATGATGGTGAGGAATTATGAAGAATGCATGTATGTATATAAATTAATCATATAGTGGGAAACAATAGTGGTGTAAATAATATAATAATGATACCAATGAAAACAAAAACGTGTAAAGAAAATCAAACATAAACAGTACATATTGATTCATTTTTCAACATTCACGGATGAAATATATCTCAACAAGTGGTTGGATGGATATTTACATATATATTATATAATATTAAAAGTAAAAGTAAATTAATAATATAATAATAATAATAATTATAATATAATATAAAATTTAAAACGTGTGATTAAGTTAGCCGTCGTCTACTATTTCATTTACGGACTAAAATTCGTGATCTGTTGTTAATCATTAGTGGATAAAAGTACTCAGAAAATCCTAAATTTTTACATAATTAATTTTTAATAACAACAACATATAATATTTCAAATTATATTTTCAATTATTATTTATCTAATATACACACATATCTATTAATAAATAATTGTTCGTGAATCGTCGGGAATGGTCGAAGGTCAATTAAATATATGAAAACAGTTCAAAATTTTTGAGACTCCACATTATAGACTTTGCTTATCGTCTCAAAAATACAATATCGTATCGAGATTTTGGTTTAAAATTCGTCAAAATTTTTCGGGTCGTGACAACATATGTATAGGTAGGTATATACTTGTGTATATATTTAGATATATATACATACGTGTATATGTATGTGTATATATGTATGTATATGTACGTGTGTATGTATGTATGAACGTGTATTAAGTAAGTATTATTATAAGTTAGTAAACCTAATAATAAGAAAAGTAATAAGTTTATGTATATGTACCATCTTACACTATTATATATGTAACACATACACCTACTATATCTATATCATATAGTTATAAATACATACATGTATACTAATAATAAAGAATATATGTATATGTATGTATCACATAGAGGTATATTTATAGATGTAACATATAATGATAGATATACATAGTAATTGATTAAAGTAAATAATAATACTATTATTAAGTATAACTTAATTATATAGTAACACTTACTAACACTAAGTATATTATCACTTATAAATATAACTTTCTCGAAAAACGGTCACTGTTAATATAGTTTACTATATTAATAAACAAGCTTTATGTCTATTAGACATTAATTAATTGAACATTATATCTCTAGGTTGGGATCTCCGATTACACACTCCATTCATACTACTTGCGTGAATTTTCTTGCTTGCTAATAAGGTTTGCGTGGATTTTCTTGCTTGCTATTAAGGTGAACTTCATAGCCTCACTTTTTAATTGTTTCTATTACTTATTTTAAACTTTGGG
Organism: Rutidosis leptorrhynchoides; assembly: GCF_046630445.1. NCBI lineage: Eukaryota > Viridiplantae > Streptophyta > Magnoliopsida > Asterales > Asteraceae > Rutidosis > Rutidosis leptorrhynchoides. The sequence goes on along the minus strand of NC_092333.1, from coordinate 267,422,854 downwards.
GTGAGACACATGCTTGCTTTCAAACTGTTTTACACTTAGACACAAGTACCCGAAAACTGTTTAACTGTGCTGACATGCTTTGATTCATGCTAAATCCCTACCATGATATCGTTAATTACTGGAATTTTGGTAAGCTTAGTTATTGTGAATAGCGCTATTGAGAGTGACGTCTCTAACCATTTGACCGTTGGTCTTTGGTTACATAATAATGATTAAACGACACTGACAGTTCAAGGTGTCCATGGGTAACTTTGTTTATGTCTCGATATCATAACTTCAGCATTTACTTTTGATAACTAAATCTTGTGGTCTAAAACTATTTATTAAACCTATGTTGTTCACTCAACCTTTTTGGTTGACACTTTAAGCATATTTTGTCTCAAGTGAAGATTGCTAAAGACTTTATGTGCATTTTGGGCTTTGCTGCTTTTGGAGTCCGCATTTTATCATTTATAACATTGCATTAAAACAATTTAGTTTACATTTACTTTTGTTAAGGATTCAATTGTAATGACTTAATACATTCCGCTGCGTTAATACATTGGTTTTTAATTAAAACGTCTCATATAGAGTCGTTCTACCTTTACACTTGTGTTATGATATTGGTTAGTCACATATTACCCCCGGTTCCATTTAGGGGGTGTGACATACATACATATGCATATACTAAAAAAACATACAATGACCATCCGAATCCCTTATTCCATACAATTAAAGTCTTCCTTTTAATTATTAAAAATCAAGAAATCTAAGATGTTGGTTCTCTTGTGATTTCACTCGACAACGAACAAGTAATTAGACACAAATTCTTTGTAACTTAACTTGAATAATAGTGGTTTGTTAGTTTGTATAAAACTTGATTAAATATTTGAATCCATATGAATATTGTGTATTTGATAGAATGGTGGATACTAGTTTATGTGAATTAACAACGTCATAATCTGGTAACTATGAGTGTAATTTTCTTGTGAATTTATATGATTTTATATAAGGTTTTTATAAGGTTTATTATAATTAGAGCAAATGATTGAATCTAGTTATTTGTTATCTTTTTAGTAAAATTGATGATTGTTAATGACTATACATGTTTTATATATAATATCTTCATGATTGGTATAGTTAAAACATGGTTGATTAGTATGAATTAGAAGTATAGTTTTTATAATTTTGGCTACAAATAGGAGTAAATGATTAATCTTGCTATGTGATAGTTATATGATGAAATTGTTAATTGTTATTGCTTGGACGAGTTATATGTATGTTGTTTGTATAATTTGTTTGCTAGGAACTCGTCAAAAAAGTGATTTAGTATTTATTGGTTTCAACAGCGTTGCTGCTACATGTGATGAACTTGATCTTACGGATCAATTCTTGAACCGTAAAGATTGACTGTTTTGTTGTTTGTTGACGTTTAAGTGTTGTTGACTTGTATAATAGTTGGTGTGTGTGTATATATATATATATATATATATATATATATATATATATATATATATATATATATATATATATATATATATATATATATATATATATATAACCGAGATATGATTACTGACTTGAATAGTTTATTCTCACGTGATAAAGTAAGTAGAAGACTCAGTAATATTAGACCACTGAGTACTTGTGGATATCTGTGAGTGGAACTATCCTTTCGGATATTAGTATAGAGTAGCTATTTGTGCTACTGTTGTATTGACCGCTGATATGGCCAAAACGGATGGTTTTTATTTGCGCGGTGTCGTACGGCCGCGGCTCGCCAGGATCAGCCACTCGTGGGAGAGGGTACTGTTTTAAATTTCTATTTAGCGGGGCCTAAATCTTACTACTCCTTATAAGGAAGGGAAGTATGACCTAGAGTCGTATTTTTTAGATATCAGTAGAATCGAACCTATATTTAAGCCTAAGATAGTTAGGGAGTAGTGGTTATTTGTTTTGGGATTTTCTAATTTATAAGACAGATAAAGTAAATGTGATAAAATTTGTAATTCAGATAAGGTTAAAGTGAGTGCATACTATGACTTCATCAGTTATTCTGCCGAGATTATGGAATACTGGCTCATGAATAGGCAGAGGCCTTGTATTCATTACACTGGTCCTAAACGCCCCTGTCATAAGACATGTCACTAGGTACTGCATTAGGCTTGAAGATTCTGAATAGACAGCAACATCCCTTACCCCAGATGCCCGTGCAGTCTGACTACAGGCATACACATTCAGACGGCTCATCCAATTGAGCGACTCGGTTGGGTGACGTATTAACATTCTGAAATGGTCTAAACTTTCTTAAACATAATAGAATAAATGGTTTACCATATCCGAGAGACGTGATGTGTTTCAATGCTTTTGTTAATGATTGGTAAAAGGTAGTTAGGCCCTTAAAAAGAGTTTAACCATAAAGACCACCATGGCCAAGTCAAGCTGACTTCCATGAACACATTCGGTTATCCTAACGGTCCAATCCATTATGTGTCTAAACAAACAGTTCCTTAATTAACTAAGAATCCCTCAAGCGTGGTGCAATTCTTGAGACCGCGTTATGGTGCAGTGTACTGGTCAACACTAACCGGGTTCCATGGCCTTACTTAGCAGAGGTACAGCTTACAACAACCAATGTGCTTTAGTGTGCACCTACGAAGTTTATATGCTTGGTGACTACACTAGCATGGTCTGGGACCGACAATGTACTAAGGGTCTAGTCAGATGTTTCACTATGAACGAGTACTCAGTCGGAATCCAAAGCTTGATAGACTTACTACAACCGGTGTGCCTCAGTCGATCTTACGTTGTATCCGATAGACTTCTCTTACCAAGGGGTGACACAGATAGTGTACTCTGAATCGGGGTTCGCGACTTCCCAATAACAGAGCCTATAACTACGTTCAATTAGTTGGAAAAGCGATTGAGTTTAAAGCATAATCGGAAAGCATTTCAACAGCATACACAAACCATAATATTATTTCTGAAATGTCCCATTCATATTGATTATAAATGTTCCATATTAATTGATTTTGTTGCGAGGTTTTGACCTCTATATGAGACGTTTTTCAAAGACTGCATTCGTTTTTAAAACAAACCATAACCTTTATTTTATTGACATGGTTAAAAGGACATCACCTAGATTATCCAGAAATGATAATCTAAAAATATTACACTTACACACTACCAATACATATTGGTTTACAATATTAATATGTTACAACAAAGTAAATCTCGAATGCAGTTTTAAACAATATTATACAAGCATGCTGACACCAAATCTTGTCCTTATTTTAGCATGCAACAGCGGAAGCTCTTAATAATTACTTGAGAATAAACATGCTTTAAACGTCAAAAAAATGTTGGTGAGTTATAGGTTTAACCTATATATTTATCAAATCGTAATAATGGACCACAAGATTTCATATTTCAATATACATCCCATACATAGAGATAAAAATCATTCATATGGTAAACACCTGGTAACCGACATTAACAAGATGCATATAAGAATATCCCCAATCATTCCGAGAAATCCTTCGAACATGGTAAAAACGAATTCGAAGTACTAAAGCATCCGGTACTTTGGATGGGGTTCGTTAGGCCCAATAAATCTATCTTTAGGATTCGCGTCAATTAGGAGATCGATTTACTAATTCTTAGGCTACCAAGCAAAAGGGGCATATCCGGCTTCGATCATTCACCCATATAATGTAGTTTCATTTACTTGTGTCTATTTCGTAAAACATTTATAAAACTGCATGTATTCTCATCCCAAAATATTAGATTTTAAAAGTGGGACTATAACTAACTTTCACAGATTTTTACTTCGTCGGGAAGTAAGACTTGGCCACTGGTCGATTAACGAACTATAAAAAATATGTACATATATATCAAAGTATGTTCAAAATATATTTACAACATTTTTAATACGTTTTAATGTTTTAAGTTTATTAAGTCAGCTGTCCTCGTTAGTAACCTACAACTAGTTGTCCACAGTTAGATGTACAGAAATAAAGCAATATATATTATCTCGAATCAATCCACGACCTCGTGTATACAAGCCTCAGGCTAGATCACAACTTAAAGTATATATAATATTTTGGAATCAACCTCAATCCTGTATAGCTAACTCCAACATTACTGCATATAGAGTGTATATGGTTGTTTCGAAATATATATATAGATGGGTCGATATGATATGTTAAAACATTGTATTCGTGTCTATGGTATCCCCAGATTACATAATATATTAGAATACATGTATAATACAATATGAGTTAGCTAGGATATGATTAATATAGATTTGTTACCAATTTTCACGTAGCTACAACAAGAAAAATTATCCAATCTTGTTTTACCCATAACTTCTTCGTTTTAAATCCGTTTTGAGTGATTCAAGTTGCTATGGTTTCATATTGAACTTAAGTTTATGAATCTAAATAAAAAAAGTATAAGTTTATAGTCGTAAATACAGGTTACAAGTCGTTTTTGTAAAGGTAGTCATTTCAGTCGAAAGAACGACGTCTAGATGACCATTTTAGAAAACATATTTCCACTTTGAGTTTAACCATGATTTTTGGATATAGTTTCATGTTCATAAGAAAAATCATTTTCCTAGAAGAACAACTTTTAAATCAAAGTTTATCATAGTTTTTAATTAACTAACCCAAAACAGCCCGCGGTGTTACTACGACGGCGTATATCCGGTTTTACGATGTTTTTCGTGTTTTCAGGTTTTAAATCAATAAGTTAGCATATCATATAGATATAGAACATGAGTCTAGTTGATTTTAAAAGTCAAGTTAGAAGGATTAACTTTTGTTTGCGAAAAAGTTTAGAATTAACTAAACTATGTTTTAGTGATTACAAGTTTAAACCTTCGAATAAGGTAGTTTTATATATACGAATCGAATGATGTTATGAATATCATTACTACCTCAGGTTTTGTGGATAAACCTACTGGAAATGAGAAAAAATATATCTAGCTTCAAAGGATCCTTGGATGGCTTGAGAGTCCTTGAAGCAAAAGCATGACACGAAAACAAGTTCAAGTAAGATTTCCAGTCGAAACAAGATTGTTATAGTTATAGAAATTGAATCAAAGTTTGAGTATGAGTATTACCTTGAATTAGAAAGATATCTTACTGTAAATAAGAAAGATTTCTTGAGATTGGATGATCACTTGAAATGGATTTGCAAGATTGAAAGTAAGCTAGCAAACTTGGAAGTGTTGTTGGTGTGTTCTTGAGTAGTTGTTTTATAACTTGGTTTATGTATGGATTTATGAACTAGATTGAGCTAGATTTTATTGAAGATGATGAAGAACACTTAGAACAAAGGAAGAACACTTGAGAGAGAGTAATTTGATTCAAGAAAATTGCAAAGTGAATGTGTTTGTGAGCTCTCCATTTCACGTGAATGTGTAGTGTCAATATAGGCTCCATTAGTTTGTAATTTTGTGAGATATTTCATGCTAGATATTAAATTATGGTTCCCACATGGTTAGGTGACTCACATGGGCTGCTAAGAGCTGATCATTAGAGTGTATATACTAATAGTAAATACATTTAGAAGCTAGGTATTGTACGAGTACGAATACGGGTGCATACGAGTAGAATTGTTGATGAAAATGAACGAGGATGTAATTGTAAGCATTTTTGTTAAGTAGAGGTACTTTGATAAGTTTCTTGAAGTCTTCCAAAAGTGTATGAATACATATTAAAACACTACATGTGTATACAATTTAACTGAGTCGTTAAGTCATCGTTAGTTGTTACATGTAAATGTTGATTTGAAACCTTTAAGTTAACGATCTTGTTAAATGTTGTTAACCCAATGTTTATTATATCTAATGAGATGTTAAATTATTACATTATCATGATATTATGATGTATTAATACATCTTAATATGATATATATACAATTAAATGTCGTTACAACGATAATCGTTACATATATGTCTCGTTTCGAAATCCTTAAGTTAGTAGTCTTGTTTTTACATATGTAGTTCACTGTTAATACATTTAATGATATGTTTACTTATCATTTAACATGTATAAATATATTGTATCAATATCTTAAAATGATTCATATGTATTTAGTAGGACGTTGATATAACGATAATCGTTATATATATATATATATAATTTTTGAGTTTCTTAATTCAATAGTCTCATTTTTATGTATATAACTCATTGTTAAAATACCTAATGAGATACTTACTTATCATAATATCATGTTAACTATATATATATCCATATATATGTCATCATATAGTTTTTACAAGTTTTAACGTTCGTGAATCACCGGTCAACTTGGGTGGTCAATTGTCTATATGAAACCTATTTCAATTAATCACGTCTTAAAAGTTTGATTGCTTAACATGTTGGAAACACTTAATCATGTAAATAAAAATTTTATTATATATATATATATATATATATATATATATATATATATATATATATATATATATATATAAAAGTTCGGGTCACTACAATTTCGGCATTATAACTGCTTATATCATAGCATACACTAAAGATAACTACTCACTAATCATGGCAACAATATCATTATGTGATGACCCGGAAATTTCCGACCAAACTTAAACTTTAATCTTTATATGTTTCCGACACGATAAGCAAAGTCTGTAATATTGAGTCTCGAAAATTTTGAAATTTTATTCATGTAATCAATTACCCTTCAACTATGCTCAACGATTTACGAACATTTATGTGTATACTGATATGTATATATAATATATATACTTATTAATTGGAAACATTAACAAAGTATTAGAGATATAATACTTTACATAAAAGTATTTGTTTCAATATGTTTATCGATGGAATTAGAAGATAATATCAAATGATTGATTTATCAGATACATTGAATTATGATTATGAGTCTCTGTTATGAGGCCCACGTTGATTTGAGAAATCGTTTCTTTTTGGTATTCGGAATAAATGATAAAGTGATTACAAGCAAGAACAAATGTGTCAAATAATGAAGGTTAGTGGAGAATTGATTTTCATAATACTTGACTGATCTATTTTCAAACGTGCGAAAACGTTTTTCGATATAATAGAACTTGTTTATTAAAATGTCTTTATTTAAATAACGTAAGTTGGAATATTGGTTGTTATATATATAAATAACTTGCAACGTGTATTTAAAACGTGTTTAAATATATTAAATATATATGATTTCAAATTAGTTAAGTAAACGATAATAACACTTGATTATTTGATTCGATCGATATTAAGATATATTATTTAGAAAGTTTAAGGAATTAAAATAAACGTTGGCGCATAATGGAATTATATTAAATTAAGTTTAAAACGTAAACGTTATATGATATAATAATTTCTATTATGTAAACGATCTTAAATTATACTTTGAAATATAATTAGTATTTGAAAAACTAAATATTATATTATTAAATAATTATTTCTAATATATATATAAATTTATAGTTCTAAATGAAAATATATATGTATTTTACAAAATGATAAAATATAAAATTTACTTAATCACAAAACGTTTTGATAATATTATTAAATATATCTTGATAAATAACGAAGAGTTGATTTAAAGAAGTAAATAACCAAAACACTCAAATGAATAAGTTACATTTTGAGTGGGTTTGTTTTTATTGATTTGAGTCTTGTTATTCATAAAGGTACGATACACAAAACGTAAAGTACCAGTTTTCTAAGCGTACGAAAATGCGTTCGAGAAAATGGAACCAGGACATAAGTCGAATGTCAGCGTACAAATCTTTGGAACAAAATTTACAAATTAACTATGCACGTAAATATAATATAATATATAATTAATTATATAAATTAAATATATTATAAATAAAATATAATAAAAATCGTCAGCAGCCCACGAGATAAATGAGATTGAGCTGGAATCAGGGTTGCCGCAATCGCGGAGCATTCTGCCCCAAACCCATTGCGATCACGGAGTAAAGGGACCCACATTTGATCTATAAAGCTCGAACGCGTTCTGAATTCGATTCATAATTCATATATCAATCTATCTCTCCCATCTATATATTACTCCGTATTTATTTTATTTATTTCATTATTTATATTAATTATTATTATTAATCTTATTATTAGTAATATTAGTATTATTATTATTTACACATAAAATATTACGACGAGATCATGAGCGAGTTATTTCAAAACGGGTTTTATGAGCGGGACAGAGCTAGGGGAATTATGGGTTATAGCTATGGAGGTTATGAGTATAGATCGGGGGTATGCTCGTGAGGTCAATCTAGTGTTTATCATCTGCGTCTTGTCTACGTACTTTCCTGCAATATTGTATCTCAATATTGATACGTGAGCACTCATAACTTAACTTTTATATATTATTAGTGTATCCCTGACTAGTGCTCGAGTATATAGGATTATGCATGCTTGTATGCTTATTATTGTTTTTATATACTTTATGATAAATTATGAATTTGATACATATGCGATTGAGATAAGGTGATATGCATGTCGTTGGAAAGCTGGCGAAAAACTATAAACTTTTCATTTAGATATCCTATGGTTTTGATGAACGGATTAAAAGATATCGTCAATTGAATTATCTATATTTTTAAAGTATTATTGTTAAAATGATTATCGTTATCGATATCGTTATCGTTATCATTATCGTTATCGTTATCGTTATCGTTATTGAGATCGTTATCGTTATCGTTATCGTCGTTATTATCATTATTATCATTATTATTATTATTATTATTTAATAATCAATATTTTTATTGTTATTATTATTATTATTTAATAATCAATATTATTATTATTATTATTATTATTATTATTATTATTATTATTATTATTATTATTAAAATAATTAATATTTTTATCAAAACTATCAAGTTATTAATTTTATCGTTATTATTATTAAAAGCATCATTTATATTAAAACTATCATTTTTTATTAAAATTATCATTTTTATAAATATCATTGTTGTTATAAAATATCATTATTATTATCATTTTAGTATTATTATTATTAAAAATTATCATTTCAAATAGAATTATCAGTCTCATATAAACATTGTTATTTATTGTTATTATTGTTAACATCAATATAATATTTTTATCAGAAATATTATTATTATTATAACATTTGTATTATTACAAAAGATTATTATTTATTATCAAGATTATTATTATCATTAGTAAATATAAATATTGTTATTATTATTATTATTATTATTATTATTATTATTATTTTACTATTATTATATTGTTATTATAAATACAACTTTATTTATTATTACTATCAATATTATTTTATCAAATGAATATGAGATACAATAATATTTTAATCATACGTAATAAAATTACATTAAAAATACATGCCACTATATTTTTTATGATATTAAGTGAACTTTATAAACTTGATATAAAAGTATATTTTTATCATATATAAATTTCAATATAAGTTTTTATTTATTAATAAATGACTTGTATTATTTACGTTAATAAAATCTGATAAATATATTTAAATATATAAAACGACTATATTTAAGTTATAAAATAAACATGTATAGATTTTGGAAGTCATTTTGGGTCAAATTGACTCTTGCATGATAATCTCGAGCATTAGGATTGTGATACACTATGACTTGACCTAAATTGTTTGATAGATATTGACCAACATATATATATATATATATATATATATATATATATATATATATATATATATATATATATATATATATATATATATATATATATATATATATATATGTTCGTGAATCCGAAGGCAACCTTGCACTTGTTCAATGACGTCATATGTATTTTTACTACGAAATACAGTATAGTGAGTTTCATTACTCCCTTTTTAAATGCTTTTGCAATATATATTTTTGCGACTGAGAATACATGTGCTTTTATAAATATTTAACGAAATAGACACAAGTAATTGAAACTACATTATATGGTTGAATGATCGAAGCCGAATATGCCCCTTTTTGCTTGGTAGCCTAAGAATTAGTGAACCAGTCCACTAATTGACGCGAATCCTAAAGATAGATCTATTGGGCCTAACAAACCCCATCCGTTGTTGCGGATACTTTAGTACTTCGAGTGTTATTATCATGTCCGATGGATGTCCCGAAATGATGGGGATATTCTTATAAGCATCTTGTTAATGTCGGTTACCAGGTGTTCACCATATGAATGATTTTTATCTCTATGCAGTTTGCGAAATGCCTGATATGAGATGGATGTTTATGAAAATGAAAATGAAATCTTGTGGTCTATTAAAATTATGGAAATGATCGATTATGATAAACTAATGAACTCACCAACCTTTTGGTTGACACTTGAAAGCATGTTTATTCTCATGTTTGAAAGAAATCTTCCGCTGTGCATTTGCTCATTTTAAAGATATTACTTGGAGTCATTTGTGACGACCCAAAAATTTCCGACCAAATTTAAACTTAATCTTTATATGATTTTGACATGATAAGAAAAGTCTGTAATGTTGAGTCTCAGAAATTTTGAACTGTTTCATATATGCAAATACCCTTCGACTATTTCCGACGATTCACGAAACATTATTTGTAAATAAATGTGTATACATATAAATATAAATATATGTATATATATAATAACTTAAAATAATAATATACGATATAATTAAATTATTATTAAAATAAATCTATATAGAAAGTATATCAAATATAATTATTTAATAATTGTAATACTCGATGGACGTTTCGATTATTATTTAGAGAAGTTTAATTCGAACTTATATGATTTTAAAATAAACGGTAATTCGAAAATGAGTTAGATAAATTATAGGCTTATTAAAAATGTATTTTAGGAGCTATTTGTTAAATTTTAACACTTTTTATATTTTACACTGGATCGAGCGCGGACAGTTGATTTAAACTTTATTTAATAATTTCAAAGCAATTAATGACCATTTTTTTTATAAAATAATGAGTAGAATAAATATTTATAATTAATCTAAATTTTGGGATTTTTATGTGTACTTTTAATCATTATCAAAGGAGTACGAATTTCAGTCCATAAATGGAATAGTAGATGGCGGCTAACAATTCACACGTTTTATTTTATGTAATTATTATTATATTATATTTTCGATTTATGTTTTGCTTTCTTTCAATTCAATCATAATCATAATTGAATAAATGGAATCAATCATCAAAGTAATTGAGATTTTTGTACGTCCGTGAGAATGTAAATTATTAATTAAGATCACTGTATTGTAATAATCCCTTTCACTCGTTGATATTATATAAATATAACCCATATTACATCACTTTGATTCATGCTTCACCTCCTTATTTCTCCATCGACTACAACCCAACCACCTTCACTAACTTTTCACCGGTCACACACAACCACCGTAACCACCAGACTGCCACCTTCCCACGATCACCACCACTACTCTCTCACTTCCCTTCTCTCTCTTCTCTTTCTCTTATATACCCGTAAACCACCATGAAATCAGTCCCCATCACCACCTAATTTTCGTTGCTGCTATTACTGTTTCGTTTCGCTACCATAGCACCATCCTTAACTATCATAAACCTTTACCACATCTGCAACTGTTTTTTTTTCTTTCTGTTTATCCATGACTGAAAACAGCCAAACCAACAACCATCAAAACCCATTTAAATCACCACTTTAGTTTTCTGCTATTATAGTGATGCGTCTGCTGTAGTTTTTTTCTGTCTGCCCAAACAGCCCACGAAAAACTCACCTGCTACTTCTATTTGTTTTCGAATCAATCACCACAACCACCTGCAACTTTGGAGAACCACGGTCATCATCTTTATATATATATATATATATATATATATATATATATATATATATATATATATATATATATATATATATATATATATATATATATATATATATATATATATATATATATATATATATATATATATATTTCCCTCGTTTGTCTCTTTGCATCTGTTTCCATTCGAATTCTACAGCAACTGCTGCTACTGGTGCTTCCATACATCTGTTTCATTAAATTTTACATCAAATGTTGCTGCTATAAATAGTCGATGCTTCTATCTTATTTTCACCTATGCCCCTCGTTTATAATGCTTGCATGACCACCACTTTTCTTTATGTAAAAGTTATCCTTTGAATTATTTAAGTGGGATGTAAAGTTATGGTGGGTCTTTATGAAAATTGAATTTTTAAAAAGGGAGGTAGGTCTTTGGGGTTATGGCCGTGTGTTGTGAGTTGGAAAGAACCAGCGGGCCCATCTTGGGGATTTGTTTTTGGGTTGTAGTCGACATATAGCAAAAAGTAAGGAAGATAATGGACAGTGATATTTATGATGAAGAAATGAAAATGATGATGATGCGTTTCAAAAGACCCTACCCCCTTTAATCTCTCTCGTTCAAATCAATTTAATCTATTATTTGTGCTGTGATCTTTTCATTATTTGGGCCGAATGAAGTTGTGAGGACTAGGCCGCTTTCCATGTTTTTGCTGTTGGGCCATCGCATAGGTTCTGTTGGGCTGAGATTTGTTGGGCCGAGAGCTTGATATATGACAATGATGAATTAAGGATGATAAAGATAGATGGTGATGAGTATATCACGTGAGTTATGATGATATACGATGACGAAGAAGATGTCGAAAGATAATGATTATGGCGATCCGTCGATGATGATTATGATAAGCCATAAGATAAGATGATTAAGAATATGATGAGCGAAATAATGATGATTATGAATGAGACCGTGTAGGATGAATGGTGATGATATGGATCGTGATACATAGATAATGATGAAACCGTGAATGAAAATTAAGATGTCGATAATATTGATGATTATGAATATGATTGTGATTATGAATATGATTATGATCATGATTATGATTGAATAGGATGATAGTGATGATGATAGAAGTAATTAGGATGATGATGATGGAGACATTAAATGGGTTTAGTAGAAGGCAGTAGAATTATAAGTTAAAATACATTAATGTGCAAATTAAATCAGAAATGAAACAGTGGAGCATTGGTTTAGGAGTGTGGTTGTTGAATAAGAGGTCGCGGGTTCAAGCCCGGGCAGTGGTGTTTTATTTTTTTTAAAGCTCCTTTCTTCAAAGGTTTTACTCTTTTATTATTATTATTATTATTAATTTTACTATTATTATTTTTATTATTATTACTTTTATTAATATGATTATTATTATTACTGATATTATGGAGATTATTATTATTATTATTATAAGTAGTAACAATTTAATTATCATTATAAGTATTATTATTATTATCATTATAATTAAAAATATCATTATTAGTAAAATTATTATTATTATTAAAAGAATCATTGTTATTAAAAATTATCATTAAAATGATCCTTTTTATTAAAATTATTATTTTTATTATTATCATTATTATTATTACTATTATTATTAAAATTTTCATTACTATTAAAAATTAGCATTTTATTTAAAATTATCATTTTTATTAAAAACAACATTTTTATTACAAATTATCATTTTATTATTATTAGAATTACCATTATATGTGTTAATATATATATAAATGATATATGTTCGTGAATCCGAGGCCAATCTTACACTTGTTCAATGTCGTAATATGTATTTTTACTACAAAATAAAGTATGGTGAGTTTCATTCGCTCCCTTTTATATATATTTTTGGGACTGAGAATACATGCGCTGTTTTTATAAATGATTTACGAAATAGGGACAAGTACTAAAACTAATTCTACGTGGGTTTAAACAAGAAATATACCCTTAACTTGGTAACATTAAACTACTTGTCTATGTACGGTAGGCGTGAATCCTAAAGATAGATCTATTGGGCCTGACAAACCCAATCCTGACTATGGGATGCTTTAGTACTTCGAGGTTATTTTAAACACACCTGATCTGGTGTACTTCAGAGGGTAAAACTTGAACGTTAAGGCTTGTTACCGGGTGCCTACAACTTATAGAATACTTTTATACACTTGCGAGTGTACATATATTTATAAACGGAAATCTTGTGGTCTATTAATATATTGAAATGATTGTTACGATAAACCTATGAACTCACCAACCTTTTGGTTGACACTTTTAAGCATGTTTATTCTCAGGTATGAAAGAAGTCTTCCGCTGTGCATTTGCTCATCTTAAAGATATTATATGGAGTCGTACATGGCATATTTAGGTCAGTACCTCGCAATGGGACCAAATGTTGATGACTTCGTTCAGGTGGATTAGGACGGGTCACTACATCATTCATGACATATTTCAAAAGACGTTGTATTCGAGTCGTTGAAGTTCATTAGATATTATTATTAAGTAAATGACAGATAAGGTCATTTATCGTTTGGATATTATGAAATGGTATGCATACGTGTCAACTTTCGATGAAATGAAAGTTTTTCTTTTAAAAACGAATGCAATGTTTGTAAAAAATGTATCATATAGAGGTCAATACCTCGCAATGTAATCACATGTTATTGTATTCGTCCTTATGGATTTGGACGGGTCGCGACATGTGGTATCAGAGCGGTGGTCTTAACGAACCAGGTCTTGCATTAGTGTGTCTAACAGATAGTCATTAAGATACATTAGTGAGTCTGGACTTCGACCGTGTCTGCATGTCAAAAGTTTTACTTATCATTTTTAGTCAGAAATCATCTACTTACCATCCTTAGGAAATTACCTGCTTATCATTCTTAAGTCTAGACACGTTTTCCTACATTTATTGCATAATAGTATATAGACGAATTCTTATCTTAGCATATCTGTTACTGTGAACTTTGACTGACATTTTTCAAAGATTTCTCCGTAATTTATGGGATTCTGGTATTATATATACATATGTAAATTATGTATCGAAGAATACCAAATCTAACTCGTATAATCTATATCATATCAAAAATTCATTTCCCTGATCATACGAGATGGATCCCACAACCAGTTCGAATTCCTCAGATTCCGACAGCTATTTCGATATGGATTTCCACTCGAGCTCCGAAAGCAGTGTGACCGGAATGGATCAACCAATTAACCATCACCTATTCTGGATGAATTTGGAATGGGTTCGTAGTCTACTCAATCATTGGAGACAAGAAGAAGGCGATCTCTTCCATCCAACACATTGCCCTCTTGGCGATGAACCTAAAGCACTTACCGGCGAACCTGTTCGAGACACCATTTTCTCACTCATTGCTAGAGTATCTCTTCACGATTATATACTATCCCATATTTTAAATCTTATTTATCCGATCGTCAGAACCACCGATCATCCCGGTATAATAGAAGAAGTCAACGAGCTTCGTGCTCGAGTAGTGGCTTTGGAACGTATGGTGTAAAGATTACAAGCACCATCAGCAACACCAGTACCGCCATTAACATCCACATCGCAAGCCTCAATACCATAAGCACCAGCAGCAACACCGGCATCAACGGTACCACCATCATCAACACCAACAGTATCATTACCACCACCAAAAACCGCATCCGCATCCCACATCTCAACATCACAACCTGTACTCCGAGCAGCAACATCATACGCACCATAGATACCATGGAGTACCAACAACAACAAACAATGAAGTATTGATTTATCACTTCATTGAAGAAATATTTTGCAGAGAATATGTAGTTTCTAAAAGTTCTAGAGATCACTATTTCTAGTTCTAACCATAAATCAGATGAGTAGAATGGATAGAGATGATAGAAAGAAGAATCGAAACCCTGACAAGAATTGTGCGCGATTTACAAGCTAGACTTGTTATACAAGCATCACCAGCAGTTACCGGCAGTATCACCCGCACCAACAATATCGTCAGCACCACCAGCACCGTCAATACTGTCAGCATCATTAGCACTAGCAGCATCTATAACATCACAAGCTCCGCCAGTTCAAGAATCATCGTGGACATCATCACTGATCAACAACGAGTATATTGTATCAACGAGTTATGATGTATTAACTCATTCTTTCTGAAGAATTTATATATATATTTTATATATATGAATTTTGAAACTATAATAAATCTTTTCGTACTAAGCTATTAAGTATGAATTGAAAAAGGGTAGATACTACTCGTTTAAATTCATATTACTAATATGCTATGATGTACATCCTTTGTTAACAACCCAACCATCGTTAACTACAATCTGTGTTTCAACTCAATGTTCCATTCCATAATAAACCAAGTGTATTATTCAATCACATGTTTGATTTTACACTTTCGATATACCCAAAACTTTCTAGAAAACATCATTTGTGCTCTGAGAATTTCACAAGAATTCCACGAACATCCACATCCTTCACCGAGGAATATCAATAAAAATAAATATTGAAGTACTGACTACATTAGTGAAATACTCCGTGAAGATTATGTAATCTCTAATGTTTTAGAGATTATTCATTTATAATTCAAGTCGAAAATCAAATGAGCTTAATATAATATTAACTCATTAAATCTGTATTACATCTGAAGAAAATATACGTACACATATTTTCATAAAGACTGTAATAAAAATTCTATTGTACAGAAATATTAATTGTGAAATTTTTATCGGGTAGGTAATACCTGAGAAATATTTGATATCACAATTAATATGTTATACGGTACATCATTCGATTATTCCATAATCATTAACTATATTCACTACTTTCACAACGATATACATTCCTTCCTAAGAAATCAGGGCAACCATACTCATTCAAATCCAATTACATACTCTGATTTTAACAGATCAGAATCCAAGTCAAGATATAACCGATATTCACTCTTAGATTCTTACATCTTTCAAAACTATACTTTGACTTCAAAACTGTACTAGAACATCATTTCTATTCATGGAACCCAGAAAAATATTTGTTTCATTCAAAATCTTAGCACATCATATGTATATTAACAATTACAATCTGTGTTCAAACCCTTTGAAATTCCTAAAGACACTCGAGATGATGATGCAACCACAGGTTAACTGCAGTCTTGTACCTGAAAAACCCTCGAAACTAAAAGTTATAGTTTAACACGTATCCGTGTCGGATCCTTTGGCATTTATTACCAAAAATAACTTTTCAAACTCTTTTCAAAATAGACAGTTTTGTCACAGCTCCAGCAAATCAACTTCATTTGTTCATTCGAATAAATCTTATTATAACGATTACCCCTTCATCATTGTTATCGGGGAACCTTTCATATCTCGCCACATTAGCAGTAAACTTATCAACAACTTCATTGATCTTTATGCCTCTTCAAAAAATCACGATACTTATTCAATGAAACTTTATTAAGTACTCATCTACAACTTGAAGCAATAATTATCATACCAATTACTGGGAATCAGCAATCAGTATTTTGAATTTCACAGCAATTTTACGTCAACAGTTATATGTATACATATAACGTCTACCTCCAGGACTTACATACTTCGAATGTGAAGTTTCTGAAAAACATCTCAAACTATGAACTAGTTCTCCGAAATTGGAAAAAAGCTGATGAAGCAGCAAAAACTGTAAACGACCTTAATAGTCAAAAGTTTGATGATAAAGAATAGTATGGTGGTAAAGCTGAGAAAAAGATAAGGTTTGGAACTGGAAAACAGATTAAGCAGACCATGAAGGAGGCTGTGGACAAATCACAAAGACGAAATCTACCTTCAAAGAATTCAAATGATTCAGTGTCTGCTGAAGTTATTAACGAATACCTTGCTTCTGACTCTAAACCTTTACAGACAAATCTTCTTCATCATCCATCGATATTAGAAATTCTAAGATATCATCGTATCTTTCATTATAAATATCCTCGATATTTCTGAAGATATTTTTATAACTATTCTTATCTAAAAACATTATCTCTTCGCAATATCTGCATTACAACATAAAAGAAACTGTGTTAGTTTCTAAATTCTGAAGAAAAAAAATTCGAATTTAAAATATGAATGTTTTTGTAGTGTTGGGAACTGAGGCATGAGTTAGAATAATATAATGACACTTGATCAACGTGATTATATTACAGTAAGTCATGCTGAGTTTCTAATGGAACGTGATGATTCACAGAACATACCGTCATCATGTGCCATTTACATGACTCTTACATTCTACCCAATCTCCAAATATATTAAAAACATATCTTCTTGATAGTTCTATTTTTTCCGGATATTCTGGTAATTTGATAAATCAAGATCGTGCCATTATGATTTCCTTCTTAGAACATTAACTATGTTCATCCAAAACTTCATACCTACGAATTCTGGACCATTATTCGCTTGACTTGAAGTCGGGAAGAGAA
Organism: Rutidosis leptorrhynchoides; assembly: GCF_046630445.1. Taxonomy (NCBI): domain Eukaryota; kingdom Viridiplantae; phylum Streptophyta; class Magnoliopsida; order Asterales; family Asteraceae; genus Rutidosis; species Rutidosis leptorrhynchoides. The sequence continues at coordinate 267,404,560 of NC_092333.1, read as the reverse complement.
AACAAAAGCACAAAGCTTCAAAATATAAAGGGGAGTATAAATCGCAGCAAATAGAAGAAATTCTTAACTTTGGATGTCGATAATTATGGAAAGATAAATACAAGGAAGGATTATGAAAATCACCACTCCAAGAGCAAAATAGAAGTAAACAGATTCCTCCGGAGGGAGTTGGAAAAGAAGGATAATTGTTGCAACACTTAGGAACATATCAAGGATCAGAACTGGATCAAGCATATTGACGAATGTTTTAGAAGTATGAATTAGGGAAGAAAGTATAGAAGATGGGAGATGTGGAAATAAGGAAACGGAGGAGATGGGTTTATAGTAAAACACCAGACAGAGAAATCGAGACAGATTATCGCATTTAATCAAAGAAGATCCTAATTTCCTTAATTACCGAAGAACCAAATCTTATTACGAAAATTTTCTTTAAATCCCTTGAATTCTGTAAATCAATCGTAACTACGTCATCGGTTAAAACGAATATATATTTACTCATTTCACTCTCTTGTGATAGCTTCACTTATATTCTTCGAGTAATCAAATTGTTTTATCTATATTACTCAATGATGATAAAACCCTATTTATCAACTCATATTCATCATGAAAACATTTTTATAGTTAGCCATGACAACCTCGATCAAATTTTGGGATGAAATTTCTTTAACGGATAGGTACTGTGATGACCCGAAAATTTCCGACCAAATTTAAACTTTATCTTTATATGTTTTCGACACGATAAGCAAAGTCTGTAATATTGAGTCTCAAAAATTTTGAAATTTTATTCATGTAATCAATTACCCTTCGACTATGCTCAACGATTCACGAACATTTATGTGTATACTGATATATATATATATAATATATATACTTATTAATTGAAAACGTTAACAAAGTATTAGAGATATAATACTTTACATAAAAGTATTTGTTTCAATATGTTTATCAATGGAATTAGAAGATAATATCAAATGATTGATTTATCAGATACATTAAATTATGATTATGAGTCTCTGTTATGAGGCCCACGTTGATTTGAGAAATCGTTTCTTTTTAACGGTATTCGGAATAAATGATAAAGTGATTACAAGAAAGAACAAATGTGTCAATTGATGAAGGTTAGTGGAGAATTGATTTTCATAATACTTTACTGATCTATTTTCAAACGTGCGAAAACGTTTTTCGATATAATAGAACTTGTTTATTAAAATGTCTGTTTAAATAACGTAAGTTGGAATATTGGTTGTTATATATATAAATAACTTGCAACGTATATTTAAAACGTGTTTATATATATTAAATATATATTATTTCAAATTAGTTAAGTAAACGATAATAACACTTGATTATTTGATTCGATCGATATTAAGATATATTATTTAGAAAGTTTAAGGAAATTAAAATAAACGTTGGCACATAATGGAATTATATCAAATTAAGTTTTAAAACGTAAACGTTATATGATATAATAATTTCTATTATGTAAACGATCTTAAATTATACTTTGAAATATAATTAGTATTTGAAAAACTAAATATTATATTATTAAATAATTATTTCTAATATATATATAAATTTATATTTCTAAATGAGAATATATATATATATTTTACAAAATGATAAAATATAAAATTTACTTAATCACAAAACGTTTTGATAATATTATTAAATATATCTTGATAAATAACGAAGAGTTGATTTAAAGAAGTAAATAACCAAAACACTCAAATGAATAAGTTACATTTTGAGTGGGTTTTTTTCATTGATTTGAGTCTTGTTATTCATAAAGGTACGATACACAAAACGTAAAGTACCAGTTTTCTAAGCGTACGAAAATGCGTTCGAGAAAACGGAACCAGGACATAAGTCGAATGTCAGCGTACAAATCTTTGGAACAAAATTTACAAATTAACTATGCACGTAAATATAATATAATATATAATTAATTATATAAATTAAATATATTATAAATAAAATATAATAAAAATCGTCGGCAGCCCACGAGATAAATGAGATTGAGCTGGAATCAGGGTTGCCGCGATCGCAGAGAATTCTACCTCAAACCCATCATGATCGAGGAGTAAGGGGACCCACATTTGATCTATAAAGCTCGAACGCGTTCTGAATTCGATTCATAATTTATATATCAATCTATCTCTCCCATCTATATATTACTCAGTATTTATTTTATTTATTTCATTATTTACATTAATTATTATTATTAATCTTATTATTAGTAATATTAGTATTATTATTATTTATACATAAAATATTACGACGAGGTCATGAGCGAGTTATTTTAAAACGGGTTTTATGAGCGGGACAGAGCTAAGGGAATTATGGGTTATAGCTATGGAGGTTATGGGTATGGATCGGGGGTATGCTCGTGAGATCAATCTAGTGTTTATCATATGCATCGCGTCTACGATCTTTCCTGCAATATTGTATCTCAATATTGACACGTGAGCACTCATAACTTAACTTTTATATATTATTAGTGTATCCCTGACTAGTGCTCGAGTATATAGGATTATGCATGCTTGTATGCTTATTATTGTCATTATATACTTTATGATAAATTATGAATTTGATACATATGCGGCTGAGATAAGGTATATGATATGCATGTCGTTGGAAAGCTGGCGAAAAGACTATAAACTTTTCATGTAGATATCTTATGGTTTTGATGAACGGATTAAAAAATATCGTCAATTGAATTATCTATATTTTTAAAGTATTATTGTTAAAATGATTATCGTTATCGATATCGTTATCGTTATCGTTATCGTTATCGTTATCGTTATCGTTATCGTTATCGTTATCGTTATCGTTATCGAGATCGTTATTCTTTATCGTTATCGTTATCGTTATCATTATCGTTATCTTTATCGTTATCGTCGTTATTATCATTATTATTATTATTTAATAATCAATATTATTATTATTATTATTATTATTATTATTATTATTATGATTATTATTATTATTAATAATATTATTAAAATAATTAATATTTTTATCAAAACTATCAAGTTATTATTTTTATCGTTATTATTATTAAAAGCATCATTTATATTAAAAATATCATTTTTTATTAAAATTATCATTTTGATAAATATCATTGTTGTTATAAAATATCATTATTATTATCATTTTAGTATTATTATTATTAAAAATTATCATTTCAAATAGAATTATCAGTCTCATATAAACATTATTACTTATTGTTATTATCGTTAACATGAATATAATATTTTTATCAGAAATATTATTATTATTATTATTATAACATTTGTATTATTACAAAAGATTATTATTTATTATCAAGATTATTATTATCATTAGTAAATATAAATAGTGTTATTATTATTATTATTATTATTATTATTATTATTATTATTATTATTATTATTATTAATATTATTATTATTTTATTATTATTATATTGTTATTATAAATACAACTTTATTTATTATTACTATCAATATTATATTATTTTATCAAATGAATATGAAATATAAAGATATTTTTATCATACGTAATAAAATTACATTAATAATACATGCCACTATATTTTTTATGATATTAAGTGAACTTTATAAACTTGATATAAAAGTATATTTTTATCATATATAAATTTTAATATAAGTTTTTATTTATTAATAAATTACTTGTATTATTTACGTTAATAAAATCTGATAAATATATTTAACTATATAAAACGACTATATTCAAGTTATAAAATAAACATGTATAGATTTTGGAAGTCTTTTTGGGTCAAATTGTCTCTTGCATGATAATCTCGAGCATTAGGATTGTGATACACTATGACTTGACCTAAATTGCTTGATAGATATTGACCAACATATATATATATATATATATATATATATATATATATATATATATATATAGGTTCGTGAATCCGAGGCCAACCTTGCACTTGTTCAATGACGTCATATGTATTTTTACTATGAAATACAGTATAGTGAGTTTCATTACTCCCTTTTTAAATGCTTTTGCAATATATATTTTTGGGACTGAGAATACATGCGCTTTTATAAATATTTAACGAAATAGACACAAGTAATTGAAACTACATTATATGGTTGAATGATCGAAGCCGAATATGCCCCTTTTTGCTTGGTAGCCTAAGAATTAGTGAACAAATCCACTAATTGACGCGAATCCTAAAGATAGATCTATTGGACCTAACAAACCCCATCCGTTGTTGCGGATACTTTAGTACTTCGAGTTTTATTATCATGTTCGATGGATGTCCCGAAATGATGGGGATATTCTTATATGCATCTTGTTAATGTCGGTTACCAGGTGTTCACCATATGAATGATTTTTATCTCTATGCAGTTTGCGAAATGCCTGATATGAGATGGATGTTTATGAAAATGAAAATGAAATCTTGTGGTCTATTAAAATTATGGAAATGATCGATTATGATAAACTAATGAACTCACCAACCTTTTGGTTGACACTTGAAAGCATGTTTATTCTCAGGTTTGAAAGAAATCTTCCGCTGTGTATTTGCTCATTTTAAAGATATTACTTGGAGTCATTCATGACATATTTCAAAAGACGTTGCATTCGAGTCGTTGAAGTTCATTAGAGATTATTATTAAGTAAATGATAGATTAGGTCATTTATAGTTTGGATATTATTAAATGGTATGCATACCTGTCAACTTTCGATGAAATGAAAGTTTTTCTTTTAAAAACGAATGCAATGTTTGTAAAAAATGTATCATATAGAGGTCAATACCTCGCAATATAATCACATGTTATCGTATTCATCCTTATGGATTTGGACGGGTCACAACACATAAAACATTATATAAGATAAAGGATAGAAGTATCAGTAGATTAAACGAGTTCTGAATACAAAAGTGACAATTTCAAGACTCTAGACCGCTCCTAATACAATCTTCATCGTTCTTCTTCGGGTACTAGGTTTCTTTCACGGAGTTGAAGGCCTTGAAATGGCTGGCAAGACCCTTTAAATAAGCAAAAAATTTTCCTGCAAATGGCTAGCAAGCCGTTTGGAAACCCGTGTGGTAAGCCGTATTTGGCAAGCCGTTTTCCAGGCAATCCGTTTCTCGAGGCCATTTGCTGGTCCGTTTCGCAAGCCGTTTCCCATACTAGCAAGCCGTATGGCAACCCGTTTTTGTGTCTGGTCAGCCTCGATTCACTGGATCGTAACTTGATTTCTTGTCTTTCACCGTTTTTGCTCTAGAATCTTCGTTTTAGCTCCGATTCTCTTGATTCTTTTTGCACCGTCTTCATAATTTCTTGTTCTTCAATTCTAACCGACGAAGTGGGTATTTTTCTGACAAAGTTCAAATCTTTCTTGTTTTTAGGCCTTAATACCGAGGTGAAAACGTGACTTTTTAGCCGATATTAACCGCCCGATTAGATTGCCATGATAGTATATTGTTAATAAGCTGTGTTGATTATATGATTACATGTGCACCAGTTGATTTGATCTTGATTTGTGAGTTCGGATGCCGGGAGTCAGTCTTGATTTGTGAGACTGGACTTATGAGGTCAACCTTGATTTTTGAGGGTGGGTTCGAGTGTTACTATCTGTGTAGTATAGCTTTGAATGATGTATCCATTGCGTCTGAGTTACTATGCGAAGGAGTCGGGGACATGAACTATCGGTAGACTCTAGCCCGATCAGCTAAGGTTGCAGGTCAGGCCTGGCTGCCGGTCCTCTGGGATGAGAAAGTTATTTGTAATTAGTTGTTACCCATAGTTGTATGACTTGATACTGTATGCTAATGCTGTCATGATTGTTTCATTCACTTAGCTTGATTTTTAATCCCTCACATCTTCCCTGCAAGTTGTTAATTATTTCATGCTAGGTTATGGGTGGAAGATGGGATGTCTAGTAGATATGTTAGGCAACTTTTGGAGCTCTGATGTTTTTATTTTGTAATAAAGGAACCCTTTTGTTAAGTAACATCATATTGTAGGTTTTTAAATTATAAATACATGTGTTTAATAAATAATTATATCATGGTTGTTTTGATTACTTCCGATGTGATTTCAAAAAAAAGGTAGGGTGTTATATAATAGGTCGTGGCTCGAATGATAATATAATTTTTGTAGCGTCTAATACCGTGTGCTCTGATAAGTTAAAATGAATTTTGGACTTGTGTAAATGTGTTTGAGGACTTTGGCATATTGAAAACGGGTCAAGTCTTAACAAAAAAATGCAGGTCTGATTTCTATGTTACTGCGCCGGGCAGCGCTTGGCGTGCCGTGTAGTATAGTTGTAGTCTGGTACCTGTTTTTGAATTTATCTTTGGCACTAAAAACCTTTTGTGGCATGTGTCGCGCAACTATTTGGTGTGCCGCGCCAATGAACTGAACTGAGACTATTTAAAAAAAAAACAAATCTTGTCGTTTTTTGGTAAACGGGTTTGGGTCATTTCAAGTGGTATCAGAGCATGGTCTAAGGGATCTAGGCGACCTTGTGATAGGTGCTTAGACTTGGACTTGATGGTGTGAAATTGTATGCGTGACTTGTAAAAATACGGGTCAGATTGATGATAGTTAAGGCCTTAGCGTAGGTACACTAAATAAGACTTGAGGATATGTGGGGCCTTAATTGGTCCTTGCTCTTGTGACTTAGATAGATAGTCGACTAAAGTAGTTGGTTGACTAGGAGGTTTCTTTCGATGATAAATCCTTATGTGGTAAGACGGTATGCGGTTGTGATATATGTGCATTATTATAATATATTGTATATTGATCAATCCTAGATTAGATGTTAAGATCTAATCCAGGAATTGAGTGTAATGAGTGGTGGATGGTGCTGTTGATAATTTTTTGAGGACCTTATGATCGTGTTTCACTTTGATTCAAGTGATCAATCACCATGTCCCGGTCTTGATTGAATTACCTTAGCTCAATTATGATATCTCCTCGGGCAAAGTCACGAGTGAATCACAAGGGCCATAGAAATTGCACAAAATCAACAACCTAAAATGAGAGGCTAAGCTCCCTATTTATAAGTTTGGAATCTTCGCGGATGCAATGTTTGCGCATACTTTATGGATCCGCAATGTTTTTGCGGGACACTTTCACAATTTTGATTTTATGCGGGCTTCCGCAGTTTAATAGCGCGGTACGCAGTTGTTATTTGTTTGCGCGGTTCTGTTTGCACTTGCATTTGTATTTCCTTTTGCACTTAAAATATGCATATACATGCCTAAGTATATGATCACACACACACACATACAGACACACACGCGTACACACACATACACATATACATACACACACACGCTTCACACATACACACACACATAAACACACACACACACACACACACACACACACACACACATATATATATATATATATATATATATATATATATATATATATATATATATATATATATATATATATATATATATATATATGTGTGTGTGTGTGTGTGTGTATGTGTGTGTGTGTGTGTGTTTTGGTTCGGTGTCCTAGGGATGAATCTATTGGAGAGATTCAGTTATTTTGCGGTTTTGAATGGTCAAGTTCACCGTAAGGACTTTGATCATTCAGGTATACTAGGAGTTTTCGCATGTCTTGTTTTATGTGAATGTCGCACTAGGCCGGGTAAAGTACTTTAAATGGACATGTGGAAATGGTAAGGTACGCAATTTTATTAATACTTGATCACCATTATTACAACCGTGTATCTTGGAACCAAACATTACATGTTGAGTACCTAATGGATGAACGTGACATGGTTGGGGTAGGTTCGGGGATGATTTAGGAATCAGGTATTGGTTCCTAAGTTATGGTGGTCTCGGGTGATGTGCTTGTGTCACATCGGGTTTATTATAGGTCAAAAAGTGTTAGAGTGGATATGTTTAGTTAAGGTGAGTAGGTGAACTCACGAGTTCGACGCGTGTGTGGTCACCCTAACTAGTAGGTGTACTATATATTGACTTTGTTGTGGTATCTACCGTAACTAGGATGATCGACATGAGTGTGTGGCGGAGACTTGGATCCCGTACTGAGATGTAATAGGTCTCTTGAGTGCATTTTGTGTTGGTACTCGATTGAGTACATAGTTAGTGAATCAGGCAGAGATTCTAATTGTAGTTCATTTTCGATGATGTACTTGAGTGTACCTGGGTCTTTAAACTTTCGGGAGTGAGACCCTTATGATGATGGTTCGTGTTAAGTTGTTTGTGGGCTATAGGGTAAGTTCTTATGAAATTTCCCCTATTTTGATAGTTGTATCAGTGTGCAGTGGAGTGTAAACCTTGGTGTTTCCAAGCAATTCCTTAGTGTATTATGAAGGTTTTAGCTAGCCTATATTGCTTAGCTTGGGCGAGTTCGTTGTGGCGTGTGTCCGCTAGAAAGGTTGGTGGGCTAATGAACCGTACAGTTTGCCGGGTAGCTATGACCTTGGGTCACATAGTTGCATATTGGATGACATCGGGTGTATGGAACCCAAGGACTGAGCTTCTAAACCTCGATTGATGGTAGTGGATTCGGTATGACACTGCGACAGGTGCCTTTTTATACCTGATAGTGTAATGTGCGACTCCGATGTTGATGTAGCCATGATGTACTTACGGTGCTATCGAGAGACCCTTGAGTGCCACGATGATGCAATGGAGAATTTTCTAGTGAGCACGATTCGATAATGGCAAAATTCGAAGTTAGAGAGAGTTGCGATGCATGCTTCATGTAAAGTGAAGTAGGGCGAATGAACACTGATATTGCTTAAAATGATCATATATTTAGACGCAATATCATTCCAATATGTAATGTTTTTAATTGTAATTTCCTTATTTTTAATTGTAAACGTTTAAATAAATAAGTGCGAAGACGAAAGACGAAGATCGCTCGAAAATGAAGATTTAAAGACGAAAATGAAGATTTGAAAGACCAAAACGTCCAAAATGCTCAAACGTACAAGTTACACTCCAAGTGGTTTAATTTATCGATGAATAACGGCTAAAAATTGGCAAGAGTACAAGCCGCGGAACAGAAAGTACAAGATATCTAAGCATACGAAAAGGCGTTCAAAAATCCGGAACCGAGACATGAACCAACTATCAACGTACAAGTCAACGGAGCTAAAATTACAAGTCAACTATGCACAAGAATATAATATAATATATAAATAATTCATAATAATAATTATAATATAATAATAATAATATATAATAATATCTCAATTTACAAATTGAGAATTAGGAACGTGCATATTGAAAAGTATCAACAAGTTGATACACACTCACCAATTACAAATTACGGAGTAATTTATATCAACTTGATCAATTATGCACCCAACTTTCCACAAACCTACAGTAACATTATCTTACCTATAAAAGGAGAGCATTTACACGGATAGTTGGAGGACACAAGCAACTTCATAATTTCCAATTCTAATTCACTTTCAATTAAATCATAGTATAGTTTTAATATTTTATCTAAGTTATAAGTAGTAGTTGTGGTGTAATTCAATTTTACAGGTATTGTAGTACTGCTTTTCTACCATCCAAGTCGCTGTAAGTCTCCGCATCCTAACTTTGTTATTATATTTAAGTATCGTTATTATCGTTGCTATTACTATCGCTATTATTATTATTATTGTTATTTTTATTGTTATCATCGTTATTATCGTTATTTATTTTCATTATTGTTATCATTTAATATTATTATTATTGTACCCATGTCCACTTTTTATAATTTATATTTTTATACCGTTATAATGTCCAACTAAAAACCCACAGTGGTAACTAAAATGTAGAACCTCTGGACGAATGGATTGAACCATATTATAATATTATGATGTAACTTTGATTATTTTTAACATTGAGTTTAATCACCGACCCATTGTTATATAATTTAATATTTTCACCCCTATCACATAATTTATTAAATTGATAAGTGAAAGTTAATTAAATTTACATAAATTGTGCTTCAACACCTCAGTGGTCTAGACGGACATATGGACAAATTATTGACAACAATTTAGAAGTGTGATCCGGTGGTTTGGGTAATATTATAGTTTATATAATCATGTAATTATAAAAAGGGAAGACCGTTATAATTTTGGTATTAGCGAAAGTTAAAACCAGATTAAATCTCAATTTGAATAGTCGGGGTATAATTTAATTCGCTAAAACGAGATCTAACGAAAGTTAGATTTAATTTTAGTTAATTAAATCTTTATAAATCGAAAGATAAAATATAAGGATATATATTAAAATATCGTAATCGGACTTAAAAACAATCCATAATCCAGAGGGGACATATTTTAGTAGCCACTACTTTACTTTATTTTAAATCTCATCAATTTCACTTTTTACTACGCAGATAAATTTTATTTACTTTTACCGTATTACTTTTTACCATATTGTAAACTTTAATTACTTTTTACTATTTTACTATATTGCCATGAAAAATCTTATTTCTCTACTTTTTACAAATTAGTATAAATTGTAGTTTTATTTAGTTTCGTTAATTTAGTTATTTCGTTTTAGTTAAATTTAAATTGCGTTTAGTTATAATTAAAGCCTAATCCAAAACCCCCCATTTTAATAGTTTAACTTTTAGCAATTAAAACACCTGAAAACTCCATTTCCCTGTGGAAAGAACCGGATTTACCAAATAAAATATTACTATACGAATGGGACTAGTTGCCTATATGTGTGAAATCAATCCGAAATCATAAAAACATCATATAATCACAACCAATTCGTGTAATAAATTCAATCCAAATCCGTTCAAAATAAAAGGACATGATCACGCACATCAACTTTTTGGCGCCGCTGCTGGGGAAAGTTGGCAGTTAAATAAATAGATAATTTTTCTAATTCGTAGTAGTAGTTGGATTTGTACGTGGACTGGGTTATTGGAGCCAAACAGTACCCAATTATATTGGGACCAAACGAATCTTGCCCCTCTGCTGCATCTTTTGGCTATTCGAAACGTGGGCAAAATCAGAAGAAAAATATGTTTGTTTAAAGGTTTTTATCATTATTTTTATGTTATTCGATCCTTTCGTGAAAATTCATTTTCAAGAAAGTTCAATGTTTATACACTTAGTGAATAAATCTTTCAAGACTACATACAATTTAGTAATTGTATGACCCGTTCAGGAAATCCTAAACTCGTTGCACTTAATTCAGAACCTGAAAGAGGCTTGGTCAAAAGATTAAAACAGGAAAAACAAAAAAAATTAGGTAGTACTAGTAAACCGAAACACACCGAAAAATATCAAAAAACAAGTAGAAAAAATTAGTGGTCAACCAGAAATCAAAACTGAACCTGAAACCATCATCATTAAAGAAGAAATGACTGAAGTAACACCTGATCCAAATGACTTACCAATGTGGAATACCAGACAAACTGCTCCCCCTCTCGCTCTTGCACCTATAAGAAGACCTAAAATTGAGGCTGAAAACTGGAAAGTCAAGAAGCAGTTTATGCACATGGTACGTGAGAACCAATTCGATGGAAGACTTAATAATAATCCGATAGAACATCTAGAAGCTTTTGAAGATTTATGTGAACTGTATAAAAACAAAGATATTTCTTCAGATGCATTTAAGTTAAGAACTTTTCCATACTCGTTAATCGGAGACGCAAAAGCATGGTTGAAAGCGTCAAAACCTGATTATATCACAACTTTCAACGAATTAAGAGATAAATTCATTACCCGATTTTTCCCACCGACAAATGCCGAAAGACTTAGAACTGAAATCACCACTTTTAAACAAAAGTCAGATGAAACTCTTTATGATGCATGGGAAAGATTAAAAAGAATGTTACGAAATTGTCCGCAACACGGATTACAAAAAGGGAAAATAGTACAAACTTTTTATCGTGGTATTGATGAACATACTCGTGGTATATTAGATTCCTCCGTTGGAGGAGTATTTATGTACAAATCACCAAATCAAGCGTATGACATGTTAGAAGACATGTCAGTTCATACTTTTGAATGGACACCTTCTAGAGATCAACAACCTAGAAGGACGGTGGCAAGCCTTGAAGAAAATGATGATGACAACACAACCATAGCTTCACTGTCGAATCAATTCAAAAAGTTTGGAAGAGAAATAGATAAACTAAATTCAATAGTTTTAGCATTGCAAGTAGGCTGTGAAATCTGTGGACAGCCACATTTCACGAAAGATTGTGATATAAATGATCGGCCAATGAACTCAGTAGCACAAGTTAATTTTATGGTCGATCAAAGACAAGGCAATTTTCAAGGAGGAAATTCTAATTATCAACCTACAAACCTAGGATATCAAAACCCAAAGAATTTTGCTTTTCAAAGAAATGGACCACCTGGCTTTTTCAATAGAAACCAACCTCCATTTCTACCTCAACAAAATTTCCAACAACAACGGTTACCTCAATTACTGTATCAACAACAAAATCATAACACGCAACCAGTAGAGAAGAAATCTAACTTTGAAGAAGTTATGATGAATTTTGTCAAAAGTCAATCAGAAACGAATGAGCAAGTGAAGAGACAATTACATCAAGTCCAAACGGGAAACGAGCAAGTACAAAGGAATCATCAAGCCTCAATTCAAAACCTTGAAAGAGATATGGGAAGAATATCCCAATTGCTTACTGAAAGGCAATCAAGAACTTTACCATCCAACACGCAACCAAACCCTAAGGACAAGGAAACTCAAAATACAAGTAATTTTTCGCAAGTTAATTCCATAACTATGAAAAGTGGGTTAACCATTAACCCGATATTCCAAACCCTCATGCTCCTATTCCTGTTTCAAAAGACAAAGAACCTATGGTGGAAAATACGATGCCAACCACAAGTGCACCTAAAATTAAAAATCAACCACAATTGAAGGTATACAAACCTTCAATTCCAAACCCGCAACGTTTGAAGAAAGATAAATTACAAGCACAATACAACAAGTTTACTGACATGATTAAGCAAATTTGTATAAATGTACCGCTTGTAGATGTTCTTGCGGGTATGCCGAATTATGAAAGATTTATCAAAGATCTCATAGCTGACAAAGGAAAATATGCAGAAGTTTCAACCACATTCCTTAATGAGGAATGTTCTGCAATTCTACAAAAGTAAAATATGCCACCAAAACTTGGAGATCCTGGAAGTTTCATCATCCCTTGTCTGATTGGAGATTCAGTAATGTACGATGCATTAGCTGATTTAGGAGCGAGCATTAACCTTATGCCTCACTCCTTATACTTAAAATTGAACATAGGTGATTTAAAACCAACCAGGATGTGTATATGATTAGCTGATAGAACTTACAACTATCCTATTGGCATTACTAAGAACCTACCGGTTAAAGTAAATCACTTAATCTTTCCTGCTGATTTCGTTGTTCTTGAAATGGAAGAAGATAGTAAGGTTCCCCTAATTCTAGGGCGTCCCTTTCTAAATACTGCAGAATCAATTTTGCGCGTAAAAGAGAAAAATATCAGCTTAGGTGTGGGGGAGGATAGAATTATATTGAACATAGATAAGGCTATTAAACACCCTATGTCTCCTGATGACGAATGTTTCCAAATAGACATTATTGATTGATGTATTGAGGAATAACTACAAGAACTATTAAATGTCAACACCTCAGATTTCACCCCGATGGGTGAAGGTGAAGATTTTGATGTCGATATATAGTTAGACAAGCTGTTGAAGGTATTCACTGATGAAGAATACGTAGAAGAAGAAATTCCAGGGAAGATGAACCTTTTGAAGAAATTACCGATGGTAATAGATTTCGGATAAAATCTTCCTTGGAAGAACTACCCACCTTGGAACTTAAAGAACTCCCGGAACATTTGGAGTATGCTTATCTCCAAGGAACGTCACAATTACCCGTCATAATTTCATCAAAACTTTCCGATGACGAAAAGGGTAGGTTAATGTCTGTTTTAAAAACCCACAAAAAGGGAATTGCCTGGAAAACAATTGATATTCCTGGGATTAACCCTGGTTATTGTACTCACAAAATTCTAATGGAAGAAGATTTTAAACCCGTGGTACAAAGGAAACGGAGGTTAAACCCTAACATAAAAGAAGTTGTCAAAAAGGAGGTCATCAAATTACTTGATGCCGGGTTAATTTACCCTATATCCGATAGCCCGTGGGTTAGTCCTGTGCAAGTAGTACCTAAGAAAGGGGGTACGACTGTTATTCTAAATGATAAAGACGAACTCGTTCCTACAAGAACAGTCACTGGGTGGAGAGTATGTATAGACTATCGTTGTCTAAACGATGCCACAAGGAAAGATCATTTCCCACTACCATTTATCGACCAAATTCTAGAACGTTTGGCAGGAAAAGATTACTACTGTTTCCTTGATGGATTCTCCGGTTATTTTCAAATTCCAATTGATCCAAAAGACCAAGACAAGACCACATTTACTTGTCCATTTGGTACTTTTGCCTACCGACGAATGACATTCAGATTATGCAATGCACCAGGTACCTTCTAAAGGTGTATGATGGCAATTTTTTATGACATGATTGAAGAAAGTATAGAAGTCTTTATGGATGATTTCTCTGTTTTTGGAAACTCCTTCAACTCATGTCTCCCAAATCTTGAACGAATGCTAATTCGTTGTGAAGAATCAAATCTTATTTTTGTAACACCCTGTTTTTGTTTCTGATTTTGCAGTAGGTCGGGACGCAGTCCAGATAGGAGGGACGCCGTCCAGCAACAAAAGGTGGGACGCCGTCCCGATAAGTGGGACGCCGTACATCAACAAAAGGTGGGACGCCGTCCCGATAGGGGGGACGCCGTCCAGCAACAAAAGGTGGGACGCCGTCCAAAATTGGGACGCCGTCCAAACTGTCTGTCGAGCCAGCTGTTTTAATTAATTAAAAAGGGGTAAAATGGTAAATTCACTTGGATGCCGGTTTGGAGCCTTCAAGGCTGGTTCCTTGGTCATTTGTGGATCATATTTCATCCTCACAAACACTCTCAACCTTATCTAGAGAGAGAGGAGAAGTTTTAGAGAGAGAGAGGTGGATTTGGAGAAGAAGAAGTCGGATTCTCGCAAAAGCTCGGGTTCTAAAGTAGTTCATCTCGCTCTTAGACACGTTGTGGTGGTATTGGTAAGCTCAAACTCCGAATTTCATTTGTTAAATTTGATATTCAAGTTAGGGTTTTGAGCTAGATTGTTATGAAATCCTTTTAGATGATGAAATGGGTTTATGGTGACTTGTTATTCTTGTCACTTGGCGGGTTTTGGGTCATTTGATGATTTGGCCTTGTTTAGGGTTTGATGGTGAGTTTAATCACTAGGTTTAGTGATTATGGAAGTGTTGGAACACTTTTGGGTGTGTTTGGTTGCCTAATTTTGAAATGGGTCAAATTAGGGTTTTGATGTCAAAATGGGTATGACACGTGTTTAACACTTATGATCGGGCTTAACCGGTGTGTTAGGACCATTTTCACTCGTGTTAGTGGATATTGGTTAGTTTGGGCGCGTTTCGTGCTTGGAAGTGCAAATGGGTCGAATTTGCACTAGGTGTCAATTGGGTTGGTTTGTAAGTCAACCCTAATTGTGTTGTTGTGTTTGTGATAATGGAATAGGTACTTTCCATTTGGCGCGTTGCGGATTACTTGGAAGCATTCATCAAGGCGACTAGGTGAGTGTTAATATCTTATGTACATATGTATGTGTAGGATGGGTGCGGGTTGGGTGAAGTGATTCTCGGCTATAGAGCTCACTTCACATATAGGTGGATTTGATGGACCTTTGTATGAGTCCAATTGGCACGGTTGTGCATTTTGGTTGACCACCTTTGGCGAGGTACACGTTTTGTGTGTACGTTATCACACCTGTTTGTGATGTGGAGTATATAACCCCAATGGGGAAGGGTTGATATTGTTGTGATGTGGATAACCCCGATGTGGTGGATTTTATAATCCCGTGACCGTAGGTTTTGAATTGGAGAAGTAGATCTCGTGTAGTTCGGATTCACGATGACGCGTGTAGTTCGGTCATCTTATTGGAAATGAATCTCGTGTAGTTCGGATTCATGGTGACTCGTGTAGTTCGGTCATCTTATTGAGGTAGTAATCTCGTGTGGTTTCGGATTACTAAGGCTCGTGTAGTTCGGCCAACCTCGATGTTGCGAAGATAGTAATCTCGTGTGATTTCGGATTACTAGGGCTCGTGTAGTTCGACCAATCTTCATTGTGGTACTTGGTTCTCGGTATTGGGTTAAAGGGTTAACCTTGGTTGTTCTTGTATTATTATATATATTATATATATATTAATGTATTGTTGTGTTGTAGCTAACCCTCCGGGTGTAGCTTATTGGCGTTGTTCACATCGTCGTTGGTGAACTTATACTTTGTTGATATCTTTAGCTTGTTGCTTAGAGATCGCACGGTATGTTTAGTTTAGTTGCCTTATACATGGATGCTTCGGTATGAGGTATTTGATATTTGTGTGGTGTCTCCATTTTATACATATATATGTATGTAGTATATTATCATTCACTAAGCGTTAGCTTACCCTCTCGTTGTTTACATTTTTATAGATTGCACGGATGCGGTGGCTCGGGTAAGCGCGGGGACTAGTGGACTTGCGTAGTTGCTTTAGAAGACTTGCTTTTGGATTTGATTAGGATTGGGTAGCGTGTCCCCAATCCCATGCTCGGTCTATGTTTTTGTATAAACTAATGGGTCGAAATAGTCCCTTGTGGTATTTTGGGTCGATGTGGGCCCGGTGTCGTAAAACTCGGTTTTTATTGTGAAAAACTCTTACTTTAAACTATTGTAATCTATTGTGAAAGTGTTTTGGTTTAAAAGTGTCGGGAAGCGGGTTTCCGCCCGCGCATGTTCAAAAAACTGATCAGAATGTTTTAGTACATCTGGACGCCGTCCCAGATGGCTGGACGCCGTCCCAATCTTAAGTGCTGGATGCCGTCCAAGCTTTTGGACGCCGTCCAGATCAACTGTTCTGGAAATTTTTTTTTTGTGACACATTTTCGGAAGGTTAACGGGTTGGGTTGTTACAAGTGGTATCAGAACATGATCTAAGGGATTTAGGTGACTTGAGATAGGTGCCTAGACTTAGACTTTTATGTGTGCTTATTTGTTGGGGGACTTGTAGGAGTACGGGTCGGAATGGGAATTTGGTTAGTGCCTTAATTGATAGGTGGACTAACGTGTATATTAATACGTGGATATTATTAATATACGATTGTGTTATGTTTGTGTTTATGTTGCGTTGCATATATCATCAAGAAAGGCGGCCGTTGTACTAACGAGTCGATACGGTGTGTATGCGTAATAAGGACTTGTAACCTTATTACAGGTGCAAATCGTGTCTAACAAGTGATGTACGATGAATGTTTAGCAAGATGGGGCGGTGTTGTTCTTATGGTTGTATACGTTCGTAGACTAATCGTTTTGCATTCTTTAGAATGACGACGCGAAACGAGATCGAGACGAATGAAGAGGAGTTTAACTCTAGAGTTGCGGCCGCCGTTGCGGAGCAAATGAGTGCATTTCGAGAAGAAATGGATAGGAGGTATTCCGAATTTCGAAATAGTGGTGAAATGGAGCATTGTCTTAAGAGCTTCATGAGGAATAAACCCCCGATGTATGACGGGAAACCGGATCCTTTGATAAGCACAACTTGGATCTCGGATGTCGAAGGGTGTTTTCGTACTATTGAATGCCCTCCTGAGAAGAGGACAAGACTCGCTACTAGTTTGTTGCGGGGTAGGGCGAAGAATTGGTTGGATGGTAAGATTGATCTTGTCGGTGGTGAACCGTTTATGGCGTTATCATGGGATGAGTTTAAGAAGGAATTCTTCGAGGAGTTCCGGACTTCAACCGATTTGTCGAAAATGCGTAATGAGTTGCGAAATCTGCAACAGGGTTCTATGGATTTGAATACTCTCAAGATGACCTTTATGGCGAAGGCTCGTTTTTGCCCGGAGTATTTGTGGAATGATAATTTGTTGATGCAAGATTTCTATCGAACCTTGAATGATGACTTGAAGAATAAGATTAGCCGGGGTCACGCGAAATCGTTTGCGGAATTATTCGCCGTGGCTAGAGGTTTCGAGTCGTATACGCGATCAAAGATTGGTGAACCTTCAAGTGAGAGAAGGGTTGTTTCGTATGGTGCTCCGAGTAAGAGGACTAAGGGTCCGAGTGTGAGCACTACCTTCAGAATCAGTTTTAAAAAAAATTGCCAATGCACGGGCTTGAACCCTCGACCTCTAGCTCACCCGCAAACACCCTCTACCAATTCGTCTGTCACGTTTTATCTGACTAAACCCAGACTCTTAATTACTTAAATAGTCTTTTTTGTTTCTCCTTTTCTTTCTTCTTCTACCATTCGATCGACCAAGGTTAAAACCAACAAGGAATTAATTTCCTTGTTTTTCGTTTAGAAATTTTCAATGTAAAATATTATTAACAGCTGTGATTAAATTGATTGACAAAACCAAATTAGAGAGAAAAAAAGAAAATAAAAAAAATAGCTAGAACAGCTCGATTCAACTCAAACATCGATTTTAAAATCTAGATTGTTTCAGACCATAATTCCTTCATGAAATAGTTTGGAAATTGTTCCTAGAAACTATCTGAATAATCAATTTAACTTAAAACAAAACATAAAATTTGAATTGCTTTATGAACCAGTCGTTTGACTTTTAAATTCCCAATCTTTGACCTCGAAATTCTCAATCGATGAAACGAATTGGAATCTAAGAATTTACAGATAGTTTGAATGTGAAAATCCTAATAAAACTGCATTTATACATTTTCGAATTGATTTGAAATTCAAGGTTTTGAAAAAATGAGACATAACAGAGGTCGATAGGTTATATTTTTTTTTAAAATCAAACAAATAAAAAAAAACTAAAAGGGTTTGTAATTGTTAGTGTTTATAGAACGATTCAATACATCTAAAACTGATTGATTTATAGAGAAAGTAAGGCTGTCGATATATACACGTCAAACAAATAAAAGAAAAGGAGAAAAAAAAAAAAATACAACAGCAGACTAAGATTGTTAACAGAAATTGTTTTCTAGTTGATTTGAATTTGGCATAAATCCAATAAGGTACAAATCAGGAGCAGGAGAAGGAATTGCGTATAAAATTTGGATGTGGACGTGAAACAGAATTATATCATTGAATCTGATTTCTTTATACAGTTTATATAATTATGATTATTATTAATAATTAATAATTATAAGTATATTAACAATAATAATCATACAAATAATAATAATACTGATAATATTAATTAATAATAATAACATAATAATTCTTTTAACATTAATCATCATAATATTAATAGTATTTAGAATAATGCTACAAATGGTTATAATAATATTTATAATAGTATTATAAATGATAATATTGATAAATTGTTTTATTTTATAATAATAATAATGATGATAATATATAATAATAATAATAATTCTTAATGATAATACATAATAATAAGACTAGTAATATCAATTTACATGTTTCAATTTTTATATCTATATATTATATATTATAATGTTATTAATAATACAAATAATAATATTAATATTAATATTGAATATTAATAATAATAATAATAATGAGACTGATATGACATATTATGTTTATCAAATCTCATATCTATATATTATATATTACTAATATTGATATCAATATTAATAACTACAATGAAAGTAAAATAATAATATTACTATAATTCAACTAAAAGTTACAATTTATTACAATATACATTCAATAATAAAAGTAATGACAATAATAATAATAATAA
Source organism: Rutidosis leptorrhynchoides (assembly GCF_046630445.1). Lineage (NCBI taxonomy): Eukaryota > Viridiplantae > Streptophyta > Magnoliopsida > Asterales > Asteraceae > Rutidosis > Rutidosis leptorrhynchoides. Next base: position 267,384,766 of record NC_092333.1, on the reverse strand, counting down.
TAATGCATCACCTTACATGTATCAAAATTTATATAATAATTTTATTAGTTATTAATAAGTCTGATATTATTAATATTTATATAATCTAACTTGTAATTAATTTAATATACTATTGTAACATTTTATTAATTTTGTAATATTTACTAATTATATTATATAACATATATTAAGTATTAATATTTATGCATTTTAATATATTATAACAGACATTCAACAATTATGTTTTAAATATTAAGTGGGTAACTATATTATTTAAATATATTGAGACAACAATTTAAGGTACACATTTAATACTTTGTTAACGTTTTCCAAATCCTATAACAGATTTCATAACTTATTTTCATATCAATCAAACCGTTAATGTTTTAATAATATTTTTCCATTTATTATACACACACACACACACACACACACACACACACACACACACATATATATATATATATATATATATATATATATATATATATATATATATATATATATATATATATATATATATATATATATATATATATATATATATATATACATATATATATACACAAACATATCTATTTACATAATTGTTCGTGAATCGCCGAGCACAGTCGGAGTGTATTTGATTAAATGAATATAATTCTAAAACTTTTAAGACTCAGTATTACAGACTTTGCTTATCGTTTTGAAACCATATAAAGATTACGTTTAAATTTGGTCGGAAATTCCCGGGTCGTCACAGTACCTACCCGTTAAAGAAATTTATCCCGAAATTTGAGTGAGGTGGTCATGGCTAACAATAAATATGTTTTCATGACACATATGAGCTAGAAATTAGAGTTTTATTACCATTGAGTAATAGGGATAAAATAATTCGATTTTTGTGAAGAGTACGAGTGAAGCTATCATAAAAGATTGAGATGGAGATTAAACTTTCTGACGTAGTCACAGTTGATTTCTGAAAATTAGGGAATTTAAAAGAAAACCTTGGAAACCTATAAGATTTGATTTCTTTGGAATTTATGAAAATTAAGATCTCTGTAATTAAATGCGATCATCTGTCTCAATTACTTTGTCTGGTATTTTCACTATAAATGAACTTCTTCCGTTCCATTATTTTCACCACTCCTATACTAGATTCCCAAATTCAAAAAAATTGTGAAAATGCTTAATCCAGTTCTAATCCTTGTCCTTATCCTTACTATCGCAACAATTATTTTCCTTTTCCAACTTCCATCGGAGGAATCTGCTTTCTTCTACTTCGCCCTTGGGGTTATAGTGTTTTTAATTTTCCTGTGTCTTTATGCTGCGATAAACATTGATATACACGGTTTGTAATTTATGTGTTATTATCGGGCTTTATATATTCCCTTACGTTTCGGAGCTCTTTGTCTTTTTAATCTCCTCTTGATCTTTAGTAAAACGAGTAATAGTCTAGAATTTGTAAGTATGGAGTTTTGAATGAACTTAATGTTCTAATCAAGAAAGAACGTAATAGCACGATTTGATTTGTCAAATTACCAGAATCACTGAGAATAAAACTATCAAGAATATATTTTCTTGATATGTTCAGAGGTTAATTAGAATGAAAGAGTTATGTAACATGGCACATGATGATGGTATGAGCTACTGTGAACCATCATCACGTTTCATTAGAAACTGAAAGGACCCTTTCATATACATTATAAACGATTCACAATAGTTGATTACATCGTGAGGTATTTGACCTCTATATGATACATTTTACAAACATTGCATTCGTTTTTAAAAGACAAACTTTCTTTACAACGAAAGTTGACGGCATGCACACCATTTCATAATTCATCCAACTATAATTGGCTTAATAATAATCTTGATGAACTCAATGAATCGAATGCAACGTCTTTCAAAATATGCCATGAATGATTCCAAGTAATATCCTTAAAATGAGCTAATGCACAGCGGAAGATTTCCTTGATACCTGAGAATAAACATGCTTTAAATTGTCAACCAAAAGGTTGGTGAGTTCATAGGTTTATCATAACAATCATTTTAATATATTAATAGACCACAAGATTTCCGTTTATAAATATATGTACACTCGCAAGTGTATAAAAGTATTCTATAAGTTGTAGGCACCCGGTAACAAGCCTTAACGTTCATATTTTACCCTCTGAAGTACACCAGATCAGGTGTGTTTAAAATAACCTCGAAGTACTAAAGCATCCCATAGTCAGGATGGGGTTTGTCAGGCCCAATAGATCTATCTTTAGGATTCGCGCCTACCGTACATAGACAAGTAGTTTAATGTTACCAAGCTAATGGCATATTTCTGGTTTAAACCCACGTAGAATTAGTTTTAGTACTTGTGCCTATTTCGTAAAACATTTATAAAAACAGCGCATGTATTCTCAGTCCCAAAAATATATATAAAAGGGAGCAAATGAAACTCACAATACTGTATTTCGTAGTAAAAATACATATAACGTCATTTAACAAGTGCAAGGTTGGCCTCGGATTCACGAACGTATCAATATTGAGATTCAATATTGCAGGAAAGTACGTAGACGCAACGGAGATGATAAATACTAGATTGACCTCACGAGCATACCCATGAACCATACCCATCACCTCCATAGTTATAACCCATAATTTCCTTAGCTTCGACTCATTCAAAAAAACTATTTTGAAATCACTCGGACAGCACTCCGTCGTAATATTTTATATATACTAATAATATCTTGAAATAATACAGAGCAAATATATATATATATATATATATATATATATATATATATATATATATATATATATATATATATATATATATCGATTGAGAGAGTTTAGAGAAATATATTTTCAAGTTTTTATGAAATAATGAAACCTATTGAATTCTATTTATAATAGATTTTTGAATTATTAAAGTGAATTATTAAAGTATGAATTATTAAAGTATGAATTATTAAAGTGAATTATTAAAGTGAATTATTAAAGTTAAAGTAAAGTAAAAGTAAAGTAAAGGTAAAGTTAAAGTATAGTAAAAGTATAAAAACTATGTATGTATAATACGCGTATAAATATATATAATATTAATTTAAATCGTTATATATATTTAATAAAATAAAATATAAATATCGTTATATTTATTATACTGGTTAAGTAATGAGTTGTCAAAAGTGATTCTAGATATTTATAAAAGTTATATACGTTTTAATAATAAAGTTCTTTTTTAAACTGAAAACGTCTTTGTACGTTTGAAAATAGATTAATAGAATATTATGGAAACCAATTCTCCACTAACTTTTGTCTAACTTTCGTAAATGAGACTTTTTGTTTTTATTTATAAATAGCTTTACAAATTATTCTGAATATCGTTAAGAGGAATAGATTTTCTCAAATCATAGTGGACCTCTCAACAGAGACTTGTAATCATAATTCAATGTTTCTGATAATTCAATCATTTAATATATTTTTTTTAATTTCGTCGAAAATCATATTGAAACAAATACGTTCGTGTAAAGTATTATACGTTTAATACTTTATTAATATTCTCAAGTTATAATATATATATATATATATACATATACATATCTATTTATATATAACGGTTCATGAATCGTTGGAATTTGGTCGAAGTTATAATGAATGTATGAACACAGTTTAAAATTCTTGAGATTTAACTTAACAAACTTTTCTTATCGTGTCGGAATAATATAAAGATTAAAGTTTAAATTTGGTCAGAAATTTTCGGGTCGTCACAGTACCTACCCGTTAAAGAAATTTCGTCCCCGAAATTTGATAGAGGTCGTCATGACTAACAATGAGAATGTTATTATAACGATTATAGAGTTTTATCATGTTCAAGAAGAATGGATAAAATAATTCGATTACTCGAAGCGTGTGAGTGAAGTTATCGTAAATGAATGAAATAAGATAATAGTGATTCGTCGTATCTTTTGACGTCATCACGATTGATCTTCGAAAAGAAAATCTTTGTAATCTATATTGGATTTGATTATTCGGCGATTAAGGAAATTATGATCCTCTTCGAATTAATGCGATAATCCATTTTGATTTCTCTGTCGGATATTTCACTATAAATCCACCTCATTTGTTTTCTTACAACTCACACCTTCTCAACTCATATTTTAAAGTATTTGTCAATATGCTTCATCCAGTGCTGATTCTTGATATACTCCTCACTTTCATATCTGTCGCTCTTCTTTTTCATCTGCCTCAGGAAGAATCTATTTACTTCTACTATACTCTTGATTTTATAGTATTTTTAGTTCTCCCGTGTCTTTATATTGCTATATGCATTGATATATGCAGTTTGTGATTTATGGGTTGTTGTTGGGTTTTATATCTTCCCTTATATTTCAAAGTCCTTGCTTCTTCTATAATCATTGTCATCCACAGTTACTGCTCTCTTCTATTTGCTTTGATTTATACTCCCATTTCTAGTTCGGAGCTTTGTACTTTCATTTTTTCTTCTTGTGATTAAGCACCACTTGTAATGGTCCAGAATTCGCAGATATAAATTTCGGAATGAACATTGTTAATGTTCTAGGAAGGAAATTGTAATGGCACGATCTTGACTTGTCAAATTACCAGAATACCTCGGAAAAGGCCGAATCATCAAGAAATATTTTCTTGATATTTAGAGATCAAAGAGAATATAAGAGTCGTGTAACATAGCACACGATGACGTTATGATCTGTGAATCATCATGTTTCATTTAGAAACTCAGCATGAATTACTGTAATATAATCACGTTGATCAAGTGTCATTATATTATACTAACTCATGCTTTAGCTCCCAACACTTTTTCAAGAATATTCCTATTTTAAACTCGAATGTTTCAGAATTTAGAAACTAAAATAGTTTCTTTTATGATATAATACAGATAGCGCGAAGAGGTAAATGATTTCTGATAAGAATAATTATAAAAATATCTTAGAATGTCTAATATCAGAGGATGATGAAGGATATTGTCCGCAGGGGTTTAGAGTCAGGAGCAAGGTATTGGTTAATGACTTCAGCAAGTACTGAATCATTTGGATTCTTTGAAGGCAGGTTCAGCCTTTGTGATTTGTCCACAGCCTCCTTTATACTTTGCTCAATCCGTTTTCTAGTTCCAAAGCTTCTCTTTTTCTGAGCTTTGCCAATATACTATCCTTTATCATCCAACTTTTTACTGTTAAGGTCGTTTACAGTTTTTGCTGCTTCATCAGCATTTTTCAAAATTTCGAGAACTGGTTCGCAGTTTAGGGTGTTTTTCAGAAATTTCTCATTCAAAGAATGTAAGTCTTGGAGGTAGACGTTGTGTGTATATGTAATTGTTGATGTAGACATGCTGCGAGGTTTCAAAATACTGATTGCTGATTCTCAATAATTGGTATGGCAATTCTTGTTATAAGGTACGAATGAGTATATGATAGGGTTTCGATAATTATAATGATTTTTTTTTTGAAAGTCAAAGATCAGTGAAGTTGTTGGTAAGTTTATTGCTAATGTGGTGAATATAAACGATTCCCCGGTAATGTTGGCGAAAGGGCAACGTATCTATCGAGGTTATAATAAGACTGTTTTGATTGAGAAGTCGAAGTTGAATTGCTGGAGCTGTGACAAAACTGTCTATTTTGAAACGGAATTGAAAAGTTATTTTAGCTAGTAAATGCCAAAGGGTCTAACACGGATACGTGTCGAACTATGACTTGGGTTTTGAGAGTTTTTCAGGTGTATAACTGTGGGTAACATGTGGTTGGATCATCATCTCGATTGTTCCTTAGTTGAAGTGTCTTCAGGAATTTTGAAGGGTTTGAGCACATATTGTAATCGTTAATACATATGATGTTCTAACACAGTTTTGAAGTCAAAGTATAGCTTTAAAAGATATAGGAATCTAAGAGTGATGATACTGGTTATATTTCGAATTGAATTATGCGATTTCAAAATCAGAATATGTAATTGAATTTGAATGAGTATGATTGTTTTAATTTATATGAAAGAATGGATATTGTTGTGAAAGTAGGGAGTATAGTTGATGATTGCTGAATCAGTTTCGAAAAATGTAATATGTTAATTGTGAATTTATATATCTCTCGGGTATTACCTACCTGTTAAAAAAATTCACAATTAATATTTTGTACAAAAGAAGTTTATTACAGTCTTTATGAAAATATATGTGTATATTTTCTTTAGATGTAATATAGATTTAATGAGTTAATATTAAATTAAACTCATTTGTTTTATGGTTGGAACTAGAATTGAGTAATCCCTAAAACTTTATAAAGTGCATAAGTATTTCTTCAATAATATTGAAATTATGAATCATTACTTTGTTATTTGTTGGTTTTCATAAAATTCTTGTGAACTTCGCAAGGTACGAATGATGTTATTTGAAAAGTTTCGAGTACATCGATGATGAAAGTGTAAAATCAAACATATATTCGAATAATACACTTGATTAATTATGAATTGGATTTTTATTGAATTGAGACAGAGATTGTAATTAACGATGGTTAAGTTGCGGACGAAGGACGTACATCATTGCATATTTGTAATATGAATTAACTGAGTAGTTAAGATTCACACATAATAGCTTAGTACGGGAAGATTTATTATGGTTTAAAAATTTATACATATAAAATATACATATAAATCTTTCGATTGGAAATGAGTTAATACTTCATAACTCGTTGATACAATATATTTGTTGTTGATTCGTAATGATGTCCACAATGATTCTTGAACTGACAGAGTTTGTGATGTTAAGGTGCTGTTGATTTTGACGATACTGACGGCACTGATTGTGTTGATGATGCTACAGTCCTGTTGATGCTGTTGGTAAAACAATTCTAGCTTGTAAATCGTACACCATTTTCGATCAAAGTTTCTACTCTACCATCTCCGTTCACTCATCCGATTTACGGTCAGAATTAAATAATCTCTAAGATTTTGGAGATTACATAACTGCCGCAGAGATATCTCTTCAATGAAGTTTATGAATTAATACTTCATCGTTTGTTGTTGTTGATATTCCTGGATATTTACAGGGCGTATGACGTTGATGTTTGAGATACAGATTGTGATGTTGCGGTATGGGATGTAGATGTTGTTGTTGGTGGTGGTGATGGTACTGTTGGTGTTGCTGATGGTGGTACTGTTTATGCTGTTGGTGCTGCTGCTGGTGTTTGTAACCTTTGCACCATATTCTCCAAAGCCACTACCCGAGCGCGAAGCTCGTTGACTTCTTCTATTATACCGGGGTGATTGTCGGTTTGGACGACCGGATAAATAAAATCTAGAATTTGGTGTAGTATGTAATCTTGACGAGATACTCTAGAAATAAGAGAGAAAATGGTGTTTCGGATAGGTTCGCCGGTAAGTGCTTCAGGTTCTTTGCCAAGAGGAAAATGTGGTGGATGGAAGGGATCACCTTCTTCTTGTCTCCAATGATTAAGGAGGCTACGAACCCGTCCCCAATTCATCCAGAATAGATGATGACTAATTGGTTGATCCATTCCGGTCACACTGCTTTCGGAACTTGAGTGGGATTCCATTTCGGAATCCGAGGGACTTGAACTAATGACAAATTCCATTTCGTACGATTGAATAAAGAATTTTTCGATATGAAATGATTTTTCAGCTATCGGGTGGTATTCTAATTATATAGAGCAAAAGGTTTCGTAGATTACGGAGGAATTTACGGAATATGTCAGGCAAAGTTTACAGTATCAGATACGCTAAGATATGAATTTTGTCTATACACTAATCATGCAATCATTGCAATAAGATGCGTCTAGACTAAGAATGATAAGCAGGTAATTTCCGACAAAAATGATGAGCAAAACTTTTAACATGCAGACACGGTCGAAGTCCAGACTCACTAATGCATCCTAACGACTATCAGTTAGACACAATAATGCAGACCTGGTTCGCTAAGACCACCGCTCTGATACCAACTGAAAGGACCCGTTCATATAAATTATAAACGATTCACAATAGTTGATTACATCGCGAGGTATTTGACCTCTATATGATACATTTTACAAACATTGCATTGGTTTTTAAAAGACAAACTTTCTTTACAACGAAAGTTGACGGCATGCACACCATTTCATAATACATCCAACTATAATTGGCTTAATAATAATCTTGATGAACTCAATGACTCGAATGCAACGTCTTTCAAAATATGCCATGAATGATTCCAAGTAATATCCTTAAAATGAGCTAATGCACAGCAGAAGATTTCCTTGATACCTGAGAATAAACATGCTTTAAAGTGTCAACCAAAAGGTTGGTGAGTTCATAGGTTTATCATAACAATCATTTTAATATATTAATAGACCACAAGATTTCCGTTTATAAATATATGTACACTCGCAAGTGTATAAAAGTATTCTATAAGTTGTAGGCACCCGGTAACAAGCCTTAACGTTCATATTTTACCCTCTGAAGTACACCAGATCAGGTGTGTTTAAAATAACCTCGAAGTACTAAAGCATCCCATAGTCAGGATGGGGTTTGTCAGGCCCAATAGATCTATCTTTAGGATTCGCGCCTACCGTACATAGACAAGTAGTTTAATGTTACCAAGGTAAGGGCATATTTCTGGTTTAAACCCACATAGAATTAGTTTTAGTACTTGTGCCTATTTCGTAAAACATTTATAAAAACAGCGCATGTATTCTCAGTCCCAAAAATATATATAAAAGGGAGCAAATGAAACTCACAATACTGTATTTCGTAGTAAAAATACATATAACGTCATTTAACAAGTGCAAGGTTGGCCTCGGATTCACGAACGTATCAATATTGCAGGAAAGTACGTAGATGCAACAGAGATGATAAACACTAGATTGACCTCACGAGCATACCCATGAACCATACCCATCACCTCCATAGTTATAACCCATAATTTCCTTAGCTTCGACTCATTCAAAAAAACTATTTTGAAATCACTCGGACAGCACTCCGTCGTAATATTTTATATATACTAATAATATCTTGAAATAATACAGAGCAAATATATATATATATATATATATATATATATATATATATATATATATATATATATATATATATATAAATCGATTGAGAGAGTTTAGAGAAATATATTTTCAAGTTTCTGTGAAATAATGAAACCTATTGAATTCTATTTATAATAGATTTTTGAATTATTAAAGTGAATTATTAAAGTATGAATTATTAAAGTATGAATTATTAAAGTGAATTATTAAAGTTAAAGTAAAGTAAAAGTAAAGTAAAGGGAAAGTTAAAGTATAGTAAAAGTATAAAAACTATGTATGTATAATACGCGTATAAATATATATAATATTAATTTAAATCGTTATATATATTTAATGAAATAAAATATAAATATCGTTATATTTATTATACTGGTTAAGTAATGAGTTGTCAAAAGTGATTCTAGATATTTATAAAAGTTATATACGTTTTAATAATAAAGTTCTTTTTTAAACTGAAAACGTCTTTGTACGTTTGAAAATAGATTAATGGAATATTATGGAAACCAATTCTCCACTAACTTTTGTCTAACTTTCGTAAATGACACTTTTTGTTTTTATTTATAAATAGCTTTACAAATTATTCTGAATATCGTTAAGAGGAATAGATTTTCTCAAATCATAGTGGACCTCTCAACAGAGACTTGTAATCATAATTTAATGTTTCTGATAATTCAATCATTTAATATATTTTTTTTAATTTCGTCGAAAATCATATTGAAACAAATACGTTCGTGTAAAGTATTATACGTTTAATACTTTATTAATATTCTCAAGTTATAATATATATATATATATATATATATATATATATATATATATATACATATACATATCTATTTATATATAACGGTTCATGAATCGTTGGAATTTGGTCGAAGTTATAATGAATGTATGAACACAGTTTAAAATTCTTGAGATTTAACTTAACAAACTTTTCTTATCGTGTCGGAATAATATAAAGATTAAAGTTTAAATTTGGTCAGAAATTTTCGGGTCGTCACAGAAACTCAGCATGACTTACTGTAATATAATCATGTTGGCCAAGCGCCATTATATTATACTAACTCATACTTCAATTGTCAACACTTCTCCACAATTCATTCATAATTTATATTTAGATTTACTGAAGTTTTCAATATAAATGAATACATAAAATACGAAGAGGTAGATAATTTCGGATAAGAATATTTATGAAAATATCCTCAGAAATATCGAAGATATTTATGATGATATTTTAGAATTTCTAAGTTCGAAGGTTGACGAAGAAAAATTTTTTGCAAAATTTTAACATGACTTCGGAACAAGATATTCTCTAAAGATTTCGACGGATCCAGAATTACCTGGATTCTTTGAATATAGGGTTTGATCCTTGTAGTTATCCTTAGTCTCCTTCATGGTTTGCTCAATCCGTTTTTCAGTACCAAATTTTCTATCGAACGTTTCCAACTTTCCATTCTTTATCATCAAACTCTTGGCCATTTAGGCCATCTACAATTTTTCTGTTTCCTCAGCATTTAATGCTACCAAATCTGAATCATCGGTTATCAATCCGAGGTGGTTTCAAGAGAATTGTGTTTTTAGATGATTAAACGCTGATGGTAATATGGTGGAATATGAAAGGTTCTCCGGTAACCATAAAAGAGCATGCATATATTTCAAGGTTATAATAAGGTTATTTCGGATGAAAAGTCGGAGTTGACTTGCTGGAGCTGTGACAAAATTTGGTACTTTGAAAGGGATTACCAAATTATTTTGGGTAATAATAACACTAAAGGAATTAGCACAGCTACATGTTAATCGTTTACTCAGCTTCCGAGGGTTTTTCAGGTGCATAACTATATGCATCAATCTTTTCTTCCGTAGATGAAGTGCGACTGGTTCATCCTCTCAATCGAGGTGTTTTCAAGAATCATGAAAGGTTTGAGCGCAGATTGTAATTGTCAAGATACAATTGAGGTTTAAGATGAAATCAAGTGGCAAACTTGAAGAATTGTTTAGTTTCATATGTTATAATCAATATTTTAATTCTTTTTAATTGTCCAATGTTATTAGTCCACAGTCGATAGTCCACAGTTAACAGTCCAGTAATTTATATATTGTTTAATATATTATATTCTAATTAATTAATACGTGTCGTAACCCATATACGTCTCAGACTCGATCACAACTCAAACTATATATATTATTATAGAATCAACCTCAACCCTGTATAGAGAACTCGATCATTACCGCATATAGAGTGTCTATGGTTATTCCAAATAATATATATAGATGCGTCGATATGATATGTCAAAACCTTGTATACGTGTCCCGATATTTAAAGTGCGTAAAATAAATAATAGAAATTAAATGACGATGAATAAAATTTCGATAAATAAATGTAATCTGTTAGCTAGGAACAGTTAGCTTGAATTCTTAACAAAATTTTCTCATATTTAATTTGTTTGTTTCTAACAAATTTTATTTTGTCAAATGTTTTCTTTATTATGCCACTTGTTGGATTCTGAGAAGTCAAAATCCAAATATGAAATTGAAAGAAAATGGTTATTTTGTGGTGAACAGATTCGTATATCGGTGTAAGTAGGATAGTAAATGACTGTAGAATCAGATTCGAAGAATGTACAGTGTAACTTATTAATGTGAAATCAAAATATTCCTCGGGTATTACCTACCCGTTAAATTATTTTCACCATTAACAGTTTGTACGAATGAATTTTTAATTACAATCTTTATGAAAACATATATACATATATAATTTCTTCATATATAATCATGGATTTAATGAGTTAATATGATATTAAGCTCATATGATTTTCGGTTTGAGCTAGAATATGTAATCTCTAAAACTATTAGGAACCACATATTCTTCGGAGAATATCAATGAAGTTATGGATCAATACTTCATCTTTCATTGTTGTTGGTACTTCTGTGTGATGCCCCGTACAAAACCATCGTGTACGAATCATCAACAACAGGATCATTACAAGGTTAAGTACTATATGCTGTAATTAAAGAAGTTGCATTCACGATAAAAAGGTGATGTCATAACCGACATCAAATGTTTTACATTTCAAAAGCATGCTTCACTAAGTAGAAGCAAATAATAAGTGTATATGACCACAATGGTCGTTACAAGTCATAGTTCAAAAGTACGAATGTTTGAATGCAAAGTAAAGTAGTTCATGCGTGGACAACTCTAAGCAGCGGGTGTCTACAGCACAACAAGTAAGACAGCGGAATCAACCTCAAGCACCTGAGAAATACATGCTTAAAAACGTCAACACAAAGGTTGGTGAGCTATAGTTTAAGTATAACAGTAATGTAAGTAGGCCACGAGATTTCAGTGCTACAACGAGCGTTTCAAAAGTATGATAAAGTATATGTTAACCGTGGGCACTTGGTAACTAACTTAACGTTTATACCCCCTGAAAGTACACTTGGCAAGTGCGTATGTCTACGAAGTATTAAACACTCGTTAAATGCTAGCGCTACTAGCCCGAGTGGGGATGTCAAACCCTATGGATCCATATCTAAGATTCGCGTTCACGGTTCAAAAACCAATGATTAAACGTTACCGAGCTAAAGGGAATGTTTATGCCGTTGTATAACCCACACATATATAAGTTTAAGTACTCGTGCCTAGTATGTAAAACGTAAAATGCGCATGTATTCTCAGTTCCCAAAATAGTTAATGTAAAAAGGGAATGCTATAACTCACAATGATAATGTAGTCGTAAAGTCGGTCAGGTAAAGGTGTGCAAGTAAACGGTTCGAAAGTCGTCAACCTAAGTCAAATAGTACTAAGTCAGTAAATCATCTTAATAGGTTTAAAAGTATGTATTTAAGGTCTTAAGGGTCATCATCATTCATCATTAAACAAAAGGCGTAAGGTAGGTTTCGTTTATGAAAGTAGTTTAAAACAAAGTCTGACTTCAGTCAGTCACCACGGCCTCTACCCTTACTGAATTAAGGTGAGACCAGTGGACATGGCTCCGTATGTGAGTTCCTTAAGTGTGGTAAAATTTACAGAAGCAAACTCGTCTTGGTTTGACTGTGGCGACGGTCTAAGTGCGAGTAGGTCAGAAATTTCTGCACAACGTTAAAGGACATAGTAACGATCGGAGGGCCATATATCCTAAACCGTAACTCGGATTGAGACGAGTCCTATATGAAAAGTTATCTACTCGAAAAGTTATATCTAAAAATAAAGGTTAGAACAGCCCAGGTCTACTGGTCTGTTCCAGAAGCATCAGGTCAGTGGGTTTTGGACAGAAGCAGTGAGTTTAGAAGGGTTCCGGTGGTCTTGGTGCTTGATGTTCATCATGGTTCTCATCCTTGATGCAAATAGCTTCAAGTGTACAACTCATTGATGTATCTACATCATCTTAACCAAGTCTTGACCATCATAACCCTAGTGCAAGTCTAAGACATGAAGCACAACTCACTTAAGAGTTGTATGAAGTTTGATGAACCAAAGTTACATCAAAGTCTTAGATCTAACACATACATGAACTTTAAAAGAAATATTGAACTATAAACTTGAAAGTTAACTAACTAATCAAGATCATAAGTAGTAGAACATAGTTCTTAGTTTGATCTTGAAGATCCAAGACTCAAAAGTCTAGATCCAAAGTTATATTTAAAGAAAACTTATTTGTGTGTTCTTGAACTTCCAAGGTTAACTTAATTTGTTCAAGAGATATGAGATCAAGACTAACTTGTAGTACTTGGCCATATAAACTAACTACATGAAATTAAAGTGCATAAATTGAAGAAGTATACTTAAATAAACAAGAAAAGGTTCATGGTTGTTCATACTTTAAAGATTCAAACCAATGTTTGATCTTTAGAAAGTAAACTTTAAAGTTTACTTCATGAACTTCAAGTATGTCTTTCAACCATGAACTTTATAAATTTTGAACAAGTATTTAATGGAGATCATAAACTAGAGAGTTTATGTCTTGTATGTTCTTGAAGATTCAAGATAAAAGAAGAATTAAACTAAGAAGTTTGATTCTTGAAAACATGCAAGTAAATAAAACTAATAACAACTAGTAATCAACACAAGTAACAAAAGATTATAACAATCAAAGAATGATGATGATTTAAGGGTGCTAGAAATCAGTTTTGTTTGATGAAAAGAAGAGAAGTTTAAAGCTTGCTACTTACAACTTGAGAGAGAAATGAGAGAAGGAGTTTGAGAGCAAATGAATGTGTGTGAAAATGAGAGGATTTGTGAGTGAAGTAGTAAACAAGAAAATGAAACAAAACACTCCTAAAGGGAGCTTAGGGGCTGCAGTTTTTCAGCAGAAAATGGGGGGAAGGGAGAAGTTTTGTGGTTACTAGAATGTAAAGCTTCATAAAGGTGGTTAATGAATGGTCATGCATGGGGATAACAAGCTAACTAGATTCTTTCAAGTATTAAACTAAGTAGTCTCCATCTAATTGATACTTACAAGTGTAGGACATGGGCTAACTAAGTCCATTAATAATGTAGGGTGGGCTTGGAAGTCCAATAACATGAGTCCATTACACTAACAAAGCCCAAGTTCAAATAAATCACAAGTTAAACCAATTAAAGCCCAAGTAACTAACTAATAGCCTTAGTTAATTAAAATGATTAATAAATTTAATCATGAATGTAAATAATATCTAAAAATATTATTCGTGAAAGTTCTAGGTGTCACAAAGACGTTTCGGGCCATTAAAGTCAAGTTCGGGCAATCATGGCAACATGTAAATGTAATAACGTACATTCGTTTAATCACACGTATTAATAATAATAATTATTAATAAATAAATGTTGGAAATTCCAGGGTCGTTACATTACCCACCTGTTAAAGAAAATTTCGTCTCGAAATTTAAGCTGAGGTAGATGGAGGAGTCTGGAAAAGGTGAGGATACTTTATCATCATTTGATCCTCTTGTTCCCAAGTAAACTCAGGTCCTCGTTTGGCATTCCATCGTACCCGTACAATTGGAATCTTGTTGCGTTTCAAAATTTTGATCTCACGATCCATAATTTCAACAGGTTCCTCCACAAAGTGGAGTTTGTCGTCAATAGTAAGTTCTTCCAATGGTATGATAAGTTCGGGTGCAGCAAGACACTTCTTCAAGTTCGATACATGGAAGGTAGGATGAACTGAGCTCAATTGTGCTGGTAGATCCAAACGGTATGCAACTGGTCCAACACGTTCCAAGATCTCGAAAGGACCAATGTATCGTGGCTTCAACTTTCCACGTTTTCCAAAACGGATCACACCTTTCCAAGGTGCGACCTTCAACATTACACGATCACCAACATTAAATTCAAAGTCCTTACGTTTAAGATCGGCATAACTCTTTTGGCGGTCACGGGCAGTCTTAAGTCTAGCTTGAATCTGAGCAATTTTCTCCGTCGTTTCGTGGACTACCTCGGGTCCGGTGATTTGCTTTTCGCCTACTTCGGCCCAACAAATAGGAGATCGGCACTTATGGCCATACAATGCTTCAAAAGGTGCAGCATTAATGCTAGAGTGATAACTGTTGTTGTACGAGAATTCGGCGAGTGGCAAATGCCTTTCCCAGGCCTTTCCAAAATCAATGACACATGCACGCAGCATGTCCTCCAAGGTCTAAATCGTTCGTTCACTTTTCCCGTCAGTCTGAGGATGATAAGCAGTACTCATGTCAAGACGAGTTCCCATGGCTTCTTGCAAAGAACGCCAAAATCTAGAAGCAAAACGGGGATCCCGATCGGAGATGATCGATAAAGGTACGCCATGACGAGATACAACCTCTTTGATGTATAACTGAGCAAGTCTCTCCATTGTATCAGTTTCCTTCATCGCTAGAAAGTGTGCAGATTTGGTAAGGCGGTCAACAATAACCCAAATAGTATCATATCCGCCCACCGTCTTTGGTAGCTTAGTAATGAAATCCATTGTTATCCTTTCCCACTTCCATTGTGGGATCTCCGGTTGCTGAAGTAAACCAGAAGGTCTCTGATGCTCGGCTTTAACCTTCGAGCAAGTCAAACACTTACCAACATAAGTCGCAACGTCCTTCTTAAGATTCGGCCACCAATACTGTTCTTTAAGGTCGTGGTACATCTTGCCCGCACCGGGGTGAATTGAATATCTCGATTTGTGTGCTTCATCAAGTATCAGGTTTCGTAGATCTACATAATAAGGTACCCAAATTCTTCCGGCATAACATCGGAGTCCAGACTCCCTAACCTCGAATCGAGAGACAAGTATCTTCAAATGTTCGTGAGATATATTCTCCTCCTTGAGAGCCTCAACTTGGGCTACTCTGATCTAGCTGTTGAGGTTCGAATGGATGGTGATGTTCAGAGCCCTAACACGGAGAGGTGCCGTCCTCTCCTTTCGGCTTAAAGCGTCAGCTACAACATTGGCCTTGCCAGGGTGATAACGGAGTTCACAATCGTAGTCGTTGAGCGTCTCGATCCATCAACGCTGTCTCATATTCAGTTGCTTCTGATCAAAGATGTGCTGGAGACTCTTGTGATCGGTGAAAATAGTGCTCTTAGTTCCATACAAATAATGTATCCACAATTTGAGCGCAAAGACAACGGCTCCAAGTTCAAGATCATGCGTAGTGTAGTTCCGCTCGTGAATCTTCAATTGGCGGGAGGCATAGGCAATAACCTTTGATCGTTGCATCAGTACACAACCAAAACCACTCTTCGATGCATCACAATAAACAACGAAATCGTCACTGCCTTCGGGAAGCGATAGAATAGGTGCGGAGGTTAACTTCTTCTTCAAAGTTTGGAATGCTGATTCGTGTGTGGGTTCCCAAATGAACTTCTTCCCTTTGTGAGTCAGCGCGGTCAAAGGACGCGCAATCAGAGAAAATCCTTCGATAAACCTTCGATAATAACCGGCGAGACCTAGGAATTGGCGAATATGCGTTGGAGTAGTGGGGGTCTCCCACTTGCTGATGGCTTCAATCTTGGCGGGATCAACTTTGATACCCTGGTCGCTCACAACATGACCCAAAAACTGTACTTCCTTCAACCAAAATTCGCACTTGGAGAATTTGGCGTAAAGTTGCTCTTGTCTTAAGAGTTCAAGCACTAATCGGAGGTGTTGCTCATGTTCTTCTTCGCTCTTTGAGTAGATGAGCATATCATCTATGAAGACGATAACAAACTTATCCAAGTAAGGCTTGCAGACACGATTCATGAGGTCCATGAACACGGCAGGTGCATTTGTTAAGCCGAATGGCATCACGAGAAACTCATAATGACCATAACGGGTCCTGAATGCAGTTTTCATCACGTCACTTTCCTTCAACCTCAGCTGGTGATATCCGGATCGCAAATCGATCTTTGAATAAACGCTCGATCCTTGTAGTTGATCAAAAAGATCGTCAATTCGTGGAAGAGGATACCGATTCTTGATTGTCAATTTGTTGAGTTCACGGTAGTCGATACACATACGGAAGGATCCATCCTTCTTCTTCATAAACAACACAGGTGCGCCCCAAGGCGAGAAGCTTGGTTGAATAAATCCTCAGTCTAACAGCTCTTGTAGCTGACTCTGTAATTCTTTCATCTCGGAAGGTGCGAGTCTATAAGGTGCGCGAGCTACAGGTGCTGCTCCTGGCACTAAATCAATCTGAAACTCTACGGCTCTCTGCGATGGCAATCCAGGAAATTCCTCTGGGAAGACATCGTAAAATTCGTTCACAATTCGAACGTCGTTCACGCTCTTCACCTCAGTTTCTACCGTTTTCACATGTGCTAGGACAGCAAAACGTCCCTTCTTCATAATCTTTTGCGCTTTCACGCAACTAATGAGGTTCAACTTCGAGGTACATCTCTCTCCATAGATAACCAGTGGTTCGCCATCTCCTTGTGGTATGCGTAGTGCTTTATCTCCGCAGATAATATCGGCCTTTATCTTGCTCAACCAATCCATACCAACGATCACGTCAAAGCTTCCCAGTTTGATAGGTATCAAATCAATTTCGAAATCTGCACCTGCTATGTTGATAATAGCTCCACGACTAATATGGTCAACCTTTTCAAGTTTTCCATTGGCGACCTCGACAAGCATACTTTCTTTTAACGGGACTAATGACCAATTAATCTTATCGCAAAAATGTCTACATACATAACTTCTATCCGCACCAGTATCAAACAAGACAAAAGCTAAAAGATTGTTGATTGTGAATATACCTGTCACCAAGTCGGGGTTATCGCGTGCATCCCTTGCATTAACATTGAAGGCTCTACCTCGGGGTGGCCTGCCATCTTTTCACTTGTGGGGGCATGCGTTTCTGAAATGGCCCGTCTGTCCACATTCGTAGCACTTCTTAGGTCCATTGGTGTTTGGCTTCCCATTCAAAGTAGTGACCTTGCAGTCCTTCCCGATGTGCCCAGCCCGTTGGCACTTCTCACAAACAACATTACAATACCCAGTGTGGTGCTTGTAACATCGCTTGCATTGAGGTAAGGTTCCTTTGTAGTTCGGGTTGGTGTTGGTGTTGTTGTTAGGATTAGGGTTTCCACCATTGTTGTGCCTCTTGCCGGGGGTCTGATCATAGTTTCTCCCCCTGTTATTGTTGTTGTTGTTGTGGTTGTTGTCCCATTTCCTCTTTTCACTACCACCGGCTTCAAACTTAGCCTTCTTCGGCTCATCAATAAGAATCTGATTCATGAGAGTATGCATCATGCGCATTGCTTCGGGAACATTCGGTGGTTTGGATGAGGTGACATTTCCTTTGATGGACTTAGGGAGTCCCGAGAAGTATTTCTCCATGCGCTTGAATTCGGGGGTGACCATGGTCGGACACATCAGTGCTAACTCCAAAAACCTACGATTGTAACTGTTAAGGTCGTTCCCTACGGCCTTCAACTGCATGAATTCAATTTCCATCTTCTGAATTTCGGTTCTCGGACAATACTCATCAATCATAGCCGCCTTGAATTCCTCCCATGGCGTAGCATACGCCTCATCGATACCTTTCGCTTGAGCTAACGTGTTCCACCACGTTAGCGCACCGTCAGATAGCGTGCAAGATGCAAACTTGGTCTTATTGTCCTCCGAACAGTTGCTAACTCGGAATACTGATTCAAGTTTTTCGAACCATCTGGTGAGACCAACTGGTCCCTCGGTTCCGCTGAAGTTATGCGGTTTGTAGCTCTGGAATTCCTTGTATGTATACCCATTTCGAACGGGTGGAATAACCGGTGGTGGTGGCGGTGGAGCTTCGAGATTTCTTTCTGCTAGGGCTGCAGCGACCCGTTCGTTGATCATGTCCTCAATCTGGGCGGCGGTAGGTGTGGATCTTCCGTTAGCCATGGTATTCTAAACAAAAATTTTGACTCAAGTCAAAATCCAGTATGCAAGTAGTAGTAATACAGTATATAGTGACCAACATGGAATCAAAACATCACATGTTATGAAATAATGCATCTAGGTACAAATACCACAGAATCATCGTACAGCAATGTAGATAGAACATCGTGCAAGAATTAAATAACGCAAAGTTCCATTCATTAATAATAATAAGTTTCATACATCTGAATAAGTTCGTACAATACATATGAAATACATGAAACTATATCTAGATTACATCATGAAATCTAAATACAAGGTCCTACGGTGAAGGCGGGTGAACTGCTCCCCGAGCCAACTGCTCCTCGAGCTCAGTGACTCGAGCTCGGAGAGTCTAAATCTCCCTCATCAGTTCCTCCTTAGAGGGAGCTGGTGGGTCAGGCGGTGCAGGTGGGGCGGGTGGTGTCGGTGGTGCCGGTGGTGCTGATTTAGATGGTCCGGCTCCGGATGTAGACGGTACGTCCCTAGATGTAAGTGGTCCGTATCTAAATTTAGGTGGTACGGTTCCAGGAATAGTCAATACGTAACGAGGAACCTTAAGTATCTGTGGGTCGGCAGGGTATGGCACAACTCGTTTACGAGCAGTAACCCTACGACGATGGCCAAATGCGTCAGTAAAAGCACGACCTCCATTCACCCCCTGGAATGACGGTGCCATCGAAACGGTACCGCTTCCTCGGCGGGGTGGAGGGTGCCTGAATAGGTCTATCAGCAGGATCCTCATCATCGCTGGAGTCATCTGATGATGAAGAATCGGCGGATGATGAGTCATCCGAATCGTGTGGCGGTGACACTGGTGACTGAGCTGGTAATCCGAAGCGTCCGAAGGCGGCCAACATCTGTCTGTGTCTGCCTGGCGGAATCACGACTAAACGTCCGTCGGGAGTGCGTCGGCAAGGCGTGCGCATGTGGTTACGAAACGGCCCTTCCCCGAACTCCACGGGGATCTCAATACCACCAATGCGGGGCTGTGACCTCGGGGGTCCGGGAGCAGACACTGGGGCAGGTGCACTAGTACCAGCTCCGGAAGTAGAAACGCTGGGATCACTAGTGGGTGTCGGGGCCGGTGTATCGGCAGTAGCAGCAGCAGGTGTAGCAGTAGGTAGGGCGACGGGGTCTGAGTCTGTACTGCCCGAAATTCCAGCAGGTGGAACATCCGACATCTGAACAAGGAAAAATAAATTTTCCATGTCAGTATGTCATAAAGCAAGCAAATAATAGGCCAACAGTTTAAATCATGTATAACGGTAACTAGCATGGCAATAACAGTAATTCGTATGAAGGTAGCATGCAATCGAAAGCAAGTAGCATCATGCAGTAGTGAAATCATGTAGTAGCATACGGCATATAGCGGAAAAAGTAAGCAGTAGCATGCAGTAAATTCAGGGGAAACAAGTAAACTAGCAAGTTGTAGATTAGTCCTATTAGTGAATCCTACTCGGGTCGGTCTTAGACTCACTAATGCAACCTAATTCCCTATAACCAATGCTCTGATACCAAATGTAATGCCCCGTACAAAACCATCGTGTACGAATCATCAACAACAGGATCATTACAAGGTTAAGTACTATATGCTGTAATTAAAGAAGTTGCATTCACGATAAAAAGGTGATGTCATAACCGACATCAAATGTTTTACATTTCAAAAGCATGCTTCACTAAGTAGAAGCAAATAATAAGTGTATGTGACCACAATGGTCGTTACAAGTCATAGTTCAAAAGTACGAATGTTTGAATGCAAAGTAAAGTAGTTCATGCGTGGACAACTCTAAGCAGCGGGTGTCTACAGCACAACAAGTAAGACAGCGGAATCAACCTCAAGCACCTGAGAAATACATGCTTAAAAACATCAACACAAAGGTTGGTGAGCTATAGTTTAAGTATAACAGTAATGTAAGTAGGCCACGAGATTTCAGTGCTACAACGAGCGTTTCAAAAGTATGATAAAGTATATGTTAACCGTGGGCACTTGGTAACTAACTTAATGTTTATACCCCCTGAAAGTACACTTGGCAAGTGCGTATGTCTACGAAGTATTAAACACTCATTAAATGCTAGCGCTACTAGCCCGAGTGGGGATGTCAAACCCTATGGATCCATATCTAAGATTCGCGTTCACGGTTCAAAAACCAATGATTAAACGTTACCGAGCTAAAGGGAATGTTTATGCCGTTGTATAACCCACACATATATAAGTTTAAGTACTCGTGCCTAGTATGTAAAACGTAAAATGCGCATGTATTCTCAGTTCCCAAAATAGTTAATGTAAAAAGGGAATGCTATAACTCACAATGATAATGTAGTCGTAAAGTCGGTCAGGTAAAGGTGTCCAAGTAAACGGTTCGAAAGACCTCAACCTAAGTCAAATAGTACTAAGTCAGTAAATCGTCTTAATAGGTTTAAAAGTATGTATTTAAGGTCTTAAGGGTCATCATCATTCATCATTAAACAAAAGGCGTAAGGTAGGTTTCGTTTATGAAAGTAGTTTAAAACAAAGTCTGACTTCAGTCAGTCACCACGGCCTCTACCCTTACTGAATTAAGGTGAGACCAGTGGACATGGCTCCGTATGTGAGTCCCTTAAGTGTGGTAAAATTTACAGAAGCAAACTCGTCTTGGTTTGATGTGGCGACGGTCTAAGTGCGAGTAGGTCAGAAATTTCTGCACAACATTAAAGGACATAGTAACGATCGGAGGGCCATAAATCCTAAACCGTAACTCGGATTGAGACGAGTCCTATATGAAAAGTTATCTACTCGAAAAGTTCTATCTAAAAATCAAGGTTAGAACAGCCCAGGTCTATTGGTCTGTTCCAGAAGCATCAGGTCAGTAGGTTTTGGACAGAAGCAGTGAGTTTAAAAGGGTTCCGGTGGTCTTGGTGCTTGATGTTCATCATGGTTCTCATCCTTGATGCATATAGCTTCAAGTGTACAACTCATTGATGTATCTACATCATCTTAACCAAGTCTTGACCATCATAACCCTAGTGCAAGTCTAAGACATGAAGCACAACTCACTTAAGAGTTGTATGAAGTTTGATGAACCAAAGTTACATCAAAGTCTTAGATCTAACACATACATGAACTTTAAAAGAAATATTGAACTATAAACTTGAAAGTTAACTAACTAATCAAGATCATAAGTAGTAGAACATAGTTCTTAGTTTGATCTTGAAGATCCAAGACTCAAAAGTCTAGATCCAAAGTTATATTTAAAGAAAACTTATTTGTGTGTTCTTGAACTTCCAAGGTTAACTTAATTTGTTCAAGAGATATGAGATCAAGACTAACTTGTAGTACTTGACCATATAAACTAACTACATGAAATTAAAGTGCATAAATTGAAGAAGTAAACTTAAATAAACAAGAAAAGGTTCATGGTTGTTCATACTTTAAAGATTCAAACCAAGGTTTGATCTTTAGAAAGTAAACTTTAAAGTTTACTTCATGAACTTCAAGTATGTCTTTCAACCATGAACTTTATAAAATTTGAACAAGTATTTAGTGGAGATCATAAACTAGAGAGTTTATGTCTTGTATGTTCTTGAAGATTCAAGATAAAAGAAGAATTAAACTAAGAAGTTTGATTCTTGAAAACATGCAAGTAAATAAAGATAATAACAACTAGTAATCAACACAAGTAACAAAAGATTATAACAATCAAAGAATGATGATGATTTAAGGGTGCTAGAAATCGGTTTTGTTTGAAGAAAAGAAGAGAAGTTTAAAGCTTGCTACTTACAACTTGAGAGAGAAATGAGAGAAGGAGTTTGAGAGCAAATGAATGTGTGTGAAAATGAGAGGATTTGTGAGTGAAGTAGTAAACAAGAAAATGAAACAAAACACTCCTAAAGGGAGCTTAGGGGCTACAGTTTTTCAGCAGAAAATGGGGGGAAGGGAGAAGTTTTGTGGTCACTAGAATGTAAAGCTTCATAAAGGTGGTTAATGAATGGTCATGCATGGGGATAACAAGCTAACTAGATTCTTTCAAGTATTAAACTAAGTAGTCTCCATCTAATTGATACTTACAAGTGTAGGACATGGGCTAACTAAGTCCAATAATAATGTAGGGTGGGCTTGGAAGTCCAATAACATGAGTCCATTACACTAACAAAGCCCAAGTTCAAATAAATCACAAGTTAAACCAATTAAAGCCCAAGTAACTAACTAATAGCCTTAGTTAATTAAAATGATTAATAAATTTAATCATGAATGTAAATAATATCTAAAAATATTATTCGTGAAAGTTCCGGGTGTCACAAAGACGTTTCGGGCCATTAAAGTCAAGTTCGGGCAATCATGGCAACATGTAAATGTAATAACATACATTCATTTAATCACACGTATTAATAATAATAATTATTAATAAATAAATGTTGGAAATTCCAGGGTCGTTACATTCTGGGTATATATGGTGCGTATGATGTTGATGTTTGTGGTAAAGATTTTGATATTGAGATGTGGGATGCAGATATTGATGTTGGTGGTGGTGATGGTACTGTTGATGTTGTTGATGGTGGTACTGGTTATGCTGCTAGTGCTGCTACTGGTGTTTGTAACCTTCGCACCATATTCTCTAAAGCCACTACCCGAGCGCGAAGCTCGTTGACTTCTTCTATTATACCGGGGTGACTGTCGGTTCGGACGAGTGGATAAATAAGATCTAGAATTTGGTATAGTATATGATCGTGATGAGATACTCGGGAAATGAGAGAGAAAATGGTGTTTCGGATAGGTTCGTCGGTAAGTGCTTCAGGTTCTTCACCCAGAGGTGAATTCGGTTGGTGGAAGGGATTACCTTCTTCATGCCTCCAATGATTAAGTAGGCTACGAACCATTCCCCAATTCATCCAAAATTGGCGATGACTAACTGGTTGATCCATTCCGGTTACACTGTCTTCGGAGCTTGAGTCAAAATCCATATCGAAATAGCTGTGGGAATCTAAGGAATTTGAACTAGTTGCAAGTTCCATCTTGTACGGTTAGATAAAGGATTTTCGATATGAGATGATTTTTGGATATCGGATGATATTCTAATTACAGAGAATACATGTATATATTACAGAAGATCCCGTAAATTACGGAGGGAATTAAGGAAACGTATCAGACAAGATTTAACGTGATTGGATATGAATTTGCCTGTACACCATCTATGCAATAATTGCAATAAGACGTGTCGAGACTGAAAACGATGGATAGATATATTTCGACAATGAATGATAAGCAAAACTTTTAACGTGCAGACCAGGTTCAAGTCCAGACTTACTAATATAACCTAACCACTACTAGGTCGAAGTCCAGACTCACTAATGCATCCTAACGACTACTAGTTAGACACACTAATGCAAGACCTGGTTTGCTACGAACACCGCCCTGATACCACCTGAAATGACCCGTCCTTACCCCCTGGACGGAGTCATCAACATCTGGTCCCATTGCGAGGTACTGACCTAAATATGCCATGAATGACTCCAAGTAATATCTTTCAATTGAGCAAATGCACAGCGGAAGACTTAATTCGTACCTGAGAATAAACATGCTTAAAAGTGTCAACCAAAAGGTTGGTGAGTTCATAGGTTTAACATAACAATCATTTCAATATATTAATAGACCACAATATTTCATAATCATAAACATAATACACTCGCAAATGTATGTAAAGCATTCTAAGTGGTTGAGCACTTGGTAACCATACTTAACTATTAATCAACGTCGCATATTCCCTTTATTATGAAATCTCACTACACTGTACCAAGTGTAGCCTACAAAACGAAGTACTGTGCAACCGTTGAATATTGGTCGTCCAGTCCGGTTGGGGTTGTCAGGCCCGATAGATCTATCAACAGGATTCGTGTTTACAATACCGCATGTAAATAGTAGTTACCAAGCTACAGGGAAGTATGCCAGTGGTACAACTCAACGTAGAATATATTTTTAAGTACTTGTGTCTATTTCTTAAACATTTATAAAAGCAGCGCATGTTTTCTCAGACCAAAAATATATATTGCAAAAGCAATTAAAAAGGGAGCAAATGAAACTCACATATTGTATTTTGTAGTAAAAATACATATGATTATATTGAACAATGCAGGGTTGGCCTCGGATTCACGAACCTATATCATTTGTATATATATTAAAACATATATCATAATTGATCAAATATATATATATATATATATATATATATATATATATATATATATATATATATATATATATATATATATATATATATATTATTAGTGATAAAATTTTTATATTAGTACTTTTATATTTTATTAATAATGTATATTAATTTTATATATATATAAAAATATATAGATTTTGTTATGTTACATATATTAAATATCTTATATATATACTTTATTTATTTGTATTATATTTTAAATTTTTATGTGATATATATATATATATATATATATATATATATATATATATATATATATATATATATATATATATATATATATATATATTCAATTAAAATAATTTTTATCTTCATTTCGTTATATTAATATATCCATAAATATATGTTTAGTATTTTCTTTAAAACCGATAGTTTGTCATATGTAAATATTTTATAAATAATGTTCATAATAATAATGATAACCTAATTGAAATTTTAATATATATAATAACTTTAAATAAAAAAATGTTAATTTTTGAATAAAAATTGTTTTAATAAAAATAGTGATAATAATCTTAGTAATAAAAATAATGATAATATTGATAATAATACTTATGCTAATAATAATAATATTAATGATAATAGATTAATACTAATACTAATACTAATGAAAATAATAATAAATTGTATTATTTTCATAATAATAATAATAATCCAAGTAATAATAATGAAAATAATAATAATTATAATAATAATAATAATAATAATAATAATAATAATAATAATAATAATAATAATAATAATAATAATAATAATAACATAAAGGAAACTACCTTCAGAATCAGTTTTAAAAAAAATTGCCAATGCACAGGCTTGAATCCTTGACCTCTAGCTCACCCGCAAACACCCTCTACCAATTCATCTGTCACGTTTTATCTGACTAAACCCAGACTCTTAATTACTTAAATAGTCTTTTCTGTTTCTCCTTTTATTTCTTCTTCTACCATTCGATCGACCAGGGTTAAAACCAACAAGGAATTAATTTCCTTGTTTTTCATTTAGAAATTTTCAATGTAAAATATTATTAACAGCTGTGATTAAATTGATTGACAAAACCAAATTAGAGAGAAAAAAGAAAATAAAAAAAATAGCTGGAACAGCTCGATTCAACTCAAACATCGATTTTAAAATCTAGATTGTTTCAGACCATAATTCCTTCATGAAATAGTTTGGAAATTGTTCCTAGAAACTATCTGAATAATCAATTTAACTTAAAACAAAACATAAAATTCGAATTGCTTTATGAACCAGTCGTTTGACTTTTAAATTCCCAATCTTTGACCTCGAAATTCTCAATCGATGAAACGAATTGGAATCTAAGAATTTACAGATAGTTTGAATGTGAAAATCCTAATAAAACTTCATTTATACATTTTCGAATTGATTTGAAATTCAAGGTTTTGAAAAAATGAGACATAACAGAGGTCGACAGGTTATATATTTTTTAAAATCAAACAAATAAAAAAAACTAAAAGGGTTTGTAATTGTTAGTAGATATACAACGATTCAATACATCTAAACTTGATTGATTTATAGAGAAAGTAAGGCTATCGATATATACACGTCAAACAAATAAAAGAACAGGAGAAAAAAATAAAATAAAAAAAATACAACAGCAGACTAAGATTGTTAACAGAAATTGTTTTCTAGTTGATTTGAATTTGGCATAAATCCAATAAGGTACAAATCAGGAGCAGGAGAAGGAATCGCGTATAAAAATTGGATGTGGACGTGAAACAGAATTATATCATTGAATCCGATTTCTTTATACAGTTTATATAATTATGATTATTATTAATAATTAATAATTATAAGTATATTAACAATAATAATCATACAAATAATAATAATACTGATAATATTAATTAATAATAATAACATAATAATTCTTTTAACATTAATCATCATAATATTAATAGTATTTAGAATAATGCTACAAATGGTTATAATAATATTTATAATAGTATTATAAATGATAATATTGATAAATTGTTTTATTTTATAATAATAATAATGATGATAATATATAATAATAATAATAATTCTTAATGATAATACATAATAATAAGACTAGTAATATCAATTTACATGTTTAAATTTTTATATCTATATATTATATATTATAATGTTATTAATAATACAAATAATAATATTAATATTAATATTGAATATTAATAATAATAATAATGAGACTGATATGACATATTATGTTTATCAAATCTCATATCTATATATTATATATTACTAATATTGATATCAATATTAATAACTACAATGAAAGTAAAATAATAATATTACTATAATTCAACTAAAAGTTACAATTTATTACAATATACATTCATTAATAAAAGTAATGACAATAATAATAATAATGCATCACCTTACATGTATCAAAATTTATATAATAATTTTATTAGTTATTAATAAATCTGATATTATTAATATTTATATAATCTAACTTGTAATTAATTTAATATAATATTGTAACATTTTATTAATTTTGTAATATTTACTAATTATATAATATAACATATATTAAGTATTAATATTTATGCATTTTAATATATTATAACAGACATTCAACAATTATGTTTTAAATACTAAGTGGGTAACTATATTATTTAAATATATTGAGACAACAATTTAAGGTACACATTTAATACTTTGTTAACGTTTTCCAAATCCTATAATAGATTTCATAACTTATTTTCATATCAATCAAACCGTTAATGTTTTAATAATATTTTTCCATTTATTATGCACACACACACACACACACACACACATATATATATATATATATATATATATATATATATATATATATATATATATATATATATATATATATATATATATATATATATATATATATATATATACATACATATCTATTTACATAATTGTTCGTGAATCGCCGAGTACAGTCGGAGAGTATTTGATTAAATGAATATAATTCTAAAACTTTTAAGACTCAGTATTATAGACTTTGCATATCGTTTTGAAACCATATAAAGATTACGTTTAAATTTGGTCGGAAATTCCCGGGTCGTCACACGTGTGGTTTGATCTATTGGATGTTTTATGCACCAATGGTGGGGTCGTAAGGACCGTGTTGTGGGAACTATCAGTTGTTTTATATGCCGATGGTGGGGTCGCGAGGACCATGTTGTGTGATTAGTGATGCGATAGCTGTGTTTCGCTCACGTGTTGTTACAGGTGTGACGATCATTGATTTTGTACACCTTGGGATCTAGAGTAGACATGATCGTCTTGGGCGCTATAGGTTTAAACCGTTTGTTATGAAGTTAAGGTAGTTGCGTGTTGGTCGTATTGCGCACTACAAGGGATGTTTAGTATTAAGTGTAATCTGTAGGGATTCGTTTGGATCGGTCTTCATCGTTTTGGATTGTTGAATTTAGGATTGAGACTTGGTTGCTTCTAGCATTGTACATGTAATGGTACGCTGAAGGGTTGATATCTCTGTCCGAGATTGGTTGAGTTTTCCCGATGATAGGGAGTGAGCATGGTTTTAGTGCTCGGATAGTGGGTTTGATAAATCGCGGGAGACGATTTTAGTTGTTAAAGGTGATTCCTTGGGAAGAGTTGACTAGGAAAGTCGGATTGGGACTTATGTTGAGGGCCGTGGAGTGTGGTCTGTTTGGTTAAGTGACGAGGATCACGAGGACGTGATCGATTCTAAGTAGGGGAGAGTTGTAACACCCTGTTTTTGTTTCTGATTTTGCAGTAGGCTGGGACGCCGTCCAGATAGGAGGGACGCCGTCCAGCAACAAAAGGTGGGACGCCGTCCCGATAGGGGGGACGTCGTCCAGCAACAAAAGGTGGGACGTCGTCCCGATAGGGGGGACGCCGTCTAGCAACAAAAGGTGGGACGCCGTCCAAAGTTTGGGACGCCGTCCAAACTTTCTGTCGAGCCAGCTGTTTTAATTAATTAAAATGGGGTAAAATGGTAAATTCACTTGGATGCCGGTTTGGAGCCTTCAAGGCTGGTTCCTTGGTCATTTGTGGATGATATTTCATCCTCACAAACACTCTCAGCCTTATCTAGAGAGAGAGGAGAAGTTTTAGAGAGAGAGAGAGGTGGATTTGGAGAAGAAGGAGTCGGATTCTCGCAAAAGCTCGGGTTCTAAAGTAGTTCATCTTGCTCTTAGCCACGTTGTGGTGGTATTGGTAAGCTCAAACTCCGAATTTCATTTGTTAAATTTGATATTCAAGTTAGGGTTTTGAGCTAGATTGTTATGAAACCCTTTTAGATGATGAAATGGGTTTATGGTGACTTGTTATTCTTGTCACTTGGCGGGTTTTGGGTCGGTTGACGATTTGGCCTGGTTTAGGGTTTGATGGTGAGTATAATCACTAGGTTTAGTGATTATGGAAGTGTTGGAACACTTTTGGGTGTGTTTGGTTGCCTAATTTTGAAATGGGTCAAATTAGGGTTTTGGTGTCAAAATGGGTATGACACGTGTTTAACACTTGTGATCGGGCTTAATCGGTGTGTTAGGACCATTTTCACTCATGTTAGTGGATATTGGTTAGTTTGGGCGCGTTTCGTGCTTGAAAGTGCAAATGGGTCGAATTTGCACTAGGTGTCAATTGGGTTGGTTTGTAAGTCAACCCTAATTGTGTTGTTGTGTTTGTGATAATGGAATAGGTACTTTCCATTTGGCGCGTTGCGGATTACTTGGAAGCATTCATCAAGGCGACTAGGTGAGTGTTAATATCCTATGTACATATGTATGTGTAGGATGGGTGCGGGTCGGGTGAAGTGATTCTTGGCTATAGAGCTCACTTCACATATAGGTGGATTTGATGGACCTTTGTATGAGTCCAATTGGCACGGTTGTGCGTTTTGGTTGACCACCTTTGGCGAGGTACACATTTTGTGTGTACGTTATCACATGTGTTTGTGATGTGGAGTATATAACCCCAATGGTGAAGGGTTGATATTGTTGTGATGTGGATAACCCCGATGTGGTGGATTTTATAATCCCGTGACCGTGGGTTTTGAATTGGAGAAGTGGATCTCGTGTAGTTCGGATTCACGATGACGCGTGTAGTTCGGTCATCTTATTGGAAATGAATCTCGTGTAGTTCGGATTCATGGTGACTCGTGTAGTTCGGTCATCTTATTGAGGTAGTAATCTCGTGTGGTTTCGGATTACTAAGGCTCGTGTAGTTCGGCCAACCTCGATGTTGTGAAGATAGTAATCTCGTGTGAGTTCGGATTACTAGGGCTCGTGTAGTTCGGCCAATCTTCATTGTGGTACTTGGTTCTCGGTATTAGGTTAAAGGGTTAACCTTGGTCGTTCTTATATTATTATATATATTAATGTATTATTGTGTTGTAGCTAACCCTCCGGGTGTAGCTTATTGGCGTTGTTCACATCGTCGTTGGTGAACTTATACTTTGTTGATATCTTTAGCTTGTTGCTTAGAGATCGTACGGTATGCTTAGTATAGTTGCCTTATACATGGATGCTTCGGTATGCGGTATTTGATATTTGTGTGGCGTGTCCATTTTATACATATATATGTATGTAGTATATTATCATTCACTAAGTGTTAGCTTACCCTCTCGTTGTTTACATTTTTATAGATTGCACGGATGCGGTGGCTCGGGTAAGCGCGGGGACTAGTGGACTTGCGTAGTTGCTTTAGAAGACTTGCTTTTGGATTTGATTAGGATTGGGTAGCGTGTCCCCAATCCCATGCTCGGTCTATGTTTTTGTATAAACTAATGGGTCGAAATAGTCCCTTGTGGTATTTTGGGTCGATGTGGGCCCGGTGTC
Organism: Rutidosis leptorrhynchoides; assembly: GCF_046630445.1. NCBI lineage: Eukaryota > Viridiplantae > Streptophyta > Magnoliopsida > Asterales > Asteraceae > Rutidosis > Rutidosis leptorrhynchoides. Next base: position 267,353,423 of record NC_092333.1, on the reverse strand, counting down.
GTAAAACTCAGTTTTTATTGTGAAAAACTCTTAGTTTAAACTATTGTAATCTATTGTGAAAGTGTTTTGGTTTAAAAGTGTCGGGAAGCGGGTTTCCGCCCGCGTGTGTTCAAAAAACTGATCAGAATGTTTTAGTACATCTGGACGCCGTCCCAAATGGCTGGACGCCGTCCTAGATGGCTGGACACCGTCCCAGTCTTAAGTGCTGGATGCCGTCCAAGCTTTTGGACGCCGTCCAGATCAACTGTTCCGGAAAAAAAAAATTGTGGCACATTTTCGGAAGGTTAACGGGTTAGGTTGTTACAATTTTAAACTGGGAGAAATGCCACTTCATGGTAAAGGAAGGCATTGTTTTAGGACACAAGATTTCTCGAGCTGAAATGGAAGTAGATAAAGCTAAGATAGACGTTATTTCAAAACTTCCTCATCTAACCAATGTTAAAGGAATTCGTAGTTTCCTTGGTCATGCGGGATTCTATCGACGATTCATAAAGGACTTTTCCAAAATCGCTCGACCCATGACTAAACTTCTTGAGAAAGACTGTACATTCGATTTCAACGATGAATGTCTAAATGCTTTCTCCATTTTGAAAGAGAAACTTACGAATACACCCATTATGTAATCACCCGACTGGTCCAAACCTTTCGAGCTAATGTGTGATGCTAGTGATTTCGCGCTGGGAGCTGTTTTAGGTCAACGTCAAGATAACAAATTTCAACCAATCTACAATTCAAGTAAAACACTTACAAGAGCTCAGTTGAATTACACAACTACTGAGAAGGAGCTTCTTGCAGTAGTTTTTGCTTTCGATAAGTTTAGATATTACCTAGTGTTATCTAAAACAATTGTTTATACCGATCATTCAGCCCTAAAGTACTTATTCAAAAAGCAAGATGCTAAACCTAGACTCATTCTTTGGATTCTTCTCCTACAAGAATTCTACATTGAAATCAAGGATGAAAAGGGTGCTGAAAATCTCGCTGCAGATCACTTGTCCCGTCTTGAAAATCCTAACTTAGAAACACTCGACGAATCTGTTATTCACGATACTTTTCCGGACGAGTTCCTAATGAAAATTGAAATGGAAGAAGAAATTCCATGGTTAGCGGACTTTGCCAATTATCTAGCCGCAAGAATTCTTGTTAAAAATCAAACTTATCAGCAAAAGAAGAAATTTTTCTCTGATCTGAAGTTTTACTTCTGGGAAAGCCCTGATCTCTTTCGTATAGGAGCAGATCAAGTTATTCGTCGATGTGTATATTGTAGTGACCCGAACTTTTCCATGTTTATATATATATTAAATGAAATTGTTATTTACATGATTAAGTGTTTCCAACATGTTAAGCAATCAAACTTGTTAAGACTTGATTAATTGAAATATGTTTCATATAGACAATTGACCACCCAAGTTGACCGGTGATTCACGAACGTTAAAACTTGTAAAAACTATATGATGACATATATATGGATATATATATATATATATAGTTAACATGATACTATGATAAGTAAACATATCATTAAGTATATTAACAATGAACTACATATGTAAAAACAAGACTACTAACTTAATGATTTTTAAATGAGACATATATGTAACGATTATCGTTGTAAAGACATTTAATGTATATATATCATATTAAGAGATATTCATACATGATAATATCATGATAATATAATAATTTAAAATCTCATTTGATATTATAAACATTGGGTTAACAACATTTAACAAGATCGTTAACCTAAAGGTTTCAAAACAACACTTACATGTAACGACTAACGATGACTTAACGACTCAGTTAAAATGTATATACATGTAGTGTTTTAATATGTATTTATACACTTTTGAAAGACTTCAATACACTTATCAAAATACTTCTACTTAACAAAAATGCTTACAATTACATCCTCGTTCAGTTTCATCAACAATTCTACTCGTATGCACCCGTATTCGTACTCGTACAATACACAGCTTTTAGAGGTATGTACTATTGGTATATACACTCCAATGATCAGCTCTTAGCAGCCCATGTGAGTCACCTAACACATGTGGGAACTATCATTTGGCAACTAGCATGAAATATCTCATAAAATTACAAAAATATGAGTAATCATTCATGACTTATTTACATGAAAACAAAATTACATATCCTTTATATCTAATCCATACACCAACGACCAAAAACACCTACAAACACTTTCATTCTTCAATTTTCTTCATCTAATTGATCTCTCTCAAGTTCTATCTTCAATTTCTAAGTGTTCTTCATATATTCTACAAGTTCTAGTTACATAAAATCAAGAATACTTTCAAGTTTGCTAGCTCACTTCCAATCTTGTAAGGTGATCATCCAACCTCAAGAAATCTTTGTTTCTTACAGTAGGTTATCATTCTAATACAAGGTAATAATCATATTCAAACTTTGGTTCGATTTCTATAACTATAACAAACTTATTTCAAGTGATGATCTTACTTGAACTTGTTTTCGTGTCATGATTCTGCTTCAAGAACTTCGAGCCATCCAAGGATCCGTTGAAGCTAGATCCATTTTTCTCTTTTCCAGTAGGTTTATCCAAGGAACTTAAGGTAGTAATGATGTTCATAACATCATTCGATTCATACATATAAAGCTATCTTATTCGAAGGTTTAAACTTGTAATCACTAGAACATAGTTTAGTTAATTCTAAACTTGTTCGCAAACAAAAGTTAATCCTTCTAACTTGACTTTTAAAATCAACTAAAAACATGTTCTATATCTATATGATATGCTAACTTAATGATTTAAAACCTGGAAACACGAAAAACACCGTAAAACCGGATTTACGCCGTCGTAGTAACACCGCGGGCTGTTTTGGGTTAGTTAATTAAAAACTATGATAAACTTTGATTTAAAAGTTGTTATTCTGAGAAAATGATTTTTATTATGAACATGAAACTATATCCAAAAATTATGGTTAAACTCAAAGTGGAAGTATGTTTTCTAAAATGGTCATCTAGACGTCGTTCTTTCGACTTAAATGACTACCTTTACAAAAATGACTTGTAACTTATTTTTCCGACTATAAACCTATACTTTTTCTGTTTAGATTCATAAAATAGAGTTCAATATGAAACCATAGCAATTTGATTCACTCAAAACGGATTTAAAATGAAGAAGTTATGGGTAAAACAAGATTGGATAATTTTTCTCATTTTAGCTACGTGAAAATTGGTAACAAATCTATTCCAACCATAACTTAATCAACTTATATTGTATATTATGTAATCTTGAGATACCATAGACACGTATATAATGTTTCGACCTATCATGTCGACACATCTATATATATTTCGGAACAACCATAGACACTCTATATGTGAATGTTGGAGTTAGCTATACAGGGTTGAGGTTGATTCCAAAATATATATAGTTTGAGTTGTGATCAATACTGAGATACGTATACACTGGGTCGTGGATTGATTCAAGATAATATTTATCGATTTATTTCTGTACATCTAACTGTGGACAACTAGTTGTAGGTTACTAACGAGGACAGCTGACTTAATAAACTTAAAACATCAAAATATATTAAAAGTGTTGTAAATATATTTTAAACATACTTTGATATATATGTATATATTGTTATAGGTTCGTGAATCAACCAGTGGCCAAGTCTTACTTCCCGACGAAGTAAAAATCTGTGAAAGTGAGTTATAGTCCCACTTTTAAAATCTAATATTTTTGGGATGAGAATACATGCAGGTTTTATAAATGATTTACAAAATAGACACAAGTACGTGAAACTACATTCTATGGTTGAATTATCAAAATCGAATATGCCCCTTTTTATTAAGTCTAGTAATCTAAGAATTAGGGAACAGACACCCTAATTGACGCGAATCCTAAAGATAGATCTATCGGGCCTAACAAGCCCCATCCAAAGTACCGGATGCTTTAGTACTTCGAAATTTATATCATATCCGAAGGGTGTCCCGGAATGATGGGGATATTCTTATATATGCATCTTGTTAATGTCGGTTACCAGGTGTTCACCATATGAATGATTTTTATCTCTATGTATGGGATGTGTATTGAAATATGAAATCTTGTGGTCTATTGTTACGATTTGATATATATAGGTTAAACCTATAACTCACCAACATTTTTGTTGACGTTTAAAGCATGTTTATTCTCAGGTGAATACTAAGAGCTTCCGCTGTTGCATACTAAAATAAGGACAAGATTTGGAGTCCATGTTTGAATGATATTGTGTAAAAACTGCATTCAAGAAACTGATTTCGATGTAACATATTTGTATTGTAAACCATTATGTAATGGTCGTGTGTAAACAGGATATTTTAGATTATCATTATTTGATAATCTACGTAAAGCTTTTTAAACCTTTATTTATGAAATAAAGGTTATGGTTTGTTTTAAAATGAATGCAGTCTTTGAAAAACGTCTCATATAGAGGTCAAAACCTCGCAACGAAATCAATTAATATGGAACGTTTTTAATCAATAAGAACGGGACATTTCATATATGGTAAAGAAGCTAAACAAATTCTAGAGCACTGTCATCAAGGACCGGCTAGTAGACATTTTAGACCAAGCTATACAGCTAAGAAGGTCTTTGACTCAGGTTTTTACTGGCCTACAATTTTCAAAGATGCATACAATATGGTAAAAACCTGTCACGCTTGTCAAAGATCTGGAAATATCTCCAAGAGAGACGAAATGCCACAACAAAGCATCCTAGTATGCAAAGTATTTGACATTTGGGGTATTGACTTCATGGGTCCATTCTCCGCTTCTAACAAATGCAAATACATTCTCGTAGCAGTCGATTACGTTTCTAAATGGGCTGAAGCAAAAGCCCTACCCACTAACGATGCTCGAGTTGTTGTCAGCTTTCTTAAAAAACTTTTCTCACGTTTCGGGCTTCCAAAATCATTAATCAGTGATCGTGGAACTCATTTTACAAATCAATTACTCGAGAAAGTACTTAAAAAGTACGGAGTTAATCATCGTTTCTCAACTTCTTACCACCCTCAAATGAGTGGCCAAGTTGAAAACACAAATTGAGGTCTTAAACGAATTTTAGAAAGAACAGTTAAGAATAATCCAAAAATCTGGCATCGAAAGCTAGATGATGCGCTGTGGGCATTTAGAACCGCATTCAAAACGCCCATTGGTACCACTCCTTTCCGATTAATATATGGTAAGGCGTGTCATCTACCTGTCGAGGTTGAACACAAGGCGTATTGGGCACTAAAAGAATGTAATATAGACCTTGTGGAAGCCGGAGAAAATCGATTCTTACAATTGTATGAATTAGACGAGCTAAGACTTCAAGCATATGAAAACTCGAGATCTTACAAAGAGAAAACTAAGAAATGACACGATGCTCGCTTAAAAGAGAAGAAAAAATTTGATGTCATAACCCGACCTTAACCATAAGGACGATTACAATAACATATGATTTCAACGCGAGGTATTGACCTCTATATGCGACATTTTTCAAAAACTGCATTCGTTTTTACAATACAAACCATAGCTTTTATTACAAATACAAGGTTTAAACAACTTAATAATGATTATCGTTTAGCGATAATCTTAGACTTACAAACTTTACATGTGATAATAACAATACGACTTCCAACATATTTTACATTACAAATCCTCCGATATGCAGTTTTATTTTTGACACAAATATGCATACTCAAGATCTTGCTTAAATTCAACATGTTGCAGTGGAAGCTTTTAGTTATCACCTGAGAATAAACATGCTTAAAACGTCAACATAAAGTTGGTGAGATATAGGTTTAATGCCAGCAGCGTTATAAATATAGACCACAAGATTTCATATATAAACGTTTTAATAAAAATATTCTAAGTTGTTGAGCACTTGATAACCATACTTAACATTTAATCAACGTCACATATTCCCTTTGTTATGAAATCTTACTACACCGTACCAAGTGTAGTTACCGAAACGAAGTACTGTGCAACCGTTGAATACTGGTCGTCCAGTCCGGTTGGGGTTGTCAGGCCCGATAGATCTATCAACAGGATTCGCGTTTACAATACCTCATGTAAATAATAGTTACCAAGTTACAGGGAAGTATGCGAATGGTACAACTCAACGTAAAATATATATTTTTAATCACTTGTGTCCATAACGTAAATCATAAAATGCATGTATTCTCATCTCGAAATATTTAGAGTTTAAAAGTGGGACTATATACTCACTTTTGCCTTGAAGGTATTTTTCACGACTTGGTCTCCGATAGATATCACGAACCTAACCATATATATAATATATCAACATATTTTCTTTTTAAGTAATTGTTATATATATATATATATATATATATATATATATATATATATATATATATATATATATATATATATATGTATATACTTTTAATACTTTTAATATTTTCTTAGTCCGTAGTTAGCAGTCCGATGTTAGTGGTCCACAATTAGTTGCTTAAATAAAATAAATAAAGACCCCATCGTATTCGTATTGATCAGAATTAATCTCGACCCATGGTACCATGTTGTCAAGTGACGTGTTGCGTACATAAAGTACCGTGTTGTCAAATGACGTGTTGTGTACAATCATGAGGTCTTATGATTAATCTTCTCGTGTTGTTTACGGGTGGTCCTGAAATATATAAAATCAAATCATAAGTAAATATATATGAAATATCATATTAATTAGAAATATATGATTAATTTAATTTTTCTCCAAATATTTTCGTAGCTAAACTAGCTTCGGATACCCGATCTTGTTTTAGTCGTAGTTTCTTCATTACAACTCCATTTTTGTTGGTTCAACTTGCCACTTCCTTGGATCGAGTCAAATTTTAAGAATATGAACTGAAAATACCTTAGGTTGTATTCGAAATCACAGGTTATAGGTCAAACTTTGGTGAAACTTATGAAAGTGATCATTTTCCATCATAAAAACAACATTTAATGATCATTTTTCTAAAAATACTTACACTTTGAGTTAAACCATGAAATTTTAATGTGTTAACATATTCATAAGAAATATCATTTTTCCAGAACATGAACTTCCAATTCAAAGCTTAAGATGGTTTTTAATTATCCAACCCAAAACAGCCCCCGGTTGCACTCCGACGACGTAGATTCAGTTTTTAAGATGTTCTTTGTAAAACCAAGTTATATCTTGTTAAGTTAGCATATCATTATGATATATTACAGGTCTTGAAGTGTTTTAAAAGTTAAGTTAGAAGGATCTATTTAGTTTGCAAACAAGTTTGAAATCATTCAAACTATGTTCTTGTTGTTAAAATTTTACAACACAAAATAAGATAGCTATATAAATATGAATCGAATAAGGTTATGAACAAGGTTACTACCTCAAGTTACTTTGTCAAAGTTGCTGTAAAAGATGAGTAAAATCCTAGAACCAAAAGAGTGGTGGAGTTGGATCAAAAGGTTGGAAGTAAACTTGTATTTTTGGAAGGATTATTGAAGTTTTCTTGTAAGGAATTTATTATGATGATTAAGGCTTGTTTTTGAAGCTAGATCTTCATGGTTATTTTCTGAGATTGTGAAGAACACTTAAGGTTCCTAAGAGTGTGTTTTTGGTTAGAGAAAATGTGTAGTAAAAATGAAATTGGAATGGAGTATAAATGGTGGTGAAAAGATGTATAAATTTGTAATATTGTGCAAAAGTCTTGTAATATGCCAAATTGATTAATCATGCATGCTAAGATCCAAAATTGGCTGACTCATGGCTGCTAATAAAGTGATTGTGATGTGTATATACTAATAGTAAATACGTATAGGAGCTGCGTATGATACGAGTACATATACTCTAGGTATACATGTAGAAATTTTGAGGAAACGGAACGAGAATTCAAATATAGCTATCTTTTGTAAATATACTTATATTGTTTTATGTATATAAGCCCTTTAAAAGTGATTAAATACATATTTATACGATACTTGTATAAGTATTATAGGTTAAAGGTATAAATGTCAAATAACGTTACGTATAGTTATCATTTTGAAAACTTAAGTTAGTAGTCTCAAAGTATACTTATAACTTATTGTTATTAGTACACAATAAGATGTTAAACCATTCTTAGATTATGTTAAATATATATAAATACATATATATACACAAACGTATAATTATCGTTTGTTATATAGTTCGTGATATCATCGGTCAAATTGGACGGTCAAACGTTGTGTAAAACTCTTTTTTAAAAACATAAATCTCAACAATTTAGATTACTTATCATGTTGGTAAGGTTTAATTTATGTAAATATTAATCTCATAGGTATAAAATGATCGGAAAAATCCGGGTCGTTACAGTACCTACCCGTTAAATAAATTTCGTCCCGAAATTTTAAAATTGTACCTATTTTGCGTTCTCGGGAAATAAATGTGGGTACTTTTGTTTCATCTGATCCTCTCATTCCCAAGTAAACTCAGGACCCCTTAAAGCATTCCAACGAACCTTAACGATCGGTATGTTGCTCTGCTTGAGTTGTTTAACTTCACGGTCCATGATTTCGGCTGGTTCTTCTATGAATTGTAGTTTCTCGTCGACTTGGATTTCTTCAAGAGGAATGGTGAGATCTTCCTTTGCAAGACATTTCTTAAGGTTTGATACGTGAAATGTATTATGTACTCCGGCGAGTTGTTGCGGTAACTCGAGTCGATAAGCTACCGGTCCAATGCGTTCGATGATCTTAAACGGGCCTACATACCTTGGGTTCAGTTTACCCCTTTTACCGAAACGTATTACACCTTTCCAAGGTGACACCTTTAACATAACCATGTCACCGATCTGAAACTCTAATGGTTTCCTTCGGACATCGGCGTAGCTCTTTTGGCGACTACGGGCTGTTTTCAATCTCTCCTTGATTTGTACTATATTCTCAGTCATTTTGTGTATGATCTCGGGACCAGTTAATTGTCGATCTCCTACTTCATTCTAACAGATAGGGGATCTACACTTCCTTCCATACAGTGCTTCGAATGGTGCAGCTTTAATGCTCGCATGATAACTGTTATTATACGAGAATTCTGCTAATGGTAGATATTTATCCCATCCGTTTCCAAAATCGATCACACATGCCCTGAGCATGTCTTCAAGAGTTTGAATTGTTCTTTCACTCTGCCCGTCAGTTTGTGGATGATATGCGGTGCTCATATCCAAACGAGTTCCCAGGGCCTCCTGTAGTGATTGCCAAAACTTTGATGTAAATCTACTATCACGATCGGATATAATGGAAATAGGTATTTCATGCCTTGAAACAATTTCCTTTATGTATAATCGTAATAGTTTCTCCATTCTATCTGTTTCCTTTATAGGCAAGAAATGTGCAGATTTGGTGAGACGATCAACTATTACCCAAATGGTGTCATAACCCCAGGCAGTCTTAGGTAACTTTGTGATGAAATCCATGGTAATACCATCTCATTTCCATTCTGGGATTTCTGGTTGTTAAAGTAACCCTGACGGCTTCTGGTGTTCTGCTTTGACTTTGGAACAAGTTAAACATTCCCCAACATATGTTACAACATCTGTCTTTAAATTAGGCCACCAATAATGCGTCTTAAGATCTTGATACATCTTTCCAACTCCAGGATGTATCGAGTATCTTGTCTTATGTGCCTCGTTCAATATCAACTTCCTTAATCCACCTAACTTTGGTACCCAAATACGGTTTGCAAAATATCGAATTCCGTCTTCTCGTATAACGAGTTGTTTCCCATACTTCTTCATTATTTCATTTCCTATGTTTTCTTTAGTAAGAGCTTCTCGTTGAGCCTCTTTGATTTGTGAGTTGAGATTCATGCGAATTTTTATGTTCACCGCTCGTACTCGAATTAGTTCCCGTTCCTTTCTGCTTAGAGCGTCGGCCACTACATTCGCTTTCCCGGGATGATAGCGAATCTCACAATCATAGTCGTTTATCAGCTCGACCCACCTACGTTGCCTCATGTTCAGCTGTTTCTGATCAAAAATATGTTGAAGGCTTTTATGATCAGTAAACACAGTGCATTTAACCCCATATAAATAGTGTCTCCATATCTTCAATGCAAACACTACTGCTCCCAATTCTAAATCATGCGTCGTATAATTCCGCTCGTGAATCTTCAATTGTCGGGATGCGTATGCTATAACTTTCTTCCGTTGCATAAGGACGCAACGAAAACCTTGTCGCGAAGCGTCACAATATATCTCAAAATCATCGTTCCCTTCAGGTAACGATAAAATAGGTGCTGTAGTCAACTTCTTTTTCAGTAATTGAAATGCACTTTCCTGCTCAGAAATCCATTTGTACTTCTTCCCTTTTTGCGCTAACGCTGTTAATGGTTTAGCTATTCAGGAAAAATCTTGAATAAACCTTCTATAATAACCAGCTAAACCCAAAAATTGGCGTATCTGCATTGGTGTCTTAGGAGTCTCCCATTTTTCAATGGCCTCAATTTTAGCTGGATCAACCTGAATTCCTTTGCTACTAACAACATGGCCAAGAAATTGCACTTCTTTCAACCAAAATGCACACTTAGAAAATTTGGCGTATAACTGTTCTTTTATTAACAATTCTAATACCAATCTTAAATGCTGCTCATGCTCTTGCTCACTCTTGGAATAGATAAGAATATCGTCAATGAAAACGATAACAAACTTATCTAAATACGGACTACAAACTCGATTCATGAGGTCCATGAATACAGCTGGCGCATTCGTTAATCCAAACGGCATGACCAAAAATTCATAATGACCGTAGCGTGTCCGAAAAGCAGTTTTCGGAATATCTTCTTCTTTGACGCGTAGTTGATGATAGCCCGACCTTAGGTCGATTTTCGAGTAAACACATGATCCTTGCAATTGATCAAATAAGTCATCAATTCTCGGTAGTGGATACCGATTCTTGATAGTTAACTTATTTAATTCACGATAATCTATACACATTCGGAAAGATCCGTCTTTCTTCTTGACGAATAAAATCGGAGCTCCCCACGGTGAAGTGCTCGGTCGAATGAAACCACGGTCCAGTAATTCTTGTAACTGGCTTTGTAACTCTTTCATCTCAGATGGTGCAAGTCTATATGGAGCACGAGCCACTGGTGCAGCTCCCGGTACTAGATCTATTTGAAATTCTATAGATCTAAATGGAGGTAATCCCGGCAACTCTTCCGAAAAGACTTTAGGAAAATCTCTTGCCACAGGCACGTCATTGATGCTCTTCACTTTCTCCTTCATTTCAACTTTATTAACATGTGCTAAGATAGCATAGCACCCTTTCTTCAAGCACTTTTGAGCTTTCAAACAACTAATGAGTTTTAGCTTTGAGTTACCCTTCTCTCCATAAATCATTACTGGCGTTTTATCCTTACGAGGAATGCGAATTGCCTTCTTGGCGCACACAACTTCAGCTCCTATTTTGGACATCCAGTCCATCCCGACTATTACATCAAAAATTCCTAATTCTACGGGTATCAAATCAATCTTAAATGTTTCTCCGGCTAAATTTATTTTACAATCACGAAAAATTTTATCGGCTTTAATTAGTTTACCATTAGCTAACTCAATCATGTACTTAGCATCTAGAGGTAATGATGAACAATTCAATTTAGCGTGAAAGTCTCTACACACGTAACTTCTATCGGCACCAGTATCAAATATAATAGATGCGGATAAGTTATTAATGGTAAATGTACCCGTAACAAGCTCCGGGTCTTCACACACCTCTCTAGCATTAATAATAAATGCTCTTCCACGTGCAGATTCATTATTCTTCTCTGGATTCGGACACTGGCTCTTATAATGACCCTGTTTCCCACACCCATAACAAGTAACAGTGGCCAAGGCAGTTCTATTTGCATTGGTGGCAGGAGTCTTGGTACCGTTTGTATTTGTAGCGGGAACCCTACAATCTTCAGCAAGATGACCTTTTCGATTACAATTGTTGCAAACCACATTACAATAACCAGAGTGATGTTTGTGGCATCTGTTACATAAAGGATTTCGTCCCTTGTAACCTGAGTTTGAACCGCTACCCGCACCTTGCGTGGTTTCTTGTTTCTTGTTGGATTATTGATGATTACCTTCCCACTTTCTTTTATTTCCCGATGTCTTGACATCGGTGTTCTTATCTAGAATAATCTGGTCCATCAATTCGTTCGCCATGGTGATAGCTTCATGAATAGTCTTGGGTTTGGATGCTGTAACATTTGCCTTGACCTTTTTAGGCAAACCGTCTTTGTACAGTTCAATCTTCCGTTCTTCGGTTGGTACTAATTCGGGACATAGCAAAGCTAATTCCATGAATCGCTGATTGTAGTTGGTGAGTTCAGTACCAATAACTTTCAGGCTTTGTAATTCAGCTTCCAACTTCCTAACCTCGTTCCTTGGACAATACTCGTTGATTAGCATTGTTTTGAATTCTTCCCAGGGAGTATCATAAGCTACATCTCCTCCTACGGCCTTCACATAGTTTTTCCACCACGTGAGTGCACTATCTTGTAAGGTGCACGATGCATACTTGGTCATGTCCTTCTCAATACAACCACTGATTTTAAACACAGACTCAATCTTTTCGATCCACCGGGTTAAACCGACCGGTCCTTCTGTTCCACTGAATGATGAGGGCTTGCAACCTTGAAAAGTTTTGTAAGTGCATCCCACACGAGGATTTGGGTTAACTGCAGCACCTCTTGCAGCCTCGACCCATAACATTCTGTCATTCACTCGCTGATTGATGAGTTCCTGGATTTCTTGTTCCGTCATTCGGTTCAATCGCGCCATAATCTTCAATAAAAATGGAAAAAAAATAATTACTCACATGGAATATTATAGATGTAGTATGTATTTACAGTACATCGTAGCTTATTAATAATATGAACCAGTTATTATTATAAAAGCCTTTTCTTCTTATTAGCGTTTTATAATTATACCTAGGGTAGTACCTACCCATTAAAGTTCATACTTAATAGCTTAGTACGAAAATCAATTACTATCACCCAAATAATACTCAACCATGGAAAATTATTGCATTTCACACTTCACTATTTTACATATACTTATCTTACATCAAACATTAAGCAAACCACACTAGTAATATTATACAAAACATTATATGATTCCATGGTTTAAAACAATAGCGCATCATTTAACCCAAAGCCTTTGTGTTCAAAGAAATCACTTAAAGGTTATCCTGGTTGTCTCCCTGCGTTTTGGCTGAGGAACCGAAGAACTGGATGTCGGGTAGAACTAATAGGAATAGCGGGAATAGGTGTGGAAGTATCTGGTGGAGTTGGTGCCACAACATCCTCTCTAGACTCGAGATTTGGATTTTCCATTTCAGTAGCCTTTCGTTTCTTTCCTCGTTCGAACTTGTCTTTCGTAATTTCCTGTATTTCTTCCTCCTCAGGATCACTTTCTGGTTCCTCTTCAATTGATTCATCCGGAACTTGTGAGTCTTCCCCAAAGGTGTCGTTTTCATCATCGGATAGGTTAATGACTGGAACACCATCTGAAGATTCTGGTTCGGAGTCGCTGAATGTGATAACAAGTTCTAAGCTAGACATCTATCACATAACAACTAGCATGTTAGTATCACATAATATTTACATATTAATTTTTTTTAACCAACAGGGATAAGCAATAGTTTTCTAAATCAAACACGGTCAAAGTCCAGACTCACTAATGCATCCTAACAAACTCGATAAGACACACTAATGCAAATTTTCTGGTTCTCTAAGACCAACGCTCTGATACCACATGTCATAACCCGACCTTAACCATAAGGACGATTACAATAACATATGATTTCATCGCGAGGTATTGACCTCTATATGTGACATTTTTCAAAAACTGCATTCGTTTTTACAATACAAACCATAGCTTTTATTACAAATACAAGGTTTAAACAACTTAATAATGATTATCGTTTAGAGATAATCTTAGACTTACAAACTTTACATGTGATAATAACAATACGACTTCCAACATATTTTACATTACAAATCCTCCGATATGCAGTTTTATTTTTGACACAAATATGCATACTCAAGATCTTGCTTAAATTCAACATGTTGCAGCGGAAGCTTTTAGTTATCACCTGAGAATAAACATGCTTAAAACGTCAACATAAAGTTGGTGAGATATAGGTTTAATGCCGGCAGCGTTATAAATATAGACCACAAGATTTCATATATAAACGTTTTAATAAAAATATTCTAAGTTGTTGAGCACTTGATAACCATACTTAACATTTAATCAACGTCGCATATTCCCTTTATTATGAAATCTTACTACACCGTACCAAGTGTAGTTACCGAAACGAAGTACTGTGCAACCGTTGAATACTGGTCGTCCAGTCCGGTTGGGGTTGTCAGGCCCGATAGATCTATCAACAGGATTCGCGTTTACAATACCTCATGTAAATAATAGTTACCAAGTTACAGGGAAGTATGCCAATGGTACAACTCAACGTAGAATATATATTTTTAATCACTTGTGTCCATAACGTAAATCATAAAATGCATGTATTCTCATCCCGAAATATTTAGAGTTTAAAAGTGGGACTATATACTCACTTTTGCCTTGAAGGTATTTATCACGACTTGGTCTCCGATAGATGTCACGAACCTAACCATATATATAATATATCAACATATTTTCTTTTTAAGTAATCGTTACATATATATATATATATATATATATATATATATATATATATATATATATATATATATATATATATATATATATATATATATATATATATATATACTTTTAATACTTTTAATATTTTCTTAGTCCGTAGTTAGCAGTCCGATGTTAGTGGTGTAGCGACCCGACCAAATCATGTTTGACGGCGCCGTCTACTTAGGTCCCGTTACGTGGTCATAAGTCTTTAAGACAAGGTTTGACCAAAATATGTCGCCTTCATTTCAAAATAAAGATTGTTCCCAAAGTTTACAAGAATTGTTCAACCAATAGTTAAGTTACAACGTTATAATACGAATGAAATCTAGGCGACACGGTTTAAAGTAAAGTCAAAAGACGCTCCATGAAATGCACATATACTCGACATCCAATGCAAGTATCAAATAATGAGCGGAAGCATGTATCATGTATCGTTCAAGGACCTGAGAAAAACATAGAAATCTGTCAACGAAAACGTTGGTGAAATCATAGGTTTAAGTAAGTAAGTACAAGTGAACCACAAGATTTGCATCAATGAAATAATAGTAATACATTCCAAAAGTTTGTTTCACGAGCACCCAATTATCAAAGCTTAACATTCCTTCCATTGTATACCCCATCACTTAGTGCTAGAACAAACACTGATTCTCGAAAATATATTTCATCCGTAGACGGTAGCGAACCGTCAAAGATGAGGGTTGTCAACCCATATGGCCATATAACATAAGTTCTCGCTTACACCCGGCAAGTGTAACTAATGATAATCGAATTGAGGATTTTTGTTCTAAACTCGTATGTAGAATGTTTGTTTTCCTGTACTTGTGTTCACTTAGAAAAGAAATGTTTATGTTTTCTCATCCCAAATGTAAGTTCAAAAAGAGTAAAAGTGGGACTATGATCTCACCTTGAGTGCACGAGTAGTAAAGTACTTCGACAAGTAAACGTGTGCAAAGAACAATGCTAGTCTTGACCTAAACAATAGGGTTGTATCAATAACGGTAAACACGATAGGTCAAAGATGTTCAATTAGTCCTATGGCTCGTTACGACTCGATTATGTAGCATGTGAATCAACTAGTCAAGTTTCATGCACGATACAAGTAACTAAGCATGTTAGAACGATCGTATAATTGTTTGGTTAAGTTTGACTAAAAGTCAAACTTGGTCAAAGTCAAAGTCAACGGGGTCGGATCGGGTGTCCGACAATTTTCTCATGATGAGAAATCATTTATGAGCAGAATGGCCAAGTTTCATGTTAATCGGAGTTACGGTTAAGCGGGAAACATTTTGTGAAAGGAAAAATAAAAACTAAAATGAGCTGGGCATATGCGCGGCGCGCAAAGGGTTGCGCGGCGCGCACCCAAGTGTAAATCCTGGTCAGAACTTAACCACGAAGGCAAACATCTGGTATTTCTAATTTTGCGCGGCGCGCGGGTATATGCGCGGCGCGCAATACCTGGGAAACATGCAGTTTGCAGAAAAAGACCAAGTCACGAACCAAAACTCAAATTAACCTATTTTATGAACCGAAAACATCCAAAATGCATACTATATATCGTCGGAAAGGTAATTTGACAAGGAAAACAACTAAACACGTTTCATCAAACAAAAACATCAATTTCAATAACCGATTTTCCGTCAAGTGATCATTAAGAATCCATTTTCAAAGTTTCAAGTTCATCAAATGCATTTTAAGTTTCGGGAATCTAATTCACACATGTGATATGCCGTTTTGAAGGTAATCAAACACAAATTGCAACAAAACACTTAACAACAATATCTCATAGCATTTGACGCATCAAAAGTTCATGTAAAGCTCATCAAACCCTAATCCAAGTTCACAAAATCATTAATCATGTTCTTGGAGTTTCCTTAATCAACCTATACATCAAAACGAAGCTAATGATACTAGTAACACGTTTAAAACATGCACTTTAACAATCTAACAACATTTGATCATCCAAAATCAAGGATTTAGCAAGTAAATTTTCATATTGAACTAGTTACACCAAAAACAACGAATCGAGCATACAAATTACATACACGACATCACAATGAGCCATAGACACTAATTAACAACTTTATAACTCAAAAATCTCAAGAACACATAAAATTAGTGATTTTAGAAAGTTACCCAAATGAGATGAAGTTGGTACCAAAATGAAGAGGATGAAGAGAGGATCACAAATATGTAGTTTATTTTGTTGTAAGCCTCCTAGATCGAATTTAGATGATGATTGAATGAATTTGGTTTTGAGTGTGTGTTCTTGCTAGAGAGAAAGAGAGAGAGATGGAGGTGGAAATGAATGGGTGAAAGGGGTTTGACCCTTTGACCTAGTCAAGGGTTTGATCCCTTGTCAAGTTTAGTCCCTCAACTTTCGTTCGGGTGCGGGAATTACCTAAACGAGATAATTTAAAACGCGTATCAACGGGAGATGTTATAAACATATAACGGACTTTATATTAGTATAACGGAAAAGTAAATGGAAAAAGGCGGGATGTTACATTACCTACTCCTTAAAAGAAATTTCGTCCCGAAATTTAAGTAGGCGTAGTAGTCGTTGTTTCTTCCTCGAGATCTTGCGTTTCTGAATTCACAAATAGATGAGGATACTTCCTTTGCATTTGATCTTGCCTTTCCCAAGTAAACTCGGGTCCTCTTTTGGCATCCCAACGAACCTTGACAATCGGGATTCGGCTTTGTTTCAATGTCTTGACGGAGGTGTCCACAATTTCAACCGGTTCCTCCACAAAATGAAGTTTGTCATCAATAGTAAGTTCTTCGAGAGGGATGACGATATCGGGTTCGGCAAGACACTTTTTCAAGTTAGATACATGGAAGGTAGGATGAACGGAGTTCAATTGAGGCGGAAGATCTAAACGATAAGCAACGGTTCCAATACGCTCCAAGATTTCGAAAGGACCAATATACCGCGGATTTAGCTTCCCGCGTTTCCCAAAACGGATTACACCCTTCCAAGGTGCGACTTTTAACATTACTCGGTCACCGACTTGAAATTCAAGATCGTTGCGTCGTTTGTCGGTATAGCTCTTTTGACGACTTCGGGCCGTCCTAAGCCTATCTCGGATTTGAATGATTTTCTCGGTGGTTTCGTGAATGAGTTCGGGTCTGGTGATTTGCACGTCGCCTACCTCGGCCCAACAAAGAGGTGAACGACATTTGCGGCCATATAGCGCTTCAAAAGGTGCGGCTTTAATACTCGCGTGATAACTATTGTTGTAAGAGAACTCGGCGAGAGGTAAGTGCTTGTCCCAAGCTTTTCCGAAATCAACCACGCAAGCTCGTAACATGTCCTCTAAGGTTTGAATTGTACGTTCGCTTTGTCCATCGGTTTGAGGATGATATGCGGTGCTCATGTCTAAACGCGTTCCCAACGCTTCTTGCAATGTACGCCAAAATCTAGAAACGAAACGGCCATCTCGGTCGGAGATAATCGATAAAAGTATACCGTGTCGGGCTACGATCTCCTTAATGTAAAGTTGTGCAAGTTTCTCCATTTTGTCCGTTTCTTTCATGGCAAGGAAGTGTGCGGATTTGGTGAGACGGTCAACAATAACCCAAATGGTATCATAACCGCCCGTCGTTTTTGGTAGCTTGGTGATAAAATCCATCGTTATCCTTTCCCACTTCCATTGCGGGATCTCGGGTTGTTGAAGTAGTCCGGACGGTCTTTGGTGTTCGGCTTTGACTTTGGAACATGTCAAACACTTGGAAACATAAGTAGCTACGTCCCTTTTGATGTTCGGCCACCAATATAGCTGTTTAAGGTCGTGGTACATCTTATTGGCACCGGGGTGAATCGAGTATCGTGACTTATGGGCTTCATCTAAAATAAGGCTTCGTAGGTCCCCATAACTAGGCACCCAAATCCTTCCGGCGAAATATCGGAGTCCGGTTTCTTTAACTTCGAATCGAGAGGTGAGGACGTTCAAGTGTTCGAGAGAGATGTTTTCATCCTTGAGAGCCTCATCTTGGGCTACCCGAATTTGGCTATTAAGGTTTGTGTGGATGGTGATGTTTAAGGCTCGGACACGAAGAGGCACCACTCTTTCTTTTCGACTTAAGGCATCGGCTACTACATTTGCCTTCCCGGGATGGTAACGAAGCTCGCAATCGTAATCGTTTAAGGTTTCAATCCACCTTCGTTGTCTCATGTTTAGTTGCTTTTGATCGAAAATGTGTTGAAGGCTTTTGTGATCGGTGAAGATAGTACTCTTGGTTCCATAAAGATAGTGTCTCCACATTTTAAGTGCAAAGACAACGGCTCCGAGTTCGAGATCATGTGTCGTATAGTTTCGTTCATGAATTTTGAGTTGTCGAGAAGCATAAGCAATGACTTTCGTTTGTTGCATCAATACACACCCAAAACCGTGTTTTGAGGCATCGCAATATACAACAAAGTCATCATTGCCTTCGGGAAGTGACAAGATAGGAGCGGTGGTTAGCTTCGTTTTCAAGATTTGAAACGCGGATTCTTGCTCGGTCGCCCAAATGAATTTCTTTCCTTTGTGAGTCAATGCGGTTAGAGGACGTGCAACCAAAGAGAAGTTTTCGATGAATCTACGATAGTACCCGGCGAGACCCAAAAATTGACGAATGTGAGTAGGAGTAGTAGGAGTCTCCCATTTACTAATGGCTTCGATTTTCGTTGGATCGACTTTAATACCTTGGTCACTTACAACATGACCAAGAAATTGAACTTCCTTTAACCAAAATTCACACTTGGAGAATTTGGCATAGAGTTGTTCTTGTCTTAAAAGTTCAAGCACAAGTCGGAGATGTTGTTCGTGCTCTTCTTCATTTTTAGAATAGATCAATATGTCATCGATGAACACAATAACGAATTTATCAAGATACGGTTTGCACACGCGGTTCATAAGATCCATGAACACCGCCGGTGCGTTAGTGAGACCAAATGGCATGACAAGGAATTCATAACTACCATAACGAGTTCGGAAAGCGGTTTTGGAGACATCTTCCCCCTTAACCCTCAATTGATGATAACCCGAGCGGAGATCGATTTTCGAATATACACAAGACCCTTGTAGTTGATCAAAGAGGTCATCGATGCGAGGAAGAGGATATCGGTTCTTAACCGTCAATTTATTTAGTTCACGATAATCAATGCACATTCGTAGGGATCCGTCTTTCTTTTTAACAAACAAAATCGGAGCGCCCCAAGGTGAATGGCTAGGTTGGATAAAACCACGATCAAGTAGTTCTTGGATTTGACTTTGCAATTCTTGCATTTCAGATGGAGCGAGTCTATATGGTGCACGCGCTACGGGTGCGGCTCCCGGAATAAGATCGATTTGGAATTCAACCGGTCGATGAGGCGGAAGACCCGGCAATTCGTCGGGAAATACATCGGAATAGTCACTAACAATTGGCACATCATCGATGTGCTTCTCATCGGACTCGACTTTCTTAACGTGAGCAAGGATCGCAAAACAACCCTTACGGAGTAGTTTTCTAACTTTAATACACGAAACGAGGTTGAGTCCGGTGCAACTCTTATCGCCATAGACGATCAAAGGTTCACCATTCTCGATAGGAATTCGGATTGCGTTAAGATCACAAAGAATGTGAGATTTCGTTTTGACTAACCAATTCATACCGATTATTACATCAAAGCTTCCTAGTTCCATGGGTATCAAGTCAATTTCAAATTCCTTACCCAAAATGTTCAAAGTACACCCCCGGTAATATGTGTCGGCACTTAAGAGTTTTCCGTCGGCCACTTCGATGGAATAAGTAGTATCTAAAGGGTGTGGTGGAGTGCAAAGGGTAGGAGCTAAAGTCTTGGACACAAAACATTTATCGGCACCCGAATCGAATAAGCAAGTAACATAAGAGTTGTTGAGAAGAAACGTACCCGTGACTAGTTCATTGTCATCTCGGGCTTCCTCGGTGTTGATGTTAAAGGCTCGGCCTCGGTTGTTGGGGTTGGCTTTCTTCTTTGGGCATGCATTTCTATAATGACCCGTTTGACCACATTCGTAACAAGTGCCCGTCTTTGGTGCATTGGGCCACTTTCGAGCAACGGGAGTGGCACTTTTACAATCGTTGGCCTTATGACCAACTCCTTGGCACCGGTGGCAAATTAACTTGCCACATTCACCAAAGTGATGTTTGTTGCATTTGTTGCAAAGAGGTAGGTTCCCGGCATAACCCCTCTTGCCGTCGTTGTTGAAGGGCTTTTTGGTGAAGGTGTTGTTGTTGTAGTTGGTTGATGGAGTGGCTTCCCATTTCCTTTTGTTGCCACCCGACTTGTCCTCGGCCTTAGGAGCCGGCACTACGATTTCGTCAACCGTTTCAATTAGTTGGCGAGCCATGTTCATAGCGGCTTGATGAGTAGTGGGTTTGGATGACATCACCCCTTGTTTGATGCTTTTTGGAAGACCGAGCATGTAGAGTTCAATCCTTTGAGATTCGGGGTTAACAAGATTAGGACACATCAAGGATAGTTCGGCGAAGCGTTGATTATAAGCTTTAAGATCGTTTCCGACCGCTTTCAAAGCTCTTAGTTCTTCCTCAAGCTTTCGGGTTTCTTCGCGCGGAAAATATTCAACAATCATCTTTTCCTTTAGATCGGTCCAAGAGAGGGCATGAGCTTCATCGGTACCCACCGATTGAACATAGGTGTTCCACCATGTTAGAGCAATTCCGGAGAAAGTGTGAGTGGAGTATTTGACCTTGTCTTGGTCCCGACAACCGCTTATGCTAAAGACGGCTTCCGTTTGCTCAAACCATCGGGTGAGCACGACCGGTCCCCCGGTTCCATCAAAAGTGTGAGGTTTGCACCCCATGAAAGCTTTATAGGAGCATCCCTCGTTTGAGTTTCCGGCTCCATTGTTGTTGTTGTTGTTGTTGTGGTTGTTATTATTATTATTGTTGGATGAGTGACCGGCCATGGCCGCATCTACGGCGGTAGGTATCATCCGTTCGAGAGCTTGTTCGGGAGTTTCATTGCGGCGTACACGACGAGGAGCCATTGTTCCTTCAAGACACAAGAATATCATTGATTAGTATTCTCAATAATACTAACCGTGATATAGAATAAAGATAAAGAGAAGTTTTTCCTCGACTCGCCTTAAATTCTTTATGTCATAATGTCGGAACGTTCATATGAGTCACCGTAATATAATCCCGGAAATTATATTACCCTGATTCATATGTGCATTCGACATCATTTCATATAGTCAAGGTGGCGTGTCAATCAAATTAAACAACGTGAGATTAAGATGAACTAAGAGTAGATATGAGTAGAAGCGTTCGAGTATAAATGCACAAGTAGTCAAGTAATTCCTACTTCAAGTCTATATGCCGGTTGTAGTCTAGACTCACCAATGTACCCTATGACTCGGGGTTGACACTAATGAACTCTAAATCCCTACAACCAACGCTCTGATACCATCTGTAGCGACCCGACCAAATCATGTTTGATGGCGCCGTCTACTTAGGTCCCGTTACGTGGTCATAAGTCTTTAAGACAAGGTTTGACCAAAATATGTCGCCTTCATTTCAAAATAAAGATTGTTCCCAAAGTTTACAAGAATTGTTCAACCAATAGTTAAGTTACAACGTTATAATACGAATGAAATCTAGGCGACACGGTTTAAAGTAAAGTCAAAAGACGCTCCATGAAATGCACATATACTCGACATCCAATGCAAGTATCAAATAATGAGCGGAAGCATGTATCATGTATCGTTCAAGGACCTGAGAAAAACATAGAAATCTGTCAACGAAAACGTTGGTGAAATCATAGGTTTAAGTAAGTAAGTACAAGTGAACCACAAGATTTGCATCAATGAAATAATAGTAATACATTCCAAAAGTTTGTTTCACGAGCACCCAATTATCAAAGCTTAACATTCCTTCCATTGTATACCCCATCACTTAGTGCTAGAACAAACACTGATTCTCGAAAATATATTTCATCCGTAGACGGTAGCGAACCGTCAAAGATGAGGGTTGTCAACCCATATGGCCATATAACATAAGTTCTCGCTTACACCCTGCAAGTGTAACTAATGATAATCGAATTGAGGATTTTTGTTCTAAACTCGTATGTAGAATGTTTGTTTTCCTGTACTTGTGTTCACTTAGAAAAGAAATGTTTATGTTTTCTCATCCCAAATGTAAGTTCAAAAAGAGTAAAAGTGGGACTATGATCTCACCTTGAGTGCACGAGTAGTAAAGTACTTCGACAAGTAAACGTATGCAAAGAACAATGCTAGTCTTGACCTAAACAATAGGGTTGTATCAATAACGGTAAACACGATAGGTCAAAGATGTTCAATTAGTCCTATGGCTCGTTACGACTCGATTATGTAGCATGTGAATCAACTAGTCAAGTTTCATGCACGATACAAGTAACTAAGCATGTTAGAACGATCGTATAATTGTTTGGTTAAGTTTGACTAAAAGTCAAACTTGGTCAAAGTCAAAGTCAACGGGGTCGGATCGGGTGTCCGACAATTTTCTCATGATGAGAAATCATTTATGAGCAGAATGGCCAAGTTTCATGTTAATCGGAGTTACGGTTAAGCGGGAAACATTTTGTGAAAGGAAAAATAAAAACTAAAATGAGCTGGGCATATGCGCGGCGCGCAAAGGGTTGCGCGGCGCGCACCCAAGTGTAAATCCTGGTCAGAACTTAACCACGAAGGCAAACATCTGGTATTTCTAATTTTGCGCGGCGCGCGGGTATATGCGCGGCGCGCAATACCTGGGAAACATGCAGTTTGCAGAAAAAGACCAAGTCACGAACCAAAACTCAAATTAACCTATTTTATGAACCGAAAACATCCAAAATGCATACTATATATCGTCGGAAAGGTAATTTGACAAGGAAAACAACTAAACACGTTTCATCAAACAAAAACATCAATTTCAATAACCGATTTTCCGTCAAGTGATCATTAAGAATCCATTTTCAAAGTTTCAAGTTCATCAAATGCATTTTAAGTTTCGGGAATCCAATTCACACATGTGATATGCCGTTTTGAAGGTAATCAAACACACATTGCAACAAAACACTTAACAACAATATCTCATAGCATTTGACGCATCAAAAGTTCATGTAAAGCTCATCAAACCCTAATCCAAGTTCACAAAATCATTAATCATGTTCTTGGAGTTTCCTTAATCAACCTATACATCAAAACGAAGCTAATGATACTAGTAACACGTTTAAAACATGCACTTTAACAATCTAACAACATTTGATCATCCAAAATCAAGGATTTAGCAAGTAAATTTTCATATTGAACTAGTTACACCAAAAACAACGAATCGAGCATACAAATTACATACACGACATCACAATGAGCCATAGACACTAATTAACAACTTTATAACTCAAAAATCTCAAGAACACATAAAATTAGTGATTTTAGAAAGTTACCCAAATGAGATGAAGTTGGTACCAAAATGAAGAGGATGAAGAGAGGATCACAAATATGTAGTTTATTTTGTTGTAAGCCTCCTAGATCGAATTTAGATGATGATTGAATGAATTTGGTTTTGAGTGTGTGTTCTTGCTAGAGAGAAAGAGAGAGAGATGGAGGTGGAAATGAATGGGTGAAAGGGGTTTGACCCTTTGACCTAGTCAAGGGTTTGATCCCTTGTCAAGTTTAGTCCCTCAACTTTCGTTCGGGTGCGGGAATTACCTAAACGAGATAATTTAAAACGCGTATCAACGGGAGATGTTATAAACATATAACGGACTTTATATTAGTATAACGGAAAAGTAAATGGAAAAAGGCGGGATGTTACATTACCTACTCCTTAAAAGAAATTTCGTCCCGAAATTTAAGTAGGCGTAGTAGTCGTTGTTTCTTCCTCGAGATCTTGCGTTTCTGAATTCACAAATAGATGAGGATACTTCCTTTGCATTTGATCTTGCCTTTCCCAAGTAAACTCGGGTCCTCTTTTGGCATCCTAACGAACCTTGACAATCGGGATTCGGCTTTGTTTCAATGTCTTGACGGAGGTGTCCACAATTTCAACCGGTTCCTCCACAAAATGAAGTTTGTCATCAATAGTAAGTTCTTCGAGAGGGATGACGATATCGGGTTCGGCAAGACACTTTTTCAAGTTAGATACATGGAAGGTAGGATGAACGGAGTTCAATTGAGGCGGAAGATCTAAACGATAAGCAACGGTTCCAATACGCTCCAAGATTTCGAAAGGACCAATATACCGCGGATTTAGCTTCCCGCGTTTCCCAAAACGGATTACACCCTTCCAAGGTGCGACTTTTAACATTACTCGGTCACCGACTTGAAATTCAAGATCGTTGCGTCGTTTGTCGGTATAGCTCTTTTGACGACTTCGGGCCGTCCTAAGCCTATCTCGGATTTGAATGATTTTCTCGGTGGTTTCGTGAATGAGTTCGGGTCCGGTGATTTGCACGTCGCCTACCTCGGCCCAACAAAGAGGTGAACGACATTTGCGGCCATATAGCGCTTCAAAAGGTGCGGCTTTAATACTCGCGTGATAACTATTGTTGTAAGAGAACTCGGCGAGAGGTAAGTGCTTGTCCCAAGCTTTTCCGAAATCAACCACGCAAGCTCGTAACATGTCCTCTAAGGTTTGAATTGTACGTTCGCTTTGTCCATCGGTTTGAGGATGATATGCGGTGCTCATGTCTAAACGCGTTCCCAACGCTTCTTGCAATGTACGCCAAAATCTAGAAACGAAACGGCCATCTCGGTCGGAGATAATCGATAAAGGTATACCGTGTCGGGCTACGATCTCCTTAATGTAAAGTTGTGCAAGTTTCTCCATTTTGTCCGTTTCTTTCATGGCAAGGAAGTGTGCGGATTTGGTG
Organism: Rutidosis leptorrhynchoides; assembly: GCF_046630445.1. NCBI lineage: Eukaryota > Viridiplantae > Streptophyta > Magnoliopsida > Asterales > Asteraceae > Rutidosis > Rutidosis leptorrhynchoides. The sequence goes on along the minus strand of NC_092333.1, from coordinate 267,327,863 downwards.
AGACGGTCAACAATAACCCAAATGGTATCATAACCGCCCGTCGTTTTTGGTAGCTTGGTGATAAAATCCATCGTTATCCTTTCCCACTTCCATTGCGGGATCTCGGGTTGTTGAAGTAGTCCGGACGGTCTTTGGTGTTCGGCTTTGACTTTGGAACATGTCAAACACTTGGAAACATAAGTAGCTACGTCCCTTTTGATGTTCGGCCACCAATATAGCTGTTTAAGGTCGTGGTACATCTTATTGGCACCGGGGTGAATCGAGTATCGTGACTTATGGGCTTCATCTAAAATAAGGCTTCGTAGGTCCCCATAACTAGGCACCCAAATCCTTCCGGCGAAATATCGGAGTCCGGTTTCTTTAACTTCGAATCGAGAGGTGAGGACGTTCAAGTGTTCGAGAGAGATGTTTTCATCCTTGAGAGCCTCATCTTGGGCTACCCGAATTTGGCTATTAAGGTTTGTGTGGATGGTGATGTTTAAGGCTCGGACACGAAGAGGCACCACTCTTTCTTTTCGACTTAAGGCATCGGCTACTACATTTGCCTTCCCGGGATGGTAACGAAGCTCGCAATCGTAATCGTTTAAGGTTTCAATCCACCTTCGTTGTCTCATGTTTAGTTGCTTTTGATCGAAAATGTGTTGAAGGCTTTTGTGATCGGTGAAGATAGTACTCTTGGTTCCATAAAGATAGTGTCTCCACATTTTAAGTGCAAAGACAACGGCTCCGAGTTCGAGATCATGTGTCGTATAGTTTCGTTCATGAATTTTGAGTTGTCGAGAAGCATAAGCAATGACTTTCGTTCGTTGCATCAATACACACCCAAAACCGTGTTTTGAGGCATCGCAATATACAACAAAGTCATCATTGCCTTCGGGAAGTGACAAGATAGGAGCGGTGGTTAGCTTCGTTTTCAAGATTTGAAACGCGGATTCTTGCTCGGTCGCCCAAATGAATTTCTTTCCTTTGTGAGTCAATGCGGTTAGAGGACGTGCAACCAAAGAGAAGTTTTCGATGAATCTACGATAGTACCCGGCGAGACCCAAAAATTGACGAATGTGAGTAGGAGTAGTAGGAGTCTCCCATTTACTAATGGCTTCGATTTTCGTTGGATCGACTTTAATACCTTGGTCACTTACAACATGACCAAGAAATTGAACTTCCTTTAACCAAAATTCACACTTGGAGAATTTGGCATAGAGTTGTTCTTGTCTTAAAAGTTCAAGCACAAGTCGGAGATGTTGTTCGTGCTCTTCTTCATTTTTAGAATAGATCAATATGTCATCGATGAACACAATAACGAATTTATCGAGATACGGTTTGCACACGCGGTTCATAAGATCCATGAACACCGCCGGTGCGTTAGTGAGACCAAATGGCATGACAAGGAATTCATAACTACCATAACGAGTTCGGAAAGCGGTTTTGGAGACATCTTCCCCCTTAACCCTCAATTGATGATAACCCGAGCGGAGATCGATTTTCGAATATACACAAGACCCTTGTAGTTGATCAAAGAGGTCATCGATGCGAGGAAGAGGATATCGGTTCTTAACCGTCAATTTATTTAGTTCACGATAATCAATGCACATTCGTAGGGATCCGTCTTTCTTTTTAACAAACAAAATCGGAGCGCCCCAAGGTGAATGGCTAGGTTGGATAAAACCACGATCAAGTAGTTCTTGGATTTGACTTTGCAATTCTTGCATTTCAGATGGAGCGAGTCTATATGGTGCACGCGCTACGGGTGCGGCTCCCGGAATAAGATCGATTTGGAATTCAACCGGTCGATGAGGCGGAAGACCCGGCAATTCGTCGGGAAATACATCGGAATAGTCACTAACAATTGGCACATCATCGATGTGCTTCTCATCGGACTCGACTTTCTTAACGTGAGCAAGGATCGCAAAACAACCCTTACGGAGTAGTTTTCTAACTTTAATACACGAAACGAGGTTGAGTCCGGTGCAACTCTTATCGCCATAGACGATCAAAGGTTCACCATTCTCGATAGGAATTCGGATTGCGTTAAGATCACAAAGAATGTGAGATTTCGTTTTGACTAACCAATTCATACCGATTATTACATCAAAGCTTCCTAGTTCCATGGGTATCAAGTCAATTTCAAATTCCTTACCCAAAATGTTCAAAGTACACCCCCGGTAATATGTGTCGGCGCTTAAGAGTTTTCCGTCGGCCACTTCGATGGAATAAGTAGTATCTAAAGGGTGTGGTGGAGTGCAAAGGGTAGGAGCTAAAGTCTTGGACACAAAACATTTATCGGCACCCGAATCGAATAAGCAAGTAACATAAGAGTTGTTGAGAAGAAACGTACCCGTGACTAGTTCATTGTCATCTCGGGCTTCCTCGGTGTTGATGTTAAAGGCTCTGCCTCGGTTGTTGGGGTTGGCTTTCTTCTTTGGGCATGCATTTCTATAATGACCCGTTTGACCACATTCGTAACAAGTGCCCGTCTTTGGTGCATTGGGCCACTTTCGAGCAACGGGAGTGGCACTTTTACAATCGTTGGCCTTATGACCAACTCCTTGGCACCGGTGGCAAATTAACTTGCCACATTCACCAAAGTGATGTTTGTTGCATTTGTTGCAAAGAGGTAGGTTCCCGGCATAACCCCTCTTGCCGTCGTTGTTGAAGGGCTTTTTGGTGAAGGTGTTGTTGTTGTAGTTGGTTGATGGAGTGGCTTCCCATTTCCTTTTGTTGCCACCCGACTTGTCCTCGGCCTTAGGAGCCGGCACTACGATTTCGTCAACCGTTTCAATTAGTTGGCGAGCCATGTTCATAGCGGCTTGATGAGTAGTGGGTTTGGATGACATCACCCCTTGTTTGATGCTTTTTGGAAGACCGAGCATGTAGAGTTCAATCCTTTGAGATTCGGGGTTAACAAGATTAGGACACATCAAGGATAGTTCGGCGAAGCGTTGATTATAAGCTTTAAGATCGTTTCCGACCGCTTTCAAAGCTCTTAGTTCTTCCTCAAGCTTTCGGGTTTCTTCGCGCGGAAAATATTCAACAATCATCTTTTCCTTTAGATCGGTCCAAGAGAGGGCATGAGCTTCATCGGTACCCACCGATTGAACATAGGTGTTCCACCATGTTAGAGCAATTCCGGAGAAAGTGTGAGTGGAGTATTTGACCTTGTCTTGGTCCCGACAACCGCTTATGCTAAAGACGGCTTCCGTTTGCTTAAGATGGTTTTTAATTATCCAACCCAAAACAGCCCCCGGTTGCACTCCGACGACGTAGATTCAGTTTTTAAGATGTTCTTTGTAAAACCAAGTTATATCTTGTTAAGTTAGCATATCATTATGATATATTACAGGTCTTGAAGTGTTTTAAAAGTTAAGTTAGAATGATCTATTAGTTTGCAAACAAGTTTGAAATCATTCAAACTATGTTCTTGTTGTTAAAATTTTACAACACAAAATAAGATAGCTATATAAATATGAATCGAATAAGGTTATGAACAAGGTTACTACCTCAAGTTACTTGGACAAAGTTGCTGTAAAAGATGAGTAAAATCCTAGAACCAAAAGAGTGGTGGAGTTGGATCAAAAGGTTGGAAGTAAACTTGTATTTTTGGAAGGATTATTGAAGTTTTCTTGTAAGGAATTTATTATGATGATTAAGGCTTGTTTTTGAAGCTAGATCTTCATGGTTATTTGCTGAGATTGTGAAGAACACTTAAGGTTCCTAAGAGTGTGTTTTTGGTTAGAGAAAATGTGTAGTGAAAATGAAATTGGAATGGAGTATAAATGGTGGTGAAAAGATGTATAAATTTGTAATATTGTGCAAAAGTCTTGTAATATGCCAAATTGATTAATCATGCATGCTAAGATCCAAAATTGGCTGACTCATGGCTGCTAATAAAGTGATTGTGATGTGTATATACTAATAGTAAATACGTATAGGAGCTGGGTATGATACGAGTACATATACTCTAGGTATACATGTAGAAATTTTGAGGAAACGGAACGAGAATTCAAATATAGCTATCTTTTGTAAATATACTTATATTGTTTTATGTATATAAGCCCTTTAAAAGTGATTAAATACATATTTATACTATACTTGTATAAGTATTATAGGTTAAAGGTATATATGTCAAATAACGTTACGTATAGTTATCATTTTGAAAACTTAAGTTAGTAGTCTCAAAGTATACTTATAACTTATTGTTATTAGTACACAATAAGATGTTAAACCATTCTTAGATCATGTTAAATATATATAAATACATATATATACACAAACGTATAATTATCGTTTGTTATATAGTTCGTGATATTATCGGTCAAATTGGACGGTCAAACGTTGTGTAAAACTCTTTTTTAAAAACATAAATCTCAACAATTTAGATTACTTATCATGTTGGTAAGGTTTAATTTATGTAAATATTAATCTCATAGGTATAAAATGATCGGAAAAATCCGGGTCGTTACATTTGAACCAGGGGACAAAGTTCTAGTTTTTCAATCACGTTTTAAGTTTTCACCTGGAAAACTTAACTCCCGATGGACGGGACCGTATGAAGTAAAAAATACATTTCCATCTGGATACATAAAGTTATATGGCAAGAATGGTGGTACTTTTAATGTGAATGGTCATAGACTCAAAATTCTATTATGAAGGATTCAACAACACTGAAAGAGATGACATCACATTCTACCCTAAGGACAAATGAATACAGGATAATTTTAGCTAACAACTCACCTTCTTAAAACATTTCAAAATATTTTGAGAGTGGAGCCCGATTGGTCTTTCCCTAGCAGACACTAAAGAACTAGTCTTCTCCCTCCATTCTGAATTTTTTTTAGTTTTGTATGAAATTAATATGCTTTTTAAATTTTAGTTTTGTGTGAATTTAAAAACAAAATTTAGTTTATTTCATAAAGTTTAAAAAAATAATTTCTAAAATTTGTCGTGAGTTAAACACTACGTCGTAGAACCGAAATTGCTTTACCCAAGGATGGGGCGAAAAATTTTATTATAATTATTTTAATATTATTGATCTAAAGTATGCCAAAAATATTATATGAATGTGGGGTAATATACCAAACTTCAAAAATATGTATATATGTTTGTAGTTTATATAAGGGTAAAAGACGCATTTTCAAAGACTGGTATTAAGTTACAACTTTTTAATTAAAGAGGTTTTAACTCCCTTTCTATACTAATTGCCCTCGTGAAACTGGCATTGCATGATCTCAAGTGTGGGGAGGGTTTATAAATTCTCTCGGGTTTATACACTTGGCTTATTTTCTAAATTTGTGAAAATTTTAAAAATTTTTAACTAAATGAATTCAAATCTTGTTTAATATGTTTATGAACGATAAAACTAGGTGTTAATACCAAAATTATTGTTACCTCAAGGAGAACATAAACTGAGAAACTACCAAATTTATGAATTTATTTGATTAAATCAGGAATAAAAAGATTCAAGAAAAAAGCCAAGTTTGGGGAGATTTTTCAATATATATGTACTGTTATCACATGTTTGTGTGAAGTTTATTGCAGGTACTTTTGCTTTGGGCTGTATAAATTTGTTTTATCCATTAATTTATATAAAAAAATTAAAGAAAAGATGGATCTACACGATGAATCAATTCCATCATTAAAATGAAGTAAAGTCTTCAGAAAAAGAAATGCACTTCTTGATTTAGGTCAGGAAGTTGTCATCCAGACCAGTTGTAGAGTCTACGAAAAACCTTGAAAAGTTTTCTTGAAAATCAGCTGGAAATCCACGGACCTCAGCATCAAACAGGGTCGCCAAGTGGTCAGACTTATCCTAACCATGAGAGGATCCGTCTCGTAAAATGAGGAGGGCGCCGTGCAAATTAGCTTGATAAGACTAATGAATCAGACCCCCAGAAAGGATAATCTCCTTAAAGATTAAAAATCAGCATTTAAGCCTGATATTACTCAATCCTTGAGATTGACCTTAAAGATTGAGAATTACAAACTCATGGAATTCGATGATATCTATACTCGAGCTTGAACGAGAAAATATTAAGATCAAAAATTAAAACCGATTTTTTTTCTTCTGAAAACCTATTTTCAATGCGTTCATTACCATTGAACGTAAAATCCTAAGAATTCATCAGAATTCATTAGGTCACCTGAACCAAATCGGGTGTCAACCGTAAGAACGGTGGTTGCATAGAATGGTCGAAGACAGGACCTTGGGCCAGACCGAAAAATTATAGGGTGATCTTTGCTATTTCTCCTACAAAGGATAGTAATTTCATCTGACACGTTTTTGGACCATAATCAAATGCATGTCATTATACATTGCTTTAACAGTTGCTTGTTCAACGCTTTCCTTTACAACTGGACGGTAGTTTACCGAAAGGTAATATACGAAACAAGTATACTGGACGTGTTACTTTCCTAATACAAGGTTAGCAAGTGGGTGACACAAAACCACAAGTTTTGAGCTAAAATTTTAAAATCTGAAACCCACAAAACCCACAAAAACATTTTGCTAACACCGGTGAAGGGTTATTTCGGAAAACTTATCTAGGGTAAAATCTAGAATGAATTTTAAAAAGATCAAATGTTTTCATAAAGATCCAATTTTCTTAAAGGATCTAAATTTTCATAGTCATGTGGGACTGTAAACCATATCGTTACTATCATTGTTCATACCACCGTATCAAAATCACTGATGTATAAAGTGTGAGAATAAAAAAAATGATTCGAGTGAAGTTTATTTCAAGTTATATATTGTTTGAGGACAAGCAACGTTCAAGTGTGGGGATATTTGATATTGCTTAAAATGATCATATATTTAGACGCAATATCATTCCAATATGTAATGTTTTTAATTGTAATTTCCTTATTTTTAATTTTAAACGTTTAAATAAATAAGTGCGAAGACAAAAGACGAAGATCGCTCAAAAATGAAGATTTAAAGACGAAAATGTAGATTTGAAATACCAAACCATCCAAAATGCTCAAACGTACAAGTTACACTCCAAGTGGTTTAATTTATCGATGAATAACGGCTAAAAATTGGCAAGAGTACAAGCCGCGGAACGCAAAGTACAAGATATCTAAGCATACGAAAAGGCGTTCAAAAATCTGGAACCGAGACATGAACCAACTATCAACGTACAAGTCAACGGAGCTAAAATTACAAGTCAACTATGCACAAGAATATAATATAATACATAAATAATTCATAATAATAATAATAATAATAATATAATAATAATATATAATAATATCTCAATTTGCAAATTGAGAATTAGGAACGTGCATATTGAAAAGTATCAACAAGTTGATACACACTCACCAATTACAAATTACAGAGTAATTTATATCAACTTGATCAATTATGCACCCAACTTTCCACAAACCTACAGTAACATTATCTTGCCTATAAAAGGAGAGCATTTACACGGATAGTTGGAGGACACAAGCAACTTCACAATTTCCAATTCTAATTCACTTTCAATTAAATCATAGTATAGTTTTAATATTTTATCTAAGTTATAAGTAGTAGTTGTGGTGTAATTCAAGTTTACGGGTATTGTAGTACGGCTTTTCTACCATTCAACTCGCTGTAAGTCTCCGCGTCCCAACTTTGTTATTATATTTAAGTATCGTTATTATCGTTGCGATTACTATTGTTATTATTATTATTGTTGTTATTTTTATTGTTATCATCGTTATTATCGTTATTTATTTTCATTATTGTTATCATTTATTATTATTATTATTGTAGCCATGTCCACTTTTTATAATTTATATTTTTATACCGTTATAATGTCCAACTAAAAACCCACAGTGGTAACTAAAATGTAGAACCTCTAGACGAATGGATTGAACCATATTATAATATTATGATGTAACTTTGACTATTTTTAACATTGAGTTTAATCACCGACCCATTGTTATATAATTTAATATTTTCACCCCTATCACATAATTTATTAAATTGATTAGCGAAAATTAATTAAATTTACATAAATTATGCTTCAACACCTCAGTGATCTAGATGAACATATGGACAAATTATTGACAACAATTTAGAAGTGTGATCCGATGGTTTGGGTAATATTATAGTTTATATAATCGTGTAATTATAAAAAGGGAAGACCGTTATAATTTTGGTATTAGCGAAAGTTAAAACCAGATTAAATCTCAATTTGAATAGTCGGGGTATAATTTAATTCGCTAAAATGAGATCTAACGAAAGTTAGATTTAATTTTAGTTAATTAAATCTTTATAAATCGAAAGATAAAATATAAGGATATATATTAAAATATTGTAATCGAACTTAAAAACAATTCATAATCCATAGGGGACATATTTTAGTAGCCACTACTTTACTCTATTTTAAATCTCATCAATTTCACTTTTTACTACGCAGATAAATTTTATTTACTTTTACCGTATTACTTTTTACCATATTGTAAACTTTAATTACTTTTTACTATTTTACTATATTGCCATGAAAAATCTTATTTCTCTACTTTTTACAAATTAGTATAAATTGTAGTTTTATTTAGTTTCGTTAATTTAGTTATTTCGTTTTAGTTAAATTTAAATTGCGTTTAGTTATAATTAAAGCCTAATCCAAAACCCCCCATTTAAATAGTTTAACTTTTAGCAATTAAAACACCTGAAAACTCCATTTTCCTGTGGAACGAACCGGATTTACCAAATAAAATATTACTATACGAATGGGACTAGATGCCTATATGTGTGAAATCAATCCGAAATCATAAAAATGTCATAAAATCACAACCAATTCGTGTAATAAATTCAATCCAAATCCGTTCAAAATAAAAGGACACGATCACGCACATCAAACACTATGGTCATTTGCTATGCGCAAACAGGGAGCGATGATGAGTTACGTATGTTTGATGAGCTCACGAGACGGGTGAATCCTGTTGCTCTTAAGATCTTGGTGGGTTGTGATGATTGGCGAGGCAACTAGGGACATAACTGTCTGCTAGGTCACGATCAATGATGATGTTTTGCTAATGTGGGCGACTTATTCGTTGTGACAACTGGTCACTCTTCTCCATGAGATTGATCAAAGGCATGTTAGCATTTAACTGTTAATTGGGTAAAAAGTTGAGTGGGCTCGACTGACAGGTGGGACGGATGGAGCGCGATGGCGTATGCCTAGGCTTAGAGGTGTATGTAGGAATTTTGTGAGATTCTACCTTGTGAGGGAGACGAGCGCGACTCATGTTAATGAAGATGTGATGTCTTTGTAAGTGTGACATCTAGGGTGATTGTGTTTGATGGCTTCAATAGTTTGAAGTGTTGATTCCCGGAAAATCGATGTCTATATGATCAGTGATGACGATAGTCATGTATATTGGTGAACGATAAATTCGCAGGATGTTACCATCTTCGCGACTTGAGTATGGAGCTAAATCCTAAGTGGGGGAGTTTTATTGTTCCCCGAGAAAGGTTTGGTAGTGTTTAGGGTAAGAAGTGTTGGAGAGCAACGTTATAGACCTCCATAGGGATGCGAATTCCCAACACGGTAGAATGACGTGCTATTGACATGGGACTCAAGGTCGAGCGTTACGACTGTTGAGTCATGATTCGAGGAGAATGTGTATGAGATCTTTTGTGATGATGGTTCAGTGTGAAATGTCCAGTACATATTGATTATAAACGTTCCATATTAATTGATTTCGTTGCGAGGTTTTGACCTCTATATGAGACGTTTTTCAAAGACTGCATTCGTTTTTAAAAACAAACCATAACCTTTATTTTATCGACAAGGTTAAAAAGTCACCACCTAGATTATCCAGAAATGATAATCTAAAATATCACACTTACACACTACCAATACATATTGGTTTACAATATTAATATGTTACAACAAAGTAAATCTCGAATGCAGTTTTAAACAATATTATACAAGCATGCTGACACCAAATCTTGTCCATATTTTAGCATGCAACAGCGGAAGCTCTTAATAATCACCTGAGAATAAACATGCTTTAAACATCAAAAAAAATGTTGGTGAGTTATAGGTTTAACCTATATATTTATCAAATCGTAATAATAGACCACAAGATTTCATATTTCAATATACATCCCATACATAGAGATAAAAATCATTCATATGGTGAACACCTGGTAACCGACATTAACAAGAAGCATATAAGAATATCCCCATCATTCTGGGACATCCATTGGACATGATATAAAACTCGAAGTACTAAAGCATCCGGTACTTTGGATGGGGTTTGTTAGGCCCAATAGATCTATCTTTAGGATTCGCTTCAATTAGGCGTGCACTAATTCTCAAAATTAGTGATGTTCCCTAATTCTTAGGCTACCAAGCAAAAAGGGGCATATTCGGCTTCGATCATTCAAACATAGAAAGTAGTTTCATGTATTTGTGTCTATTTTGTAAAACATTTATAAAGTTGCATGTATCCTTATCCCAAAAATATTAGATTTTAAAAGTGGGACTATAACTCACTTTCACAGTTTTTTACTTTGTCGGGAAGTAAGACTTGGCCACTGGTCGATTCACGAACCTATAACAAATATGTACATATATATCAAAGTATGATCAAAATATAATTACAACATTTTTAATACGTTTGCTGTTTTAAGTTTATTAAGTCAGCTGTCCTCGTTAGTAACCTACAACTAGTTGTCTACAGTTAGATGTACAGAAAATAAAGCAATATATATTATCTCGAATCAATCCACAACCTTGTGTATACAAGCCTCAGCTAGATCACAACTCAAAGTATATATAATATTTTGGAATCAACCTCAACCCTGTATAGCTAACTCCGACATTACTGCATATAGAGTGTCTATGGTTGTTCCGAAATATATATATAGATGGGTCGATATGATATGTCAAAACATTGTATTCGTGTCTATGGTATCCCAAGATTACATAATATATTAGAATACATGTATAATACAATATGAGTTAGCTAGGATATGATTAATATAGATTTGTTACCAATTTTCACGTAGCTACAACAAGAAAATTTATCCAATCTTGTTTTACCCATAACTTCTTCGTTTTAAATCCGTTTTGAGTGATTAAAGTTTCTATGGTTTCATATTGAACTTAAGTTTATGAATCTAAACAGAAAAAAGTATAAGTTTATAGTCGGAAATACAGGTTACAAGTCATTTTTGTAAAGGTAGTCATTTCAGTCGAAAGAACGACGTCTAGATGACCATTTTGAAAAACATACTTCCACTTTGAGTTTAACCATGATTTTTGGATATAGTTTCATGTTCATAAGAAAAATCATTTTTCCAGAAGAAAACTTTTAAATCAAATTTTATCATAGATTTTAATTAACTAACCCAAAAACAGCCCGCGGTGTTACTACGACGGCGTATATCCGATTTTACGGTGTTTTCGTGTTTTCAGGTTTTAAATCATTAAGTTAGCATATCATATAGATATATAACATGTGTTTAGTTGATTTTAAAAGTCAAGTTAGAAGGATTAACTTTTGTTTGCGAACAAGTTTAGAATTAACTAAACTATGTTCTAGTGATTATAAGTTTAAACCTTCGAATAAGGTAGTTTTATATATATGAATCGAATGATGTTATGAACATCATTACTACCTCAGGTTTTGTGGATAAACCTACTGGAAATGAGAAAAATAGATCTAGCTTCAAAGGATCCTTGGATGGCTTGAAAGTTCTTGAAGTAGAATCATGACACGAAAACAAATTCAAGTAAGATTTTCACTCGAAATAAGATTGTTAAAGTTATAGAAATTGAATAAAAGTTTGAATATGAGTATTACCTTATATTAGAAAGATATCTTACTGTAAATAAGAAAGATTTCTTGAGGTTGGATGATCACCCAAAGTGGATTTGCAGGATTGGAAGTAAGCTAGCAAACTTGGAAGTGTTGTTGGTGTGTTCTTGAGTAGTTGTTTTATAACTTGGTTTATGTATGGATTTATGAACTAGATTGAGCTAGATTTTGATGAAGATGATAAAGAACACTTAGAACAATGGAAGAACACTTGAGAGAGAGTAGTTTGATGCATGTAAGTTGAAAAATGAATGTGTTTGTGGACTCCCTAAATCTCATGAATATGGAGGTATCATATAGGCTCCATTAGTTTGTTATTTTGTGAGATTTTTCATACTAGATGTTAAATGATGGTTCCCACATGGTTAGGTGACTCACATGGACTGCTAAGAGCTGATCATTGGAGTGTATATACCAATAGTAAATACATTTAGAAGCTGTGTATTGTACGAGTACAAATACAAGTGCATACGAGTAGAATTGTTGATGAAAATGAATGAGGATGTAATTGTAAGCATTTTTGTTAAGTAGAAGTACTTTGATAAGTGTCTTGAAGTCTTTCAAAAGTGTATGAATACATATTAAAACACTACATGTATATACATTTTAACTGAGTCGTTAAGCCATCGTTAGTCGTTACATATAAGTGTTGTTTTGAAACCTTTAGGTTAACGATCTTGTTAAATGTTGTTAACCCATTGTTTATTATATCTAAAGAGATGTTAAATTATTATATTATCATGATAATATGATGTATTAATATATCTTAATATGATATATATATACAGTTAAATATTGTTACAACGATAATCGTTACATATATGTCTCGTTTCGAAAACCTTAAGTTAGTAGTCTTGTTTTCACATATGTAGTTCATTGTTAATATACTTAATGATATGTTTACTTATCATAATATCATGTTAACTAATATATATATATATATATATATATATATATATATATATATATATATATATATATATATATATATATATATCCATATATAGGACATCATATAGTTTTTACAAGTTTTAACGTTCGTGAATCACCGGTCAACTTGGGTGGTCAATTGTCTATATGAAACCTATATCAATTAATCAAGTCTTAACAATTTTGATTTCTTAACATGTTGGAAACACTTAATCATGTAAATAATAATTTCATTATATATATATAAACATGGAAAAGTTCGGGTCACTAGACAGTGGCGCTTAGGTCCCCATGAGAAGGGGGATCGGGAATCACCAAATGCTGGTATGAGGCCCAATGCGATACCTTAGAAACCTGAATTGGGGTGCGGGCATACCCTAAAGGGTGTATCCATAGCGTAAATTCGGGAAGCTGTGAATCTCGGATGGCGTTGGTGAGCGATTCTGAGTTTTTTGTTGTGGAGATTGCTTCGTTTTCCCTGTTTGGGAAGCGTGGTCATGAAAAATTGCCAATGGATTATTCCACTTTGCGAGCGATTGTAAGGCGTGGAATGTCCATTCCGAATGCTCCAATTAGAAGCGCACGGTTACGGCTTGATTTTTGAAAGTGTGTTACCTTTTTTTGTGAGATCTTGATGTGTTGAAATCCCAAGGCCTTCCTAAACGGTCGGTCAAGGCGAAAGTCTCATCTGATGTTGGTGAGTATATTGTGGGGTGTGTGATGACGTGCGACTGTTGACAGGGTGAGAACTTGTTGTTGACAGAATTATGGTGCACGAATAGTTTCCATACTAGTGCTAGAGAGTCGTTTGGCGTTAAAAGATGATGGTATCGAGAAGGAACCTTATGTAATGGGGTGGTGAACTGTCGAGAGTGTTGTGTAGTGACGTTGTCCTGATATGATGCGAGGCTTAATACTCGATTTAGTGGACTTGGTTTATCGTGATTGACGATGTAGTGCGAAAGGTAAGTTATTGAGGGAAGTTTCCCGAGAGCAATCGTAGGAGTGCATGGTCTCTTCTGTATCTCCTAAGCGGATGCTGACCATTGGAAGTATAATGTAATTGCATTTTGTGGTAAGGAGCGTCGATGAATGCGAGCGAGTGGCGAGATTGCTAATCGCTATGCGAGTGAAGTCTTAACCTCGGTGTTTCGATTGTGTCTAACGGGTTTGTAGAATGCCGTATGGTGTTGTTGATGGGTAGCAGTAGTGGTTCTACTGTAGATACCCCTTCGGTCGTGATAGGTCAGATCATGTTGAGATTGAGAGAAAAGATAAGATAGAGTGAGATTCGGTATATAGGAAGAAGACTCGGTATGAGAGAGAATCGGTAAAATTACATTCCACAGCTTCTAGAACTCGATTATAATGCAATGGCTATCTAATTAGGACTACTTAGGTTCCTTATATAGCCCTCTTCTAAGGAACCTTCATTTAAGCTTAATTCACATTAACACTATACAACTTCGGGGTCCTAACAATCTCCCCCTTAGTGTTAAATGTGAACTTTACAATATAATCCTATTGTGAAATCTTGAGAGGTCCAAACGTTAGTTTCCATCATGAGCCATCTGGTTTTGAAACTTCTACTTGATTTTCTGAAATTTTCTTAGAAGTTTTCCAAACTCCCCACGCTTTCCTTGGATCTCCCTCATGTAATGGATATTCATCTATTTCCTTGAAATACCTTCTCTTTCTCTGGCCACGAAGAATCTCAAACTGACTTGTACGGATTCGTAGCTTTAAACGATCTCTGATATGCTTTATAAACTCTCCAAGACCCATTTTTGTATCAAAGTCATCAACCTTGCTTTGACGAATTTTAAGATAATTCAGTGCAGCCTTAAGTGTTCCATCTGAATATTTGTTCAGATCTTCAGTACGAATGAACACCTTTTCCTTTTGAGAATTTACAAATACAAAGCCTTCGGGTTCGAATTGCAATTGAAACATCCTCATATCCTTCAGTCCCTCCGTAAATTGATTCGGACACGTTATTCGAATCTTTTTCCTATTTGCTTCAAGACCTATTTGAAAATCTTCACATCTCATCAGTTCAATTATCTCCATCATATATCTTTTCACAGCTTCCAAAGCTTGAGCTTTAGCAAAAGGTCTAATGGTGATGATACTGAGGTAGTTGTAGATGTGAATGATGTCAAGCATATCAAGATTATGAAAATCTGCTTCTGTGAACTTGTACTCTTTCTCATCTTCTCTAATAACATGGAACTAACTGATGACGTCTTTCTTTTCACTTATCTCTACTCCGACTCGAGCAATATTCAACACTTCTGAAATACGATATTTTCTTTGAAGCCACAATTCATCTTCATCTTTGTTGATATGTTTCCTCCACATAAACTCATACCAATTCCTTTCACTTGCTGGAAGCAATCGTGAACCTATATAAGTAAATCTTTTACTCCTTGGTATATCTTTGATGCGGAAGATCTTGTAAGCATTTTCTTCGATGAATGTGTTTCGTAACATTATAAAATCATGTTCAACTCCCAATAACAATCTTTGTTCCTGATTCTTAAAGATTATTCCATGGTTGTATTTGAATCTGGAATTTACTGTATCACTTGATGTAGATGTACCAGAAGTTGAGCTTTCATTAGCATTTGTTGGATGTGAACTCGATGAGGGTGTAGAATTCGATGAATGATCAGTAGGATTTGTTGCATCATCATTTGGAACATCATTATCTTCAATATGATCAAAGATATCATCTTCATTTGGATCAACATAAAGATTGTCTTCATCGTCATCAGAAGAATCCATTTCATCATCACTTTCTATTATTGGATCAGGATTCCCTTCACCTACAATCTCTACATCTTCCGGAATTGAAGATACTGAAGATAACTTGCTTAAGATGACAAACCCATCATCATCCGTCTCTTCAAGATAAAAATCACTTAAGTTCAAATCCTCATCTACTGGTCCACTATCAGCCTCTTTATGAACAATTGGAATTATAACTTGCTCAGGCTCCTTATCATCAATTTCATCATGTACAGAAATGTAACATCCCGCATTTTTTCGTTAAATTATTTTAACGCCCGTCTTTTTATTTTAATAATATCCTTCGTATCTAGATTCGTATCCTCCGTTAGCTAACATTCTTAATATTTTCGTTATTGGATTATAACATCTCCCGTACTCTCGTGTAATTTAAAATAATTCGTTTGGTTGATTCACGCACCCGCACCCGAACTAGAGGGACTAAACTTGCAAAGAGGCCAAAGATTTGACTAGGTCAACTAGTCAAACCTTCAACCTCCTCCTCTCATTTTCTCTCTTTCTCTCTTTTCATACTTCCATTTTCCTCTCAAGAACTCAAACAAGATTCTTCATCTAATTTCGGATTTGGAGGCTAACATCAAAACAAATTACATATTTGGAATCCCCTCTTCATCCTCGTCAACTTGATACCAATTTCAACTCATTTGGGTAACTTTCTAAAATCACTAGATTTTGTGTTCTTGATGTTTTTGAATTATAAAGTTGTTAATTAGTGTCTATGGCTCAAGTCTAACATGAATATATGTTTTGTTTGCTCGATTTGTTGTTTAGAGTAACTAGTTTGAACTTTTGAAATGGGTTTGCTTAATCTTGAATTTTGGAAGATTTAATGTTGTTAAATTGTTAAAGTTCATGTTTTAAGTGTGTTACTAGTATCATTAGCTACATTTTGATGTGTAGGTTGATTTGTAAAACTTTAAAAACATGATTAATGATTTTGTGATTCTTGATTAGGGTTTGGTCGTTCTTGAAATGAACTTTTTGATGCTTGAATGCCATGAAATTTTAATTGTAAGTGTGTAGTTGTAATGTATGTTTCATTACATTCAAAACGGCATATCATATGTGTGAATTGGATTCCCGAAACTTAAAATGCATTTTGTGAACTTGAAACTTGAAAATGGACTTTTAATGATCACTTGACGAGAAATCGGTTATTGAAATTGATGTTTTTTTTTGATGAAATGTGTTTAGTTGTATTCCTCTTTAAATTACCTTTCCAACGATATAAGATACATGTTTTGAATGTTTACGGTTCATAAGTTACGTTTGTTTGAAGTTTTGATCGAGCCTACACTTAAAAACTGCACAGGTATCATGTCATGCTTTAGCCCGCGGTGCGGCTCCTCTAGCCGCGACGCGGCTTAACACTAACTCAGATGTCTGAAACCATCAAAATGCTCGACCTTCAAAACTAGTGTTAGCCCGCGGCGCGGGTCTTCCAGACGCGGCGCGGCTTAAAGCGTGGGCAGATGGTTGTTCACTTTTCAACTTTCATTTGAATTCTAACTATGCTACACACCTCCAATTGACATAAAACTTGGCCAACATGCTTATATATGATTTCTAAGCTTAGAAAAATTGTCCGAGACCCGACCCGAACACGTTGACTTTTTCGTTGACTTTGACTTTGACCAAGTTTGACTTTTAGTCAAACTTAACCAAATACGTATGCCATCGTTCTAAATTTGCTTTTATACTTGTATTTTGCATGAAACTTGACAACGTGATTCACATGCTATATAATTGAGTCGTAACGAGCCATAGGACTAATTGAGCATCTTTGACCAACCGTGTTTACCATTATTGATACAACCTATTTGTTTAGGTCAAGACTAGCATTGTTCTTTGCACATTTACTTGTTGAAGTACTACTACACTCTTGCACTCAAGGTGAGATCATAGTCCCACTTTTACTATTTTGAACTTACATTTGGGATGAGAAAACATAAACGTTTCTTTTTAACTAAGTGAACACAAGTACAGGAAAACAAACATTCTACATACGAGTTTAGAACGAAAGCCTCAATTCGATTATCATTAGTTACACTTGCAGGGTGTAAGTGTAGGCGTGAACTTATGTTGTATGGCCATATGGGTTTGACAAACCCTCACTTCGGACGGTTCGCTACCGTCTACGGGTGAAATATATTTTCGAGAAACAGTGTATGTTCTAACACTATTGTGATGGGGTTCTATGGAAGGAATGTTAAGCCTTGATAGTTGAGTGCTCGTGAATATTAACTTTTAGAATGTCTTACTTTTATCAATGTTGCAAATCTTGTGGTTCGACTTACTTTTACTCACTTACTTACTTAAACCTATGATTTCACCAACGTTTTCGTTGACAGATTTCTATGTTTTTCTCAGGTCTTTGAATGATATGTGAAACATGCTTCCGCTCATTATTTGATACTTGCTTTGGATGTCGGGTATATGTGCATACATGGAGCGTCTATTGACTTTATTTAAAACCGCGTCGCCTAGATTTCATTTGTACTTGTAACTTTGTAACGCAACTTTTGGTTGAACAATTATTGTAAACTTGGGAAAAATCTTTATTTAAGAAATGAAGGCGACATTTTTTTGGTCAAACTTTGTCTTAAAGACTTATGACCATGTAATGGGACCTACGTAGACGGCGCCGTCAAACATGATTTGGTCGGGTCGCTACAGATGGTATCAGAGCTTTGATTGTAGGGATTTAGAGTTCATTGGTGTCAACCCCGAGTCATAGGGTACATTAGTGAATCTAGACTACAACCGGCATATAGACTTGAAGTAGGAATTACTTGACTATTTGTGCATTTATACTCGAACGTTTCTACTCATAACTAACTCTCGCTTCATCTAAATCTTTCGTTGTTTAATTTGATTGATGCGCCACCTTGACTTTATAGAATAATGTCGAATGCACATATGAATCAGGGTAATATAATTGCCGGGATTATATAATGGTGACTCATATGAACGTTCCGACATTACGACATAAAGAATTTAAGGCGAGTCAAGGAAAATTTTCTCTTCATCATTATTCCATATCACGATTAGTATTGTTAAGAATACTAATCAACGATATTCTTGTGTCATGAAGGAACAATGGCTCACCAAGGTCAACACAATACCCTTCCCGAAACTTTAGAACAAGCCCTTCAACGAATGATAGCCACCGCCGTGGGTGAGGCCGTGGCCGATCACTTCTCCAACCACAACAACAATCATGTAGCCAGTAATTCAAACGAGGGGTGCTCCTACAAAAACTTCATGGGGTACAAACCTCCCACTTTCGATGGAACCAGGGGACCGATTGCTCTCACCCGATGGTTCGAACAAACGGAAGCCATTTTTAGCATAAGCGGTTGTCAAGACCAAGATAAGGTCAAGTTTTCCACCCTCACTCTTACCGGTATTGCTCTCTCGTGGTGGAACACGTATGTACAATCAGTGGGTATCGATGAGGCCCTTACACTCTCTTGGACCGAATTAAGAGAAAGAATGATCACCGAATACTTCCCTCGTGACGAAACTCGAAGGCTCGAACAGGGGCTAAGAAATTTAAAAACGGTCGGAAATGACCTTGAAGCTTATAATCAACGGTTTGTCGAACTAGCCTTAAGTTGCCCGAACCTCATGACTCCTGAATCCCTAAGAGTTGAACTTTACATTGATGGCCTTCCGAAGAGCATTCAACACGGGGTAATGTCATCCAAACCCGCCAACTTACAAGAGGCTTTAACGATGGCCCGAAAATTTATACAAACGGTGGATGAAATTGAAGCACCGGAACCAATGGCCGAGAGTCAACCGAGCGGCAACAAAATAAAATAGGAAGCCTCTCGATCAAACAACTACAATCACAACAACTTCGTCAAGAAACCTTTTGCCTCCGGCGGTAAGAAAGGGTATGCCGGAAACCTGCCCTACTGTAACAAATGTCGCAAACATCATTTGGGTGAATGTGGCAAACCATTTTGCATCAGGTGTCAAAGAAGTGGCCATGTGGCCCATATTTGTAAAAGTACCACCCCCGTCGCTAAAAAGGGGCCCAACACACAAAAGTCGGTCACTTGCTATGCATGTGGCCAAACGGGTCATTTTAGGAATGAATACCCAAAGAAGAAAATCAACCTCAACGTACGCGATTGAACTTTCAACATTAACACCGAGGAAACCCGAGATGACAACTAGTCACGGGTACGTTTCTTCACAACAACCCGTATTTTTCATACTTATTCGATTCGGTTACTGTTAGACGTTTTATAACCAAGGCTTTGACTCGTACTCTTTGCACTCCACCTTTTCCCCTAGATACTATTAGGAAATTCAAGTGACCAACGGAAAAATATTGTATACCTATAAATTTTATCGGAGGATATACGTTAAACTTATTGGGTGGATAATTAGAATTTTGACTTGACACCTATAGAACTAAGGAGCTCAAAACCTATTCGTTAAGGAGAAATTGTTTCCCTACAATTATGTATAGATCATTGGAACTAAGTAACTTTCGGTTGAAAACCGATACCCTTTTCCTCGTATCCATGACCTCATGATTATTTACATGAATCTCGCGTATATTCCAAACCGACCTCTGTTCCGATTATCATCAATTGAGAGATCAGGGAGAAGATGTCTCCTAACCCACTTTTAGAACTCGCTACGATAGTTGTAAACTTCTTTTAGTACCGTTCGATTATCTAGGCCCCCGCTCGTATTCATAGGCCTCCTGAACCACTTTTGTAAACTTATCTAGATGAATCCATTATCGTATTTATAGATGATGTCTAAACCTATTCAAGTAAAGAAGAAAACGAACGACATCTCCGTCTTACGCTCGAACTCTTGAGAAAAGAGCAACTCTATGCCGAATTCTCCAAGTGAGAATTTTGGTTAAACGAAGTCCAATTTTTAGACCATGTTGTTAGTGGTCAAAGTATTTCAATACATCTCGTAATCGGAACCACACGTAATCGGGAAACCCTCACGACCCGAACTTTTCCATGTTTATATATATTAAATGAAATTGTTATTTAAATGATTAAGTGTTTCCAACATGTTAAGCAATCAAATTTGTTAAGACTTGATTAATTGAAATAGGTTTCATATAGACAATTGACCACCCAAGTTGACCGGTGATTCACGAACGTTAAAACTTGTAAAAACTATATGATGACATATATATGGATATATATATATATAGTTAACATGATATTATGATAAGTAAACATATCATTAAGTATATTAACAATGAACTACATATGTAAAAGCAAGACTACTAACTTAATGATTTTGAAACGAGACATATATGTAACGATTATCGTTGTAACGACATTTAATGTATATATATCATATTAAGAGATATTCATACATCATATTATCATGATAATATAATAATTTAAAATCTCATTTGATATTATAAAAATTGGGTTAACAACATTTAACAAGATCGTTAACCTAAAGGTTTCAAAACAACACTTACATTTAACGACTCAGTTAAAATGTATATACATGTAGTGTTTTAATATGTATTCATACACTTTTGAAAGACTTCAAGACACTTATCAAAATACTTCTACTTAAAAAAATGCTTACAATTACATCCTCGTTCATTTTCATCAACAATTCTACTCGTATGCATCCGTATTGGTACTCATACAATACACAGCTTTTAGATGTATGTACTATTAGTATATACACTCCAATGATCAGCTCTTAGCAGCCCATGTGATTCACCTAACACATGTGGGAACCATCATTTGGCAACTAGCATGAAATATCTCATAAAATTACAAAAATATGAGTAATCATTCATGACTTATTTACATGAAAACAAAATTACATATCCTTTATATCTAATCCATACACCAATGACCAAAAACACCTACAAACACTTTCATTCTTCAATTTTCTTCATCTAATTGATCTCTCTCAAGTTCTATCTTCAAGTTCTATCTTCAAGTTCTATCTTCAAGTTCTAAGTGTTCTTCATAAATTCTACAAGTTCTAGTTTCATAAAATCAAGAATACTTCGAAGTTTGCTAGCTTACTTCCAATCTTGTAGAGTGATCATCCAACCTCAAGAAATCTTTCTTATTTAAAGTAAGATATCTTTCTAATACAAGGTAATACTCATATTCAAACCTTGATTCAATTTTTATAACTATAACAATCTTGTTTCGAGTGAAAATCTTACTTGAACTTGTTTTCTGTGTCATGATTCTGCTTCAAGAACTTTCAAGCCATCCAAGGATCCTTTGAAGCTAGATCCATTTTTCTCATTTCCAGTAGCTTTATCCAGAAAACTTGAGGTAGTAATGATGTTCATAACATCATTCGATTCATACATATAAAGCTATCTTATTCGAAGGTTTAAACTTGTAATCACTAGAACATAGTTTAGCTAATTCTAAACTTGTTTGCAAACAAAAGTTAATCCTTCTAACTTGACTTTTAAAATCAACTAAACACATGTTCTATATCTATATGATATGCTAAATTAATGATTTAAAACCTGGAAACACGAAGAACACTGTAAAACCGGACATACGCCGTCGTAGTAACACCGCGGGCTGTTTTGGGTTAGTTAATTAAAAACTATGATAAACTTTGATTTAAAAGTTGTTCTTCTTGAAAAATGATTTTTCTTATGAACATGAAACTATATCCAAAAATCACGGTTAAACTCAAAGTGGAAGTTTGTTTTCTAAAATGGTCATCTGGACGTCGTTCTTTCGACTGAAATGACTACCTTTACAAAAATGACTTGTAACTTATATTTCCGACTATAAACCTATACTTTTTCTGTTTAGATTCATAAAATAGAGTTCAATATAAAACCATAACAATTTGATTCACTCAAAACGGATTTAAAATGAAGAAGTTATGGGTAAAACAAGATTGGATAATTTTTCTTGTTGTAGCAACGTGAAAATTGGTAACAAATCTATATTAATCATATCCTAGCTAACTTATATTGTATTATACATGTATTCTAATATATTATGTAATCTTGGGATACCATAGACACGTATGCAAATGTTTTGACATATCATATCGACCCATGTGTATATATTATTTGGAACAACCATAGACACTCTATATGCAGTAATGTGGGAGTTAGCTATACAGGGTTGAGGTTGATTCCAAAAATATATATACTTTGAGTTGTGATCTAGCCTGAGACGTGTATACACTGGGTCGTGGATTGATTCAAGATAATATATATCAATTTTTTTCTGTACATCTAACTTTGGACAACTAGTTGTAGGTTATTAACGAGGACGGCTAACTTAATACACTTAAAACATCAAAATGTATTAAAAGTGTTGTAAATATATTTTGAACATACTTTGATATATATGTACATATTTGTTATAGGTTCGTGAATCAACCAGTGGCCAAGTCTTACTTCCCGACGAAGTAAAAATCTGTGAAAGTGAGTTATAGTCTCACTTTTAAAATCTAATATTTTTGGGATGAGAATACATGCAGGTTTTATAAATGATTTACAAAATAGACACAAGTACGTAAAACTACATTCTATGGTTGAATTATCGAAATCGAATATGCCCCTTTTTATTAAGTCAGGTAATCTAAGAATTAGGGAACAGACACCCAAATTGACGTGAATTCTAAAGATAGATCTATTGGGCCTAACAAACCCCATCCAAAGTACCGGATGCTTTAGTACTTCGAAATTTATATCATATCCGAAGGGTGTCCCGGAATGATGGGGATATTCTTATATATGCATCTTGTTAATGTCGGTTACCAGGTGTTCACCATATGAATGATTTTTATCTCTATGTATGGGATGTATATTGAAATATGAAATCTTGTGGTCTATTGTTATGATTTGATACATATAGGTTAAACCTATAACTCACCAACATTTTTATTGACGTTTTAAGCATGTTTATTCTCATGTGATTATTAAGAGCTTCTGCTGTCGCATACTTAAATAAGGACAAGATTTGGAGTCCATGCTTGTATGATATTGTGTAAAAACTGCATTCAAGAAACTTATTTCGTTGTAACATATTTGTATTATAAACCATTATGTAATAGTCGTGTGTAAACAGGATATTTTAGATTATCATTATTTGATAATCTACGTAAAACTTTTTAAACCTTTATTGATGAAATAAAGGTTATGATTTGTTTTAAAATGAATGCAGTCTTTGAAAAACGTCTCATATTGGGGTCAAAACCTCGCAACGAAATCAATTAATATGGAACGTTTTTAATCAATAAGAACGGGACATTTCACAATCCAAGGATACTTCACTCTTCTTTGACTTATCATACAACTACGTGTACTATCTCGTTATCTCACCAGGCCTCAACATTCGACCACTAAGTGCGCGACATGGTTACCTCAAGGTGTGAACTCATCCTGTTCTAAGTCCTCATTTCACTCCTATCTTTTTAGCTCGTACTTTCGTATAAGGAAATCTTTTATTCTAAATTTCCCCATGGAGGGAGAGACTCATCACGTTACACTGGTATTCGCCATAAGGGTGAATAGTCCAAACAAACATTTTCCAGAACCCGATAAGAAACTTGCTGTAGCGAACGTTTTCAAAAATCGATAAATCTTTCGCGGCGCGGGAGTCCTTGAGAAACAAAAACTTGTCCCAATCAACGTTTTCGAACCCTAACCAACTTGTTCAAACATATCTTAAGAAATTCTACTCCCACACGGTGTACCATTGTCAACTACCTCGGATCGAAATACTCGTTTCACTTCTAGTGTTACAAGAAGCCTTAGGGACACGTTTAAACATGAGTACCGCGTATCATCCATAATCTGACGGAACAAGCAAACACACGATTCAAATCTTGGAGAGAAAGATTACCAACTCGTATTGTCGCTTTTAGATGATTCCTCTTACTACGGTAGTTACCATTCGTGTATTAAAGCCGCACTCCCGAAACCCTATATGACCGCAAATGTCATACACCTATTCATTGGACCAAAGCATGTGGCAAGCAAATCAACGGATCCGAACTCATACAAGAAACAACAGTCAAGATCGTTCAAGTCCGAGAAGAACTCAAGACGACCCGTAATCGCCAAAAGGGCTATACCGATACTCGACGTAAACCTCTCGAATCCCAAGTCAGTATCCGTGTAATATTGAGAACCCGCACCTTGGGAAGGTGTAATCCGTTTCGGGAATCAGGGAAAGTTAAAACCGCGATATATTAATCCTTTTGAAACCTTGGGGCGTATTGGAACCGCTCCTACCGTTTAGAACTTCCGACTCAATTAAGTTTCCGTTTACCCTACGTTCCATGCAACAAACTTAGAGACGTGTCCTACGGAACGGGAACGTGCTATTCTCCTAGATAAACTTACTATTGATGGCAAACTCCCCTTCATGGGAAACTGGTTGAAATTGTGGATTGTAAAACCAAGTCTTAATACAAACTGAAATCTCGACTGTCAAAATTGGTGGGAATGCACAAGGACGTATCTTCACTTATTTATAGCATTGACAATGCAAGGTCTCGAGGAAGAGACATCGACTATTACTTCCAACTAAATTTCGGGACGGAATTTCTTTTAAGGTGTGGGTAATGTAACATCCCGCATTTTTCCGTTAAATTATTTTAACGCCTGTCTTTTTATTTTAATAATAACCTTCGTATCTAGATTCGTATCCTCCATTAGCTAACATTCTTAATATTTTCATTATTGGATTATAACATCTCCCGTACTCTCGTGTAATTTAAAATAATTCGTTTGGTTGATTCACGCACCCGTACCCGAACTAGAGGGACTAAACTTGCAAAGAGGCCAAAGATTTGACTAGGTCAACTAGTCAAACCTTCAACCTCCTCCTCTCATTTTCTCTCTTTCTCTCTTTTCATACTTCCATTTTCCTCTCAAGAACTCAAACAAGATTCATCATCTAATTTCGGATTTGGAGGCTAACATCAAAACAAATTACATATTTGGAATCCCCTCTTCATCCTCGTCGACTTGATACCAATTTCAACTCATTTGAGTAACTTTCTAAAATCACTAGATTTTGTGTTCTTGATGTTTTTGAATTATAAAGTTGTTAATTAGTGTCTATGGCTCAAGTCTAACATGAATATATGTTTTGTTTGCTCGATTTGTTGTTTAGAGTAACTAGTTTGAAATTTTGAAATGAGTTTTCTTAATCTTGCATTTTGGAAGATTTAATATTGTTAAATTGTTAAAGTTCATGTTTTAAGTGTGTTACTAGTATCATTAGCTACATTTTGATGTGTAGGTTGATTTGTAAAACTTCAAAAACATGATTAATGATTTTGTGATTCTTGATTAGGGTTTGGTCGTTCTTGAAATGAACTTTTTGATGCTTGAATGCCATGAAATATTAATTGTAAGTGTGTAGTTGTAATGTATGTTTCATTACCTTTAAAACGGCCTATCATATGTGTGAATTGGATTCCCGAAACTTAAAATGCATTTTGTGAACTTGAAACTTGAAAATGGACTTTTAATGATCACTTGACGAGAAATCGGTTATTGAAATTGATGTTTTTGTTTGATGAAATGTATTTAGTTGTATTCCTCTTTAAATTACCTTTCCAACGATATAAGATACATGTTTTGAATGTTTACGGTTCATAAGCTACGTTTGTTTGAAGTTTTGATCGAGCCTACACTTAAAAACTGCACAGGTATCCTGTCATGCTTTAGCCCGCGGTGTGGCTCCTCTAGCCGCGGCGCGGCTTAACACTAACTCAGATGTCTGAAACCATCAAAATGCTCGACCTTCAAAACTAGTGTTAGCCCGCGGCGCGGGTCTTCCAGACGCGGCGCGGCTTAAAGCGTGGGCAGATGGTTGTTCACTTTTCAACTTTCATTTGAATTCTAACTATGCTACGCACCTCCAATTGATATGAAACTTGGCCAACATGCTTATATATGATTTCTAAGCTTAGAAAAATTGTTCGAGACCCGACCCGATCACGTTGACTTTTTCGTTGACTTTAACTTTGACCAAGTTTGACTTTTAGTCAAACTTAACCAAATACGTATGCCATCGTTCTAAATTTGCTTTTATACTTGTATTTTGCATGAAACTTGACAACGTGATTCACATGCTATATAATTGAGTCGTAACGAGCCAAAGGACTAATTGAGCATCTTTGACCAACCGTGTTTACCATTATTGATACAACCTATTTGTTTAGGTCAAGACTAGCATTGTTCTTTGCACATTTACTTGTTGAAATACTACTACACTCTTGCACTCAAGGTGAGATCATAGTCCACTTTTACTATTTTGAACTTACATTTGAGATGAGAAAACATAAACATTTCTTTTTAACTAAGTGAACACAAGTACAGGAAAACAAACATTCTACATACGAGTTTAGAACGAAAGCCTCAATTCGATTATCATTAGTTACACTTGCAGGGTGTAAGTGTAGGCGTGAACTTATGTTGTATGGCCATATGGGTTTAACAAACCCTCACTTTGGACGGTTCGCTACCGTCTACGGGTGAAATATATTTTCGAGAAACAGTGTATGTTCTAACACTATTGTGATGGGGTTCTATGGAAGGAATGTTAAGCCTTGATAGTTGAGTGCTCGTGAATATTAAGTTTTAGAATGTCTTACTTTTATCAATGTTGCAAATCTTGTGGTTCGACTTATTTTTACTCACTCACTTACTTAAACCTATGATTTCACCAACGTTTTCGTTGACAGATTTCTATGTTTTTCTCAGGTCTTTGAACGATATGTGAAACATGCTTCCGCTCATTATTTGATACTTGCTTTGGATGTCGGGTATATGTGCATACATGGAGCGTCTATTGACTTTATTTAAAACCGTGTCTCCTAGATTTCATTTGTACTTGTAACTTTGTAACGCAACTTTTGGTTGAACAATTATTGTAAACTTGGGAAAAATCTTTATTTAAGAAATGAAGGTGACATTTTTTTGGTCAAACTTTGTCTTAAAGACTTATGACCATGTAATGGGACCTACGTAGACGGCGCCGTCAAACATGATTTGGTCGGGTCGCTACAAGAAACCATTTCTGATTCCGTCTGAACTTGTTGAGCTTGTGAAGCTGATGAAGACCTCACATCACCACCCTTGGTTGAAATGTTCACCGATAGATATTCTCCATCTACTCCTATCTCCCCCTCATGGCTATTCTGAGGATCAGAATCGTCATGTTCATTATCACGGTGAGGACTTAAAGGAGAAGAGCATGAAGTAAGTGGATATCGAATACGAGCACGAAACAATGCTTGAAGCAAATTGCATCGAAGAACATCAAGATTGACTCTAGAAAACATACGACTGAAATATTCTTGCTCCAAAGCATCATAGAAATGTGGTAAACGAGAGGGTGATGATGGAAAAGTAACAACGGGAACAGTAGCAGCAGCAGTACCTGTTGAAGGCGATGTCGATGGAAGTGTTTGAGTTACCGTGAGGGCATGTAAGGATGATTGTGCAGTATTATTCTTATATGTAGGGCTGTACATACTACTAGTCAGATTCGTGATATCCCCTTCTGATGGAGGTTGGGTAACAACCGAAGTTGTCACCGGCGAAGTTTCTTTCGAAGCATCCGCCTCCATGACTTTAGTCTCATGGGACTCTGACAGAGTAGCAGAACTACCCGTAGGTTTAGCTCTCGTAGAGATATTGCTATCTCCGACTCCTGAAATCATTGATATATCATGAGGTGGCAAATTTCTTTTAGTTAAAGACTCTTCCTCCAGACCCTAAGATTCAGAATCCGGAAGAGAAGTGGTTTGATCCAATGAATCACTTTCATGAATCAAGGGATCAGTTTGCTGGAAGTCTGATAAATATCCCGAAGGATTGTTAAACGACAATGGTCACCCCAGAATTCAAACGAATGGAGAGGTACTTCTGCGGACTCCCTAAGAGCATTAAGGGAAATGTCACCTCGTCCAAGCCACCGAATGTTCCCAAAGCAATGCGCATGGCGCATACTTTAATGAATCAAATAACCATCAATGAACCGGAGAAAACTAAGTCTGAAGCGGGTACTAGTGAGAAGCGCAAATGGGATAACCACAACAACAACAAGAACAGGGGAAGGAACTATGAACAGAACCCGGCAAAACGACATGAGGGTTTCAGAGGAAACAACAACGGTGGAAACCCCAACCCCAACAACAACACCAACTCCAACCCGAACTACAAAGGAACCTTACCACAATGCAAGCAGTGCTACAAACACTACACTGGGTATTGCAATGTTGTCTGCGAGAAGTGCCAACGGTCTGGGCATGTTGGAAAAGACTGCATGGTCACCACTTTGAATGGGAAGCCGAACCCCACAGGGCCAAGGAAGTGTTACAAATGCGGGCAGACAGGCCATTTCAGAAATGCGTGTCCAAATAAGCGAAAAGATGGCGGACCACCGCGCGCTAGATCTTTCAACGTTAATGCAAGGGACGCATGCGAAAACCCCGACTTGGTGACAGGTATATTCAAAATCAACAATCTTTTAGCTTCTGTCTTGTTTGATACTGGTGCGGATAGAAGTTATGTATGTAGACATTTTTGCGATATGATTAATTGGTCATTAGTCCCGTTAAAAGAGAGTATGTTTGTCGAGGTCACCAATGGAAAACTTGAAAAAGTTGACCATATTAGTCGAGGAGCTATTATCAACATAGCTGGTGCAGATTTGGAAATTGATTTGATACCCATTAAACTGGGAAGTTTTGACATGATAGTCAGTATGGATTGGTTGAGCAAGATAAAGGCTGATATTATTTGTGGAGATAAAGCTCTTCGTATACCACAAGGAGACGGTGAGCCACTGGTTATCTACGGAGAGAGATGTACCTCGAAGTTGAACCTCATTAGTTGCGTGAAAGCGCAAAAGATTATGAAGAAGGGACGTCTTGCTGTCCTAGCGCATGTGAAAACGGTAGAAACCGAGGTGAAGAATGTGAACGACGTTCGAATTGTGAACGAATTTTCCGATGTCTTCCCTGAAGAATTGCCTGGATTACCGCCACCAAGAGCAGTAGAATTTCAAATTGATTTAGTGCCAGGAGCTGCACCTGTAGCTCGCGCACCTTATAGACTCGCACCTTCCGAGATGCAAGAATTACAAAGCCAACTACAAGAACTACTTGACCGTAGATTTATCCAACCAAGTTTCTCGCCTTGGGGCGCACCCGTGCTGTTTGTGAAGAAGAAGGATGGATCCTTCCGTATGTGTATCGACTACCGTGAACTCAACAAATTGACTATCAAGTATCGGTATCCTCTTCCACGAATTGATGATGTTTTTGATCAACTACAAGGATTGAGCGTTTACTCAAAGATCGATTTATGATCCGGTTATCACCAGTTGAGGGTGAAGGAAAGTGACTTGATGAAAACTGCATTCAGGACCCGTTATGGTCATTATGAGTTTCTCATGATGCCATTCGGTTTGACAAATGCACCTGCCGTGTTCATGGACCTCATGAATCGTGTCTGCAAGCCGTACTTGGATAAGTTTGTTATCGTCTTCATAGATGATATCCTCATCTACTCTAAGAGCGAAGAAGAGCATGAGCAACACCTCTGACTAGTACTTGAAATCTTGAGATAAGAGCAACTTTACGCCAAATTCACCAAGTGTGAATTTTGGTTGAAGGAAGTACAATTTCTGGGTCATGTTGTGAGCGACCAGGGTATTAAAGTTGATCCTACCAAGATTGAAGCTATCAGCAAGTGGGAGACCCCCACTACTCCGACTCATATTCGCCAATTCCTAGGTCTCGCCGGTTACTACCGAAGGATCATTGAAGGATTTTCTCTGATTGCGCGTCCTTTGACCTCACTGACTCACAAGGGCAAGAAGTTCATTTGGGAACCCGTACACGAATCAACATTTCAAACTTTGAAGAAGAAGTTAACCACCGCACCTATCCTATCACTTCCTGAGGGCAGTGATGACTTTATTTTTTATTGTGATGCATCGAAGAGTGGTTTTGGTTGTGTACTGATGCAACGCTCAAAGGTTATCGCTTATGCCTCCTGACAATTGAAGATTCACTAGCGGAACTACACTACTCACGATCTTGAACTTGGAGCCGTTGTCTTTGCGCTCAAATTGTGGAGACACTATTTGTATGGAACTAAGAGCACTATCTTCACCGATCATAAGAGTCTCCAGCACATCTTTGACCAGAAGCAACTGAACATGCGACAGCGTCGATGGATCGAGACATTGAACGACTACGATTGTGAACTTCGCTATCATCCTGGCAAGGCCAATGTTGTAGCTGACGCTTTAAGCCGAAAGGAGAGGACGGCACCTCTTCGTGTTAGGGCTCTGAACATCACCATCCATTCGAACCTCAACAGCCAGATCAGAGTAGCCCAAGATGAGGCTCTCAATGTGATGACCCGGGAATTTCCGATCAAATTTAAACTTAATCTTTATATATTTGCGACACGATAAGCAAAGTCTGTTAGACCGAGTCTCAAAAGTATTGAACTATTATATGAATGCATTTAACCTTCGACTATTCTCGACGATTCACTAACAACTATTTGTAAATAGTTAGATATATAATTAAATATATATATATAATAATATATATAAAAATATATATATATAAATATTACTTGTAATTATATAATATTATATTTAGTTGTTTAAAAGAATATAATTAATATACTTAAACTTGTTAATGAAGATTTGATATATATATATATATATATATATATATATATATATATATATATATATATATATATATATATATATATATATATATATATATATATATATATATATATATATAATGTGCATATTGAAAATGAATGATTTCGAGCCTAATTAGTAAACGTCAGTAACACTCGGTTGACGTTTCATTAGTTTTAATATAGATATATTACATGTGTTTATGAAGGACTAAAATAAAAGTTGAACTATAAATCGATTACGAAGATTTTACATTTGTTAAAAATATTTTTTTTACCTTTTTAAGTTTAAATATTAGTACTCCGTACATATAAATTGGAACAGAAAATAAATAATTATCGAACCTTTTTTATCAGGTTTCAAACAATTGATGAGTGAAATAATTAAATATATTTAATCTAAAAATTTGGGATTTTTAGGGACACTTTTATGTATTAACTGTTTAGCAATGGACACGATATTATATCCAGTTGAGACTGTCGACAACAAATATCTCAAACTTATTGTTGTCACACGATTACTTTGTTTTATTATTAAATATGATTTTTTTAAGTGAGAATTATTTAGGTAACACAGCTGTTTTCCTTTTTACATTCTTTTATCATATAGATTATATTAATATATATATATATATATATATATATATATATATATATATATATATATATATATATATATATATATATATATATATATATATATATATATATATATATATATATATATATATATATATATATATATCACCATATAGAGAACACACCACAAAAGTGTGCTTTGTGCTTTATTTCTCCTGTTGCATTTTTTGTTCTTGTCGAGCTCCAAAAACTCACAACCGGCCATATTCTATTATTAACCTAACACCACCCAAACTGCCATAGATGTAGCCATTCGATCACCCTCTCCCAACTTGAACCATCCACCATCACCCAAACTTCCACCACATCAACACTCTCACCGTATAATTTGTTTCGGTTTCTTGCTGCAACAACCAACTACGATTTATATTTCTGTTCAGCTGTCAACACTTCGTCGATCAAGCCAGCAGCTACAGCTGCTTTGTTTCTATTTATAATCGAATATCACCACCTCACGCTGCTATGTTACTGTTAGTTTGTTGTTGTTTCTTATTTGATTCTGTTTTAGACAAATGAAACAACAACCCAAAAACCCATTGCTACTATTTCTGTTTTCCTTATCAAACCCAAACCCACAAACACAACCCACCACCTTCGACGTATGATGGTTTACTGTTGCTCGACTACACCCTCAGACAACCCACGATCACCACTACTGTTGGTTGAAACGTCTTTCACCTTCTAACGCCACCATGAACCCATCATCAACCCTCACTATACAAACCCACTTTATTTTTTTATTTTTTTTGCTCGAATCACCATCTCAAACTATCAAGCAACAGATGCTGAATACGCCTTCTATTTACCGCTCATCTACCACATTGCATTGCTACTATCTAGTTCTTTCTGTTTTCAACAACCAACAATAGAAACCATCACAAACTACACCATCCAAAACCCACTTACGTTACTGTTACTTCTGCTTAGTTTCTATTTTCTGGAAACCGTCATACACCTGCGATCTTTTTCTTTTTTTGTTTCCTTATTGGTGTCGAGAACTTTACCATTACATCACCTACTACAGCTGAAGTGCTGCTGATCCGAACCCAACACATGCAGCATCTTATTTTGAACCACCATTTATAAAGTAATCCACTATCCTAGCTACTTTATCTAGTGCTTTTATGTCTTGGAAAATATTTAATATAGAAAACTATAATATGTATCAAGTGGAACACTTGATGGCCGACCATTGGGATAGTTATAGGGACGTTCAATATATTCCTTTTTGCTGTGTTATGGATTAGATCATAAGTAAATGAATTTTTTATTAGGCTAAACACGCTTATCAATATTTTAAAAGGATTGATGATAGTGAAGAATATGATTAGGAAGATGACGATGATATAAATAATGATGATGATGAGTGATGTACATGATGATGACGTTTTGATGATAGAGGATAAGGATGATAATGATAATAAATATTGATGGTGAAGATAATCATAGATGATGGCGTTGCAATATAAATGAGGAAGAAGAAGGAAACAGAATGTATAGGGTTAAAAATATTAGGATACTAATAAGACCAGGAAAACGAGAATGGAGGAGTGGTTCTGGGAGTTTGTGTGTAAACAAAAGGACCGGGGTTCGAATCTAGACAAGTGCATTTTTTTTAAATAAAAGCAGTCTTGATAAACTGATTATTGGGCTTGTGTATATTGGGTAAGAAGAAGTTGTTGGGCCGAGTTCTTCATTTTCAGTTGGGCCGTGGATTTGTAAAAGAATTTGTGCCATGGACTTCTAATGATTGGGCTATTGCTTGTTGGGCCTAAAGGAGCTGAGGAAGACGAGTTATAAGAAAAATTAGATTAAATGTTACTTAAGAAAAACGTGACATTCCAGATGGTTAGTGGTGTTATTGTTGAGCGAGAGGTCTCGGGTTCGAGTCCGGACTGATGCATTTATTTTTTTTAGACTTATTACATTATGGTAGCCCTTTTTATTATTATTATTATTATTATTATTATTATTATTATTATTATTATTATTATTATTATTATTATTATTATTATTATTATTATTATTATTATTATTATTATTATTATTATTATTACAACTATACTATTATTTTTATTATCATTTTTACTAATAGTATCATTATCATCATTATTATTATTATAACAACTATAGTATTATTAAAAGAATCATTTTTAGTAAGAATATCATCATTATTTTTATTATTATCATAAGTAGTAGCATTATTATCATTATAAGCAAATACAACTTTTATTACCGTTATTGATAATATGTTACCAAATAAATATTTTGTATATAAAAAATATACTTTTATTAATATTACATATAAGTATGTATTGTTCATATTAATGTTTTTATATAAATATTCATATATAACAAATTAAATATTTTTGATATAATACTAATCATATATAGATATTAATATAATTATATAAATATTAATCATTTTAAATATATACACAAATTAAATATATAAAATATATAAACTAGGACAGAATATATCAATTTGTTCGATTACGATTATATGTGTTAATAAATATATAAATGATATAGGTTCGTGAATCCGAGGCCAACCCTGCATTGTTCAATGACGCCGTATGTATTTTTACTATAAAATACAGTATGTGAGTTTCATTTGCTCCCTTTTTAAATGCTTTTGCAATATATATTTTTGGGACTGAGAATACATGCGCTTTTATAAATGTTTTACGAAATAGACACAAGTAATCGAAACTACATTCTATGGTTGAATTATTAAATCGAATATGCCCCTTTTTAGTCTGGTAATCTAAGAATTAGGGAACAGACACCCTAATTGACGCGAATCCTAAAGATAGATCTATCGGGCTCAACAAGCCCCATCCAAAGTACCGGATGCTTTAGTACTTCAAAATTTATATCATGTCTGAAGGAGGATCCCGGAATGATGGGGATATTCTTATATGCATATTGTGAATGTCGATTACCAGGTGTTCAATCCATATGAATGATATTTTTGTCTCTATGCATGGGACGTATGTTTATGAGAAAGGAAAATATGAAATCTTGTGGTTTATTAAAATTATGAAATGATTATTTATGATAAACTAATGAACTCACCAACCTTTTGGTTGACACTTTAAAGCATGTTTATTCTCAGGTATGAAAGAAATCTTCGGCTGTGCATTTGCTCATTTTAGAGATATTACTTGGAGTCATTCATGACATATTTCAAAAGACGTTGCATTCAAGTCGTTGAGTTCATCAAGATTATTATTAAGTCAGTTATAGATAGATATATTATGAAATGGTATGCATGCCGTCAACTTTCGATGTAATGAAAGATTGTCTTTTCAAAAACGAATGCAATGTTTGTAAATGTATCATATAGAGGTCAAGTACCTCGCGATGTAATCAACTGTTGTGAATCATTTATAATCGAGATGGACTTCGTCCAGATGGATTAGGACGGGTCCTTTCACTCAAGGAGGAGAATATATCTCACGAACATTTGAACATACTTGCCTCTCGATTCGAGGTTAGGGAGTCTGGACTCCGATGTTATGCCGGAAGAATTTGGGTACCTTATTATGGAGATCTACGGAACCTTATACTTGATGAAGCCCACAAGTCGAGATATTCGATTCACCCTGGAGCGGGCAAAATGTACCACGACCTTAAAGAACATTATTGGTGGCCAAATCTTAAGAAGGACGTTGCGACTTATGTTGGTAAGTGTTTGACTTGCTCGAAGGTTAAAGCCGAGCATCAGAGACCTTCTGGTTTACTTCAACAACCGGAAATCCCACAATGGAAGTGGGAAAGGATAACGATGGATTTCATCACCAAGCTACCAAAGACGGTGGGCTGATACGATACTATTTGGGTTATCGTTGACCGTTTTACCAAATCTGCACACTTTCTAGCGATGAAGGAAACAGATACAATGGAGAGACTTGCTCAACTATACATCAAGGAGGTTGTATCTCGTCATGGTGTACCTTTATCGATCATCTCAGATCGCGATCCCCGTTTTGCTTCTAGATTTTGGCGTTCTTTGCAAGAAGCCATGGGAATTCGTCTTGACATGAGTACTGCTTATCCCCCTCAGACTGACGAGCAAAGTGAATGCACGATTCAGACATTGGAAGACATGTTGCGCGCATGTGCTATTGATTTTGGAAAGGCCTGGGAAAGGCATTTGCCATTAGCCGAATTCTCGTACAACAACAGTTATCACTCAAGCATTAATGCCGCACCTTTTGAAGCATTGTATGGCTGCAAGTGCCGATCTCCTATTTGTTAAGCCGAAGTAGGCGAAAAGAAAATCACCGAACCTGAGGTAGTCCATGAAACCACGGAGAAGATTGCTCAGATTCAAGCTAGACTTAAGCCTGCCCACGATCGCCAAAAGAGTTATGTTGATCTTAAACGTAAAGACTTTGAATTCAATGTTGGTGACCGTGTAATGTTGAAGGTTTCCCCTTGGAAGGGTGTGATTCGCTTTGGAAAACGCGGAAAGTTAAACTCGCGATACATTGGTCCTTTTGAAATCCTGGAACGTGTTGGAACCGTTGCTTACCGTTTGGATCTACCAGCACAATTGAGCTCAGTTCATCCTACCTTCCACGTGTCAAACTTGAAGAAGTGTCTTGCTGCACGTGAACTTATCATACTACTGGAAGAACTTACAATTGATGACAAACTCCACTTTGTGGAGGAACCTGTTGAAATTATGGATCGTGAGATCAAAACTTTGAAACGCAACAAGATTTCGATCGTTCGAGTGCGATGGAATGCCAAACAAGGACCTGAGTTTACTTGGGAATGAGAGGATCAAATGATGCGGAAGTATCCTCACCTTTTCCCGACTCCTCCATCTATCTCAGCTTAAATTTCGGGACGAAATTTTCTTTTACAGGTGGGTAATGTAACGACCCTGGATTTTCCAACGTTATTTTATTAATAATTGTTATTATTAATGCGTGTGATTAAACGAATGTATGTTATTACATTTACATGTTGCCATGATTGCCCGTACTTGACTTTAATTGCCCGAAACGTCTTTGTGACACGCGAAACTTGCACGAATAATATTTTCAAGTATTATTTACATTCATGATTAGTTTTATTAATCATTTTAATTAACTAAGACTATTAGTTAGTTACTTGGGCTTTAATTGGATTTATTTGTTAATTAATGGAACTTGGACTTGATTAATGTAAATGGACTCTTGAATATGGGCTTATAAGCCCACCCTACCTCTTAGTTGGATTATTTAGCCCATGTCTTCCACTTGTAAGTACTATTTGGAACTTAACTACTTAGTTTAATACTTGAAGGAATCTAGTTACCATAATCCCCATGCACATACACCAAATAACCAACTTTTGTAAGGCTTTTCATGCTAAGAACTAGTAGACTTTCTCCACCTCCCTCCTCCCCCAAAAACCGTCGGCCTAACCCTTCAAACAAGGGAGTTTGGTTTCATTTTTCACATTACTTCATTCATACTTCTCTCATTCAAAACACACACTTCAACTTGCTTTCATTTTTCTCTCTTTTCTTTCTAAAGATTGTAAGTAACAAAAACATTTTTCTCTCTTCTTTCCTTGTCTTAAAACTGAATATATACACCCTTAATCATCATCATTTGTTGTTTGTTACTTGTACTTAGTTGTTGTTACTTTGTTACTAGTTGTTGGTTGTTACTTACTAGTTTCAAGAATCAACTCTTTATTTTGATTCTTCATAATATCTTGTACTTTCAAGAACACAAGAACATAAACTTACTAGTTTATGATTCTACTTTTATTGTTTCAAAAGATTTAAGGTTCATGTATTGTAAATCATACTTGTAATTCATGTTAGTAAACTTTAAAGTTTACTTTCTTAAAGATCAAACTTTGGTTTGAATCTTTAAAGTATGCAACCCATGAACTTATTAACTTGTTTACCTAGCTTATTTACTTCATTTACTTGCACTTTAATTTCATGATTTATGTTCTTGTTGGTCAAGTGTTACTAGTTAACATTGATCTCATTAATCTTGAACTAAAAGCTAACTTTAAAAGTTCAAGAACATGTAAGTAAGTTTTCTTTGATTATAACTTTGTACACTTATGTTAGATCTAGACTTTTGAGTCTTGGATCTTCAAGATCAAACTAAGATCTTGATTTCATAAGTTCACTTTCAAGTTTGTAACTTTTTATTAGTTTTAAAGTTCATGTATGTGTTAGATCTAAGACTTTGATGTAACTTTGGTTCATCAAAACACTTGCAACACTTAAGTGAGTTGTGCTTCATGTCTTAGACTTACACTTGGGTTATGATGGTCAAACCTTGGTGAAAATGATGCAAACACATCAACGAGTTGTACACTTGAAGCTATATGCATCAAGGATGAGAACCATGATAAGCATCGAGCACCAAGAACCACCGGAACCTACTAACCCTACTGTTTTTCTGTTTTTGGGTCTGATCAGTAAGACCTGGGCTATTTTAATGTTGATTTTCAGATATCTCTGTTCGAGTATATAATTTTTCATATAGGACTCGTCTTAATCCGAGTTACGGTTTAGGATTTATGGCCCTCCGATCGTCACTATGTCCTTTTAACGTTGTGAAGAAATTTCTGACCTACTCGCACTTAGACCGTCGCCATGGTCAAAAGAAGACGAGTTTTCTTCTGTAAATTTTACTACACTTAAAGGACTCATATATGGAGCCATGGTCACTAGTCTCACCTTAATTCAGTAAGGGTAGAGGCCGTGGTGACTGATCGAAGTCAGCCTTTGTTTTAAAATACTTTCATGAACGAAATTTACTTTACGCCTTTTGTTTGATGATGAATGATGATGACCCTTAAGACCTTATTTACATACTTTTAAACCTATTCGGACAATTTACTGACTTAGTACTATTTGACTTAGGTTGAGGACCCGTTTGGACAACCTTCATTACTTGCTTACTTTCCGAGTCATACTTTACCGCTACTTTATCATTGTGAGTTATAGCATTCCCTTTTTACTTTAACTTATTTTGGGAACTGAGAATACATGCGGATTTTATGTTTTACATACTAGGCACGAGTACTTAAACTTATATATGTGTGGGTTATACA
Source organism: Rutidosis leptorrhynchoides (assembly GCF_046630445.1). Lineage (NCBI taxonomy): Eukaryota > Viridiplantae > Streptophyta > Magnoliopsida > Asterales > Asteraceae > Rutidosis > Rutidosis leptorrhynchoides. The sequence goes on along the minus strand of NC_092333.1, from coordinate 267,288,880 downwards.
ACGGCATAAACATTCCCTTTAGCTCGGTAACGTTTAATCATTGGTTTTTGAACCGTGAACGCGAATCTTAGATATGGATCCATAGAGTTTGACATCCCCACTCGGGCTAGTAGTGCTAGCATTTAACGAGTGTTTAATACTTCGTAGACATACGCACTTGCCAAGTTTACTTTCAGGGGGTATAAACATTAAGTTAGTTACCAAGTGCCCACGGTTAACATATACTTTATCATACTGTTTTGAAACTCTCTTTGTAGCACTGAAATCTCGTGGCCTACCTTACATACTGTTATACTTAAACTATAGCTCACCAACCTTTGTGTTGACGTTTTTAAGCATGTTTTTCTCAGGTGCTTAAGGTTATTTACTTCCGCTGTCGTGCTAGTCTTGCCGTAGACACCCGCTGCTCTAGTGTTATCACCGCATGAACTACTTTATCTTGCATTCAAACTTAATTACATTTGAAACTATGTTTTGTAATGAGCTAAGGGTCACATACATTTATTCATGCTTGCTATTCGTAGAAGCATACTGTTGGTGTAAAACAATTGACATCGGTTATGATGTCATCTTTTTATCGTGAATGCAACTTCTTTTATTACAGCATGTGGTACTTAACCTTGTAATGATCCTGTTGTTGATGAATCGTACACGATGGTTTTGTACGAGGCATCACACTTTGTCATTAGCAAGCATCTGTTGATGATTGAGAAGATCACATACCACCTTGAGTGCAGATATTTCTTCTGAAACTTAGCCAGAGGAACATTGCGGGCTCCAACATAACCAAGATCGAAGACAGATGACATCATCTGTTGAGTAGCAGGAAAAGCAGGAGCATTATGCACAATAGGAAGTCTGAATATCCTCCTGAAATCAGCCTTAGTGATACTCCTCCTCCCTTGAACTCCTCTCAGTTGAAATTCAAAACGAGCTTGTGTTCCCTCTGGATTTTCAGCAGTAGGTTGTGAAGCTTCTACAAACCTAATTGTTCTGTTAAGTAGCTCCAGATCTGTTACAGGTACACTGACTGTAGGGTTTAGAGTAGGCCACAGAGTGTGCCTCTCTAGAATTACAGTCCAGTAGTTGCAGGGAATCTTGGTTTCAGAGTTGATGAAGTGATTGTTCGTCATTTAGCTGTATAAATAAGAAATAGAAGACCACAAGATATTTAACATTAAGCATATATCTCTATTCTTATTTGCCTTTGAAATCCTTTGAATATGTTTTATCTTTTATATTTTATGATTTTTATGGTTTTTCTAAGATATAAAAATCCTTTATTCTCAAATATGAACAAGTAATTGACAATCATGATATTCATATGATATTCATCACAATACAAATTCATCATGTAAAATCAATTATATAACACAAAGAATCAGAACAACACTTAGTCAATTTTTAAACACAATTCAAGCAGATTCAGTATTCATGAAAACTTGAGATTCTGTAACCAAATAAGCTTGAGTTTTCAGATCAGAAAGATATAGAATAAACATGTTAAGTGTTTGAAGATAAAAATCAGAAAGTTTCAAGGTACCAAAAGTCAGATTCGGTATCAAGAGAAGAACAGATTCGGTATCTCCAAAATTAACATAAAGTCACTCAAATATGCATATTCTATCATGTAAAATCACAACCATAATCAATTAACCACTCAATTAGAAGCAGATCAACATGTTAATCGTATGAACAGACTCGGTACAATAGACAGAACATATTCGGTAAATACAGAATCCATCAAACAATCAATTAAACATGTAATCAAGCTTGGTCAAATGATAGATCAATCAATATAACTCAGAGTAGACAAGAATTCATGTTAATTAACCAAATCAATTGAGTTTAATCAAAGTTTAAAAGAATACGACTCAGACTCGGTATAATCAACAGAATTTCAAAATTGAGAGTCACAAACCAGTTATTTTGATCTTTTCTGGTTGAAAAATATTTAATTATCTCAGATCTACACGAATGTAACTAAAGCAATGATAAAAATGAAATTATACCAAAGATTTGAAGAAATAGAAGAACGGATTCGATAGATTAGGCAGATTCGGTATGTTCAATTAGACTCGGTAGGTAATTAAGCACAGTAAGAGAGTTAGTTTGACTTTGACCCTCCTTTTATAGATACCGAAGATAAAATACCGAATGAGCTTTACCGAATGGGCCTATTTTACCGAATACAGTCCACTTTTCAAAAGTTTATCAATTTTAACTTCAAAATCTTGACAAATTGACTTTTCCTCTTAAAATTCACTTCAATCTTTTCATGAAAAACAATTCTGAGACAATTTTTGAAAAACTTTGAACTTACCGAATCTGTACTGTTGGATGTCAGATTCGGTATAATGCTAAAACTCGCATTTATTCAGTAAAAATCAAATATTTTTGGATTTTATCTTTTTTTAATTTTTATGAATTTTTCAAAATAAGATTTATACTTAAAAGAACTTTGAATTTGTGAAAAAAGTACAAATCTTCAGTGATACCAATTGTTAAAACGGGTTGCATACTAAGATGTATACAAGCCTTAGTGAATTATTTCAGATATAAAACAAAGAATTTATGAATTCACTTTTGAAAAACAATATTTTTTAGTAATTTTCTCATTTTCTCCCTTTTTCTCCCCCTCAAAATGTGATATACAAGAATGTAAATCATCATTTTGATAAAATTACCCTAGAAAATGAATTAACTCCTCCTTGAAATATGATATCAATGAGTTACCTCCCCCTTTCGTAACCATTGAACAATTATATCCAGGAAGTTATCATAAATCTAAAGGCTCCCCCTTAAAAGATGATATCCAAAGCATAAGAAAGTAGTTGCTCCCCCTAGAAAGTATCTACTCCCCCTAAACACAAGATCCCAAGAATAAGTCCCAACAGATCTAAGGAATATCAAGCACTATACTCTACCATGCCAATCTCTTTGATCAAGAACTTTAGCCTAAGTTCATCTAAGGGCTTAGTGAACATGTCAGCTAATTGCACTTTGGTAGGCACAAAGTATAACTCTACATCCCCTTTCTCTACATGGTCCTTAATGAAATGATAGCGAATATCTATGTGTTTAGTCTTAGAATGTTGGACCGGGTTGCTTGTTATTGCAATAGCACTTTGTGAATCACAGTAAATCAGGGTCTTAGAAAACTTAAAGCCATAGTCTGAAAGTTGAATTTGCATCCACAAAACTTGTGAATAACAATGACCTGCAGCAATGTACTCAGACTCAGCTGTTGATAAAGACACACAGTTCTGCTTTTTGGATGACCAACCAACTAGCCTATTCCCCAACATCTGAATTGACCCAGATGTGCTTTTTCTATCAACATGGCAACCGCCATGATCCGCATCAGTGTAAGCAGTGAGATTGAAATCGAATCCATGAGGATACCAGATCCCAAGGTTAGGTGTACCTTTAAGGTACTGAAAAATCCTAACAACCGCTTTGGAATGAGATTTCTTAGGGTTTGACTGAAAGCGGGCACAGACAGTTACAGCAAGTGTAATGTCGGGTCGACTTGCAGTCAGATACATTAAAGAACCAACCATGCTTCGATAAAGTGTAACATCAAAAGGGTTCCCCATTAGTATCAGCATCCAGTAAAGTCCTCATTGGGGTTGTCATTGGTTTTAAAGCAGTCATTTTAAAATGTTTTAGCATATCTTTGATATACTTTGTTTGACTGAGAAAAATCCCGTTTGATAATTGTTTTACTTGTAACCCCAAAAAGAAATTTAACTGGTAAAGCATACTCATTTCGAATTTGTTGGCCATAAGGTCGCCAAATTCTTTGCATAAGGCCGGGGACGTGGAACCAAAAATAATGTCATCAACGTAAATTTGAACCAAGAGAATGTGATCGTGGTTTTTACAGATGAATAGCGTTGTATCAATCGTTCCACGAGAGAAGCCGTTGTCCAGCAAATACTTTGTTAAGGTCTCGTACCTTGCACGCGGTGCTTGCTTCAGAGCATACAAAGCCTTCTCCAAGAAGTATACGTGATTTGGATGAATGGGATCGACAAAGCCTTCTGGTTGATCAACATAGACTTCCTCTTGAAGATAACCATTCAGAAAAGCAGTTTTGACATCCATTTGAAACACTGTGAACTTCATATGAGAAGCAAATGCAAGGAAAAGACGAATAGCCTCAATCCTAGCAACCGGAGCAAACGTTTCGTCATAATCAATACCCTCTTGTTGTCGATATCCCTTGGCCACAAGACGTGCCTTATTCCGAACCACAATTCCATCAGAATCCTTCTTGTTCTTAAAAATCCACTTAACCCCTATCGACATACTTTCAACCGTTCAAATTTATTGATCTCTTCTTGCATTTCAACCACCCAGTTCGGATCTAGTAAAGCTTGAGCAACCGTTGTTGGTTCAATCTTACTAAGAAAAGCAGTGTATAGACACATATTCCAAGTAGCCCTTCGAGTTGAGACTGGAGCGGATGCATCACCAATAATAAGATCTATTGGATGATTTTTAGTCCATCGGTTGTGTGGAAGATGTTATACATCAGTGGCATCCATTGAAACATCAACCATTGTTGACGTTGAACCTTGATCCACTTGATCTGATGTAACATGATCTAATGGATTCAATTGATTATCTGGAGAAACAGCTGGAGTTGTATCAACTGATGAATCTTGAATTGGTTCAAGATTATCAGTAATAGGAGGTGGTAGGGAGGATGAAGAAGCAACAGGTGAATCAGTTGTTGTGGTATCTTCATCAAAAATAATTTGTTGAGTCTCTACAGTAGTTGACTGTGACGGTGTAACCGGTACGGTTTGAACATTTGAAATCCGTTGAGGAGCATAAAGATTATCAAACAAGATATCCAGTTCCTCTGATGTAACCGTAGGAACACCCTTCGTCGAAAAAATTGAGTTTTGCGCGGAAGAAGAAGTAGCCAGGTTAGGATCGGGTTTTGAACTGAGTTGTTCAAAATCCATTCCCGAAAATTCATCGAACTTGACATTGATGCTCTCTTTAATCGTTTTTGTCCGTTTGTGATAAACCCGATAAGCAACTTTGTTCGAAGAATAACCGAGAAATATGGCTTGATCGCCATTTGGATCAAACTTTCCGAGGCTGTCAAAATCGTTAAGCACATAGCATATACAACTAAAGACACGGAAATATTTGACATTCGGGCGTCTACCATATAATAACTCATATGGAGTTTTATCAAAACATTTATTAACAATACAACGATTTTGGGTATAGCATGCAGTTGAGATGGCCTCCCCCCACATTTTTGGAGGTAGTTTGGAGTAAGCAAGCATCGTTCGAGCTGCTTCGCACAACGTACGATTACGTCGTTCGACTACTCCATTCTGTTGGGGGGTCCGAGCAGCAGAGAACTGATGTTCAATGCCTTGGTCTTTCAAATAACTATCAAGCAGGTTATTCTTAAATTCCGTCCCATTATCAGTCTGAATGCTCTTAACATGTTTGTTAAAAGAGCGTTGAGTCTTTTTAATGAACTCAATGATAATGGCGGGGGTCTCTGACTTAGTTCGCAAATGAAAAATCTATGTAAACCGGGTATAGTCATCGACAATGACAAGCACATGTTTCTTGCCACCGAGGCTAGAAATACGCATGGGTCCACATAAGTCCATATGCAATAATTGCAAAGACGATGAAGTACTGGGGTTTTGCTTAAGTGAATGATTAGACCGTTTCAGCTTACCCATCGCACATTATGGACACACATGATGCTTATCATAGTGAAAGGTTGGAATACCATCAACTAAGTCTTTAGAGACTAGTCGATTGATACCCTTGTAATTCAGGTGTGACATCCGATGATGCTATAACCATGAATTTTCTTTGGTAGAACTAGTAGCCAAACACATGGTTGCATGTGAAGGTGCATCATTGAGGTCAATAGTGTATAGTGAAGCAAAACGTTTACCAACAAGAAGATCATTTCCTTCGGTGGATTGCACCGAGCATTGTCGACGTTCAAACAGAACTTTAAGATCTCAATCGCAGAATTGACTCACACTAAATAAACTGCACCCCAAACCTTCAACATATGAAACCCGTTTGATTGTTATGCCATTTTGCACATAATCAACGTAACCCATTATCGCTGCAATTTCATCATTTCCAAAAGTAACCGTTCCTAGGAATTTGTCAATGAAGTTGACAAGCAAGGATTTATCGCCCGTCATGTGTCGAGAACAACCGAAATCGATATACCAAACATAGACGTCGAAACCCTGTAAATGTGAATTTCCTAGAGTTTAGGCACCTAAAGTTTCTTGGGTCCTCTACGGTTAGTACCAACAATAAACTTTGGATCAAAAACAAGATAATCACGTAAAGCATCATGTAGTTTAGACAATAAAGCATCATTTAAAACCACATTACATGAAGCATCATACGCAATATCAAGTTTTATATCGTTATCAGAAGTCTTAACACACAACTTATTCCAAGTAGATGTTTTGTTCACAGACAAAAATTAAAAAACATGAGATGATTTCCTAGGCCGACTAGCAGATTACGTTGGTTTGGTTGCTACTTTCTTAGTCGTGGACTTAGGTGAAATGTCCCGTTCTTATTGATTAAAAACGTTCCATATTAATTGATTTCGTTGCGAGGTTTTGACCTCTATATGAGACATTTTTCAAAGACTGCATTCATTTTTAAAACAAACCATAACCTTTATTTCATGGATAAAGGTTTTAAAAAGCTTTACGTAGATTATCAAATAATGATAATCTAAAATATCCTGTTTACACGCGACCATTACATAATGGTTTACAATACAAATATGTTACAACAAAATAAGTTTCTTGAATGCAGTTTTTACACAATATCATACAAGCATGGACTCCAAATCTCGTCCTTATTTAAGTATGCGACAGCGGAGGCTCTTAATAATCACCTGAGAATAAACATGCTTAAAACGTCAACAAAAATGTTGGTGAGTTATAGGTTTAACCTATATATATATCAAATCATAATAATAGACCACAAGATTTCATATTTCAATACACATCCCATACATAGAGATAAAAATCATTCATATGGTGAACACCTGGTAACCGACATTAACAATATGCATATATAAGAATATCCCCATCATTCCGGGACACCCTTCGGATATGATATAAATTTCGAAGTACTAAAGCATCCGGTACTTTGGATGGGGTTTGTTAGGCCCAATAGATCTATCTTTAGGATTCGCGTCAATTAGGGTGTCTGTTCCCTAATTCTTAGATTACCAGACTTAATAAAAAGGGGCATATTCGATTTCGATAATTCAACCATAGAATGTAGTTTCACGTACTTGTGTCTATTTTGTAAATCATTTATAAAACCTGCATGTATTCTCATCCCAAAAATATTAGATTTTAAAAGTGGGACTATAACTCACTTTCACAGATTTTTACTTCGTCGGGAAGTAAGACTTGGCCACTGGTTGATTCACGAACCTATAACAATATATACATATATATCAAAGTATGTTCAAAATATATTTACAACACTTTTAATATATTTTGATGTTTTAAGTTTATTAAGTCAGCTGTCCTTGTTAGTAACCTACAACTAGTTGTCCACAGTTAGATGTACAGAAATAAATTGATAAATATTATCTTGAATCAATCCACGACCCAGTGTATACGTATCTCAGTATTGATCACAACTCAAACTATATATATTTTGGAATCAACCTCAACCCTGTATAGCTAACTCCAACATTCACATATAGAGTGTCTATGGTTGTTCCGAAATATATATAGATGTGTCGACATGATAGGTCGAAACATTGTATACGTGTCTATGGTATCTCAAGATTACATAATATACAATACAAGTTGATTAAGTTATGGTTGGAATAGATTTGTTACCAATTTTCACGTAGCTAAAATGAGAAAAATTATCCAATCTTGTTTTACCCATAACTTCTTCATTTTAAATCCGTTTTGAGTGAATCAAATTGCTATGGTTTCATATTGAACTCTATTTTATGAATCTAAACAGAAAAAGTATAGGTTTATAGTCGGAAAAATAAGTTACAAGTCGTTTTTGTAAAGGTAGTCATTTCAGTCGAAAGAACGACGTCTAGATGACCATTTTAGAAAACATACTTCCACTTTGAGTTTAACCATAATTTTTAGATATAGTTTCATGTTCATAATAAAAATCATTTTCTCAGAATAACAACTTTTAAATCAAAGTTTATCATAGTTTTTAATTAACTAACCCAAAACAGCCCGCGGTGTTACTACGACGGCCTAAATCCGGTTTTACGGTGTTTTTCGTGTTTCCAGGTTTTAAATCATTAAGTTAGCATATCATATAGATATAGAACATGTGTTTAGTTGATTTTAAAAGTCAATTTAGAAGGATTAACTTTTATTTGCGAACAAGTTTAGAATTAACTAAACTATGTTCTAGTGATTACAAGTTTAAACCTTCGAATAAGATAGCTTTATATGTATGAATCGAATGATGTTATGAACATCATTACTACCTTAAGTTCCTTGGATAAACCTACTGGAAAAGAAAAAAATGGATCTAGCTTCAATGGATCCTTGGATGGCTCGAAGTTCTTGAAGCAGAATCATGACACGAAAACAAGTTCAAGTAAGATCATCACTTGAAATAAGATTGTTATAGTTATAGAAATTGAACCAAAGTTTGAATATGATTATTACCTTGTATTAGAATGATAACCTACTGTAAGAAACAAAGATTTCTTGAGGTTGGATGATCACCTTACAAGATTGGAAGTGAGCTAGCAAACTTGAAATATTCTTGATTTTATGAAACTAGAACTTTTGGAATTTATGAAGAACACTTAGAACTTGAAGATAGAACTTGAGAGAGATCAATTAGATGAAGAAAATTTAAGAATGAAAGTGTTTGTAGGTGTTTTTGGTCGTTGGTGTATGGATTAGATATAAAGGATATGTAATTTTGTTTTCATGTAAATAAGTCATGAATGATTACTCATATTTTTGTAATTTTATGAGATATTTCTTGCTAGTTGCCAAATGATGGTTCCCACATGTGTTAGGTGACTCACATGGGCTGCTAAGAGCTGATCATTGGAGTGTATATACCAATAGTACATACATCTAAAAGCTGTGTATTGTACGAGTACGAATACGGGTGCATACGAGTAGAATTGTTGATGAAACTGAACGAGGATGTAATTGTAAGCATTTTTGTTAAGTAGAAGTATTTTGATAAGTGTATTGAAGTCTTTCAAAAGTGTATAAATACATATTAAAACACTACATGTATATACATTTTAACTGAGTCGTTAAGTCATCGTTAGTCGTTATATGTAAGTGTTGTTTTGAAACCTTTAGGTTAACGATCTTGTTAAATGTTGTTAACCCAATGTTTATAATATCAAATGAGATTTTAAATTATTATATTATCATGATATTATCATGTATGAATATCTCTTAATATGATATATATACATTAAATGTCTTTACAACGATAATCGTTACATATATGTCTCGTTTAAAAATCATTAACTTAGTAGTCTTGTTTTTAAATATGTAGTTCATTGTTAATATACTTAATGATATGTTTACTTATCATAGTATCATGTTAAGTATATATATATCCATATATATGTCATCATATAGTTTTTACAAGTTTTAACGTTCGTGAATCACCGGTCAACTTGGGTGGTCAATTGTCTATATGAAACATATTTCAATTAATCAAGTCTTAACAAGTTTGATTGCTTAACATGTTGGAAACATTTAATCATGTAAATATCAATCTCAATTAATATATATAAACATGGAAAAGTTCGGGTCACTACAGTACCTACCCGTTAAATAAATTTCGTCCCGAAATTTTAAGCTGTTGAAGGTGTTGACGAATCTTCTGGAAATAGATGCGGGTATTTCTTCTTCATCTGATCTTCACGCTCCCAGGTGAACTCGGGTCCTCTACGAGCATTCCATCGAACCTTAACAATTGGTATCTTGTTTTGCTTAAGTCTTTTAACCTCACGATCTATTATTTCGACGGGTTCTTCGATGAATTGAAGTTTTTCGTTGATTTGGATTTCATCTAACGGAGTAGTGAGATCTTCTTTAGCAAAACATTTCTTCAAATTCGAGACGTGGAAAGTGTTATGTACAGCCGCGAGTTGTTGAGGTAACTCTAGTCGGTAAGCTACTGGTCCGACACGATCAATAATCTTGAATGGTCCAATATACCTTGGATTTAATTTCCCTCGTTTACCAAATCGAACAACGCCTTTCCAAGGTGAAACTTTAAGCATGACCATCTCTCCAATTTCAAATTCTATATCTTTTCTTTTAATGTCAGCGTAGCTCTTTTGTCGACTTTGGGCGGTTTTCAACCGTTGTTGAATTTGGATGATCTTCTCGGTAGTTTCTTGTATAATCTCCGGACCCGTAATCTGTCTATCCCCCACTTCACTCCAACAAATCAGAGACCTGCACTTTCTACCATAAAGTGCTTCAAACGGCGCCATCTCAATGCTTGAATGGTAGCTGTTGTTGTAGGAAAATTCTGCTAACGGTAGATGTCGATCCCAACTGTTTCCGAAATCAATAACACATGCTCGTAGCATGTCTTCAAGCGTTTGTATCGTCCTTTCGCTCTGCCCATCAGTTTGTGGATGATAGGCAGTACTCATGTCTAGACGAGTTCCTAATGCTTGCTGTAATGTCTGCCAGAATCTTGAAATAAATCTGCCATCCCTATCAGAGATAATAGAGATTGGTATTCCATGTCTGGAGATGACTTCCTTCAAATACAGTCGTGCTAACTTCTCCATCTTGTCATCTTCTCTTATTGGTAGGAAGTGTGCTGATTTGGTGAGACGATCAACTATTACCCAAATAGTATCAAAACCACTTGCAGTCCTTGGCAATTTAGTGATGAAATCCATGGTAATGTTTTCCCATTTCCATTCCGGGATTTCGGGTTGTTGAAGTAGACCTGATGGTTTCTGATGCTCAGCTTTGACCTTAGAACACGTCAAACATTCTCCTACGTATTTAGCAACATCGGCTTTCATACCCGGCCACCAAAAAAGTTTCTTGAGATCCTTGTACATCTTCCCCGTTCCAGGATGTATTGAGTATCTGGTTTTATGAGCTTCTCTAAGTACCATTTCTCTCATATCTCCAAATTTTGGTACCCAAATCCTTTCAGCCCTATACCGGGTTCCGTCTTCCCGAATATTAAGATGCTTCTCCGATCCTTTGGGTATTTCATCCTTTAAATTTCCCTCTTTTAAAACTCCTTGTTGCGCCTCCTTTATTTGAGTAGTAAGGTTATTATGAATCATTATATTCATAGATTTTATTCGAATGGGTTCTCTGTCCTTCCTGCTCAAGGCATCTGCTACCACATTTGCCTTCCCCGGGTGGTAACGAATCTCAAAGTCGTAATCATTCAACAATTCAATCCACCTACGCTGCCTCATATTCAGTTGTTTCTGATTAAATATGTGTTGAAGACTTTTGTGGTCGGTATATATAATACTTTTGACCCCATATAAGTAGTGCCTCCAAGTCTTTAATGCAAAAACAACTGCGCCTAATTCCAAATCATGCGTCGTATAATTTTGTTCGTGAATCTTCAATTGTCTAGACGCATAAGCAATCACCTTCGTTCGTTGCATTAATACACAACCTAGACCTTGCTTTGATGCGTCACAATAAATCACAAAATCATCATTCCCTTCAGGCAATGACAATATAGGTGCCGTAGTTAGCTTTTTCTTCAATAACTAAAACGCTTTCTCTTGTTCATCATTCCATTCAAATTTCTTCCCTTTATGCGTTAATGCAGTCAAGGGTTTTGCTATTCTGGAAAAGTCTTGGATGAACCTTCTGTAGTAACCAGCTAGTCCTAAAAACTGGCGTATGTGTTTCGGAGTTTTCGGGGTTTCCCACTTTTCAACAGTTTCTATCTTTGCCGGATCCACCTTAATACCTTCTTTGTTCACTATGTGACCGAGGAATTGAACTTCTTCCAACCAAAATGCACACTTTGAAAACTTAGCGTACAATTCTTCCTTCCTCAATACTTCTAACACCTTTCTCAAATGTTCACCTTGTTCTTGGTCATTCTTTGAGTAAATAAGTATGTCATCAATGAAAACAATGACAAACTTGTCAAGGTATGGTCCACACACTCGGTTCATAAGGTCCATGAACACAGCTGGTGCATTAGTTAAACCAAACGGCATGACCATAAACTCGTAATGACCGTAACGTGTTCTGAAAGCAGTCTTTGGAATATCATCTTCTTTCACCCGCATTTGATGATACCCGGAACGTAAGTCAATCTTTGAATAAATAGACGAGCCTTGTAGTTGATCAAAAAAGTCATCGATTCTCGGTAGTGGGTAGCGGTTCTTGATGGTAAGTTTGTTCAACTCTCGGTAGTCGATACACACCCTGAATGTACCATCTTTCTTCTTGACAAACAAAACAGGAGCTCCCCACGGTGATGTGCTTGGTCGAATGAAACCACGCTCTAAAAGTTCTTGTAATTGGCTTTGTAGTTCTTTCATCTCGCTGGGTGCGAGTCTGTAAAGAGTACGAGCTATTGGTGCAGCTCCTGGTACAAGATCTATTTGAAATTCAACGGATCGATGTGGGGGTAATCAAGGTAATTCTTTCGGAAATACATCGGGAAATTCTTTTGCAATGGGAACATCATTGATGCTCTTTTCTTCAGTTTGTACTTTCTCGACGTGTGCTAGAACAGCATAGCAACCTTTTCTTATTAGTTTTTGTGCCTTCAAATTACTAATAAGATGTAGCTTCGTGTTGCCCTTTTCTCCGTACACCATTAAGGGTTTTCCTTTTTCTCGTATAATGCGAATTGCATTTTTGTAACAAACGATCTCTGCTTTCACTTCTTTCAACCAGTCCATACCGATTATCACATCAAAACTCCCTAACTCTACTGGTATCAAATCAATCTTAAATGTTTCGCTAACCAGTTTAATTTCTCGATTCCGACATATATTATCTGCTGAAATTAATTTACCATTTGCTAATTCGAATAAAAATTTACTATCCAAAGGCGTCAATGGACAACTTAATTTAGCACAAAAATCTCTACTCATATAGCTTCTATCCGCACCCGAATCAAATAAAACGTAAGCAGATTTATTGTCAATAAGAAACGTACCCGTAACAAGCTCCGGGTCTTCCTGTGCCTCTGCCGCATTAATATTGAAAACTCTTCCACGACCTTGTCCATTCGTGTTCTCCTGGTTCGGGCAATTTCTAATAATGTGGCCCGGTTTTCCACATTTATAACAAACTACATTGGCATAACTTGCTCCGACACTACTTGCTCCGCCATTACTCGTTCCGACACCATTTGTTCCTTTCGTTCTATTAACCCCTGGTCCGTAGACCTCACACTTCGCCGCGCTATGACCATTTCTTTTACACTTGTTGCAAAATTTGGTGCAGAACCCCGAGTGATTCTTTTCACACCTTTGACATAGCTGCTTCTGATTGTTGTTGTTGTTGTTGCGGTTATTATTGTTGTTAGGATGATTGTTGTAGTTGCTGTCGTTGTTGTTGTTGTTGTTGGGCCGTTTGTTGTAGTTGCGATTGTTGGGATAATTGTTGCGATTATTGTTGTAATTGCTGTTGTTGCTGTATTGGCGATTCTTATCACCGTTTTCCTCCCACTTTCTTTTGACTTGCTTCACATTGGCCTCTTCAGCAGTCTGTTCTTTAATTCTTTCTTCAATCTGGTTCACTAGTTTGTGAGCCATTCTACATGCCTGTTGTATGGAGGCGGGCTCGTGTGAACTTATATCTTCTTGGATTCTTTCCGGTAATCCTTTCACAAACGCGTCGATCTTCTCTTCCTCATCTTCGAACGCTCCCGGACACAATAGGCACAATTCTGTGAATCGTCTTTCGTACGTGGTAATATCAAATCCTTGGGTTCGTAACCCTCTAAGTTCTGTCTTGAGCTTATTGACCTCGGTTCTGGGACGGTACTTCTCGTTCATCAAGTGCTTGAATGCTGACCATGGTAGTGCGTACGCAAACACCGATTCAACCTTCTCGGTCCACCGTTTCAATCCGATCGGTCCTTCGGTTCCATCAAATTCCAAAGGTTTGCAGGCAGTGAATTCTTTGTAGGTGCATCCTACACGATTTCCTGTACTGCTAGATCCAAGGTTATTGTTGGTATGTAGCGCAGCCTGTACTGCGGCTATGTTTGAAGCTAGAAAAGTACGGAATTCCTCTTCATTCATATTCACGGTGTGTCGAGTAGTCGGTGCCATTTCCTTCAAAATTATCAAATGGAACAAGTTAATCATACAGAATATTAAGAGTAGTTAATAGTATTTCGTAGCATAATATGAACTCATTTATAAAAGCTTTTTCTTCATATTAGCGTTTTATAAGTTTAAATTCGGGTAGTACCTACCCGTTAAGTTCATACTTAGTAGCTAATATACAATTCAACTACTACAATTCTATATGAAAAACTGATTATAATAATATTTCGCGTTCAAACTTTTATACAATATTTTACAAACTTACAATACCGCTTATTTTACATAAAGCATGAAATATAGCACACAATAACTTTGATACAAGATAGTTGTGAAGATAATTCTAGCTAGTACACAAGTCGTTCAGCAAAGACAATAAAGACACGTAATTCATACGTCCAGAAACAAGTCATGCATTCTGGTTTTACTAGGACTACTTCCCATCCTTGGTCTTGTGGAACATAACCGTTATGGCCGTTGATAAGACAGCGTGTTGTAATGTCGTCAAAGGGACGAGGGTTACGTAATGTCCAACAGTCCCGTAACAATCTAAAAACCTCATTTCTTACCCTAATTACCGACTCCGTCACTTGTGGGAACGTTTTGTTTAATAGCTGTAGCCCGATGTTCTTTTTCTCACTTTGGTGAGAAGCGAACATTACTAACCCGTAAGCATAGCATGCTTCTTTATGTTGCATGTTAGCCGCTTTTTCTAAATCATGAAGTCCTATATTCGGATACATTGAGTCAAAATAATTTCTTAACCCGTTGCGTAAAATAGCATTTGGGTTCCCCGCAATATATGCGTCAAAGTAAACACATCGTAACTTATGGGTTTCCCAATGTGATATCCCCCATCTTTCAAACGAAAGTCTCTTATAAACCAAGACATTCTTGGAACGTTCTTCGAATATCTTACAAACTGATCTCGCCTTAAATAGTTGTGCCGAGGAATTCTGACCGACTCTAGACAAGATTTAATCAATCATGTCTCCGGGTAGGTCTCTTAAAATATTGGGTTGTCTATCCATTTTGTGTTTTTAAACTGTAAAATAGACAAGAGTTAGATTCATAAAAAAATACTTATTAATACAAGCAATTTTTACATATATCATAAAGCATAAGCACACTATATTACATATATTACACCACACGAATACAACTATCTTATTCCGACTAGCTCGTTTCTTCTTCTTCGGTTTTGGTTCGTTTTGCCAAGTTTCTAGGGATATATGATGTTCCCCTAATACGAGCCGTCGTGATCCACATTGGTTTAGAAAAACCTGGTGGTTTAGAGGTTCCCGGGTCATTGTTACAACTTAAGGACTTCGGGGGTTGACGATACATATAAAGTTCATCGGGGTTGGAATTAGATTTCTCTATTTTTATGCCCTTTCCCTTATTATTTTCTTTTGCCTTTTTAAATTCAGTTGGGGTAATTTCTATAACATCATCGGAATTCTCGTCGGAATCCGATTCATCGGAGAATTGGTAATCCTCCCAATATTTTGCTTCCTTGGCGGAAACACCATTGACCATAATTAACTTTGGTCGGTTGGTTGGGGATTTTCTTTTACTTAACCATTTTATTATTTCCCCCACCAGTTCTATTTCTTCATCCGGTTCCGATTCTTCTTCCGGTTCCGATTCTTCTTCCGGTTCCGACTCTTCTTCCGGTTCCTCTTCAGGAACTTGTGAATCAGTCCACGAATCATTCCAATTTACATTTGACTCTTCATTATTATTAGGTGAGTCAATGGGACTTGTTCTAGAGGTAGACATCTATCACATAATATCAAACGCGTTAAGAGATTAATATATCACATAATATTCACATGTTAAAAATATATAGTTTCCAACAAAATTTGTTAAGCAATCATTTTTCAAGTAAACACGATCGAAGTCCAGACTCACTAATGCATCCTAACAAACTCGATAAGACACACTAATGCAAAATTCTGGTTCTCTAAGACCAACGCTCGGATACCAACTGAAATGTCCCGTTCTTATTGATTTAAAACGTTCCATATTAATTGATTTCGTTGCGAGGTTTTGACCTCTATATGAGACATTTTTCAAAGACTGCATTCATTTTTAAAACAAACCATAACCTTTATTTCATGGATAAAGGTTTTAAAAAGCTTTACGTAGATTATCAAATAATGATAATCTAAAATATCCTGTTTACACGCGACCATTACATAATGGTTTACAATACAAATATGTTACAACAAAATAAGTTTCTTGAATGCAGTTTTTACACAATATCATACAAGCATGGACTCCAAATCTCGTCCTTATTTAAGTATGCGACAGCGGAGGCTCTTAATAATCACCTGAGAATAAACATGCTTAAAACGTCAACAAAAATGTTGGTGAGTTATAGGTTTAACCTATATATATATATCAAATCATAATAATAGACCACAAGATTTCATATTTCAATACACATCCCATACATAGAGATAAAAATCATTCATATGGTGAACACCTGGTAACCGACATTAACAATATGCATATATAAGAATATCCCCATCATTCCGGGATACCTTTCAGATATGATATAAATTTCGAAGTACTAAAGCATCCGGTACTTTGGATGGGGTTTGTTAGGCCCAATAGATCTATCTTTAGGATTCGCTTCAATTAGGGTGTCTGTTCCCTAATTCTTAGATTACCAGACTTAATAAAAAGGGGCATATTCGATTTCGATAATTCAACCATAGAATGTAGTTTCACGTACTTGTGTCTATTTTGTAAATCATTTATAAAACCTGCATGTATTCTCATCCCAAAAATATTAGATTTTAAAAGTGGGACTATAACTCACTTTCACAGATTTTTACTTCGTCGGGAAGTAAGACTTGGCCACTGGTTGATTCACGAACCTATAACAATATATACATATATATCAAAGTATGTTCAAAATATATTTACAACACTTTTAATATATTTTGATGTTTTAAGTTTATTAAGTCAGCTGTCCTTGTTAGTAACCTACAACTAGTTGTCCACAGTTAGATGTACAGAAATAAATTGATAAATATTATCTTGAATCAATCCACGACCCAGTGTATACGTATCTCAGTATTGATCACAACTCAAACTATATATATTTTGGAATCAACCTCAACCCTGTATAGCTAACTCCAACATTCACATATAGAGTGTCTATGGTTGTTCCGAAATATATATAGATGTGTCGACATGATAGGTCGAAACATTGTATACGTGTCTATGGTATCTCAAGATTACATAATATACAATACAAGTTGATTAAGTTATGGTTGGAATAGATTTGTTACCAATTTTCACGTAGCTAAAATGAGAAAAATTATCCAATCTTGTTTTACCCATAACTTCTTCATTTTAAATCCGTTTTGAGTGAATCAAATTGCTATGGTTTCATATTGAACTCTATTTTATGAATCTAAACAGAAAAATTATAGGTTTATTGTCGGAAAAATAAGTTACAAGTCGTTTTTGTAAAGGTAGTCATTTCAGTCGAAAGAACGACGTCTAGATGACCATTTTAGAAAACATACTTCCACTTTGAGTTTAACCATAATTTTTGGATATAGTTTCATGTTCATAATAAAAATCATTTTCTCAGAATAACAACTTTTAAATCAAAGTTTATCATAGTTTTTAATTAACTAACCCAAAACAGCCCGCGGTGTTACTACGACGGCCTAAATCCGGTTTTACGGTGTTTTTCGTGTTTCCAGGTTTTAAATCATTAAGTTAGCATATCATATAGATATAGAACATGTGTTTAGTTGATTTTAAAAGTCAATTTAGAAGGATTAACTTTTATTTGCGAACAAGTTTAGAATTAACTAAACTATGTTCTAGTGATTACAAGTTTAAACCTTCGAATAAGATAGCTTTATATGTATGAATCGAATGATGTTATGAACATCATTACTACCTTAAGTTCCTTGGATAAACCTACTGGAAAATAGAAAAATGGATCTAGCTTCAATGGATCCTTGGATGGCTCGAAGTTCTTGAAGCAGAATCATGACACGAAAACAAGTTCAAGTAAGATCATCACTTGAAATAAGATTGTTATAGTTATAGAAATTGAATCAAAGTTTGAATATGATTATTACCTTGTATTAGAATGATAACCTACTGTAAGAAACAAACATTTCTTGAGGTTGGATGATCACCTTACAAGATTGGAAGTGAGCTAGCAAACTTGAAAGTATTCTTGATTTTATGAAACTAGAACTTTTGGAATTTATGAAGAACACTTAGAACTTGAAGATAGAACTTGAGAGAGATCAATTAGATGAAGAAAATTTAAGAATGAAAGTGTTTGTAGGTGTTTTTGGTCGTTGGTGTATGGATTAGATATAAAGGATATGTAATTTTGTTTTCATGTAAATAAGTCATGAATGATTACTCATATTTTTGTAATTTTATGAGATATTTCTTGCTAGTTGCCAAATGATGGTTCCCACATGTGTTAGGTGACTCACATGGGCTGCTAAGAGCTGATCATTGGAGTGTATATACCAATAGTACATACATCTAAAAGCTGTGTATTGTACGAGTACGAATACGGGTGCATACGAGTAGAATTGTTGATGAAACTGAACGAGGATGTAATTGTAAGCATTTTTGTTAAGTAGAAGTATTTTGATAAGTGTATTGAAGTCTTTTAAAAGTGTATAAATACATATTAAAACACTACATGTATATACATTTTAACTGAGTCGTTAAGTCATCGTTAGTCGTTATATGTAAGTGTTGTTTTGAAACCTTTAGGTTAACGATCTTGTTAAATGTTGTTAACCCAATGTTTATAATATCAAATGAGATTTTAAATTATTATATTATCATGATATTATCATGTATGAATATCTCTTAATATGATATATATACATTAAATGTCTTTACAACGATAATCGTTACATATATGTCTCGTTTAAAAATCATTAAGTTAGTAGTCTTGTTTTTACATATGTAGTTCATTGTTAATATACTTAATGATATGTTTACTTATCATAGTATCATGTTAAGTATATATATATCCATATATATGTCATCATATAGTTTTTACAAGTTTTAACGTTCGTGAATCACCGGTCAACTTGGGTGGTCAATTGTCTATATGAAACATATTTCAATTAATCAAGTCTTAACAAGTTTGATTGCTTAACATGTTGGAAACATTTAATCATGTAAATATCAATCTCAATTAATATATATAAACATGGAAAAGTTCGGGTCACTACATTAGGAACCCATACAGATTTGTAATTCAAGTTTGGATTATGACCTGTGACACGAAAAAGACCTTTGTTAGTTAGACGTCCAAACTTTTCAGTTGACACATGAGATGATTGATTTTGCAAAATTTCTAATTTGATTTTACGTTCTTTTGCATCATACTCACTTAAATTAGATTTAGGACTTGTGTGTTGTGTGGACTTAACTGATGTCGTTAAAAGACTCGCTTTTGAAGTTTTTGTCATTGGAATCATAGGAATCTTTTCAGTTAACACAGAACCATCGGGAGAATGAACCTTTTTGACAACAAATTGAGTTGTAAAAACAACTTTTGAATCACGATTGCCAAATTGAGAACGTAGAGGATTTTTAAGAATAGTAATGGGTTTTACATCCTTAGATGTTGTTGTTCCCTTCCCCTTCTTAGTAATCCCACCAATACATTCAAGCACATTGGTTTCAACATTAGACGATTGCTTAAGTGTGTTAGCCTGTTTCAGTTGAATTATCTTTTGTTTTAAGCTTTTAATCTCAAGACATAATTCTTCAGCAGAAACTATCACTTCACCCTCCTTAAAAACATAGGAACATTCTTTCTTAGGCAGTGAAGGCAATTTATCACACAGAGCAAGCATTTGTTCTAATGATTGGCACTTAAGTTGCAAGTCAATATTCTCCTTTTCTAGTTGAGCTACTATGCGATTCGAATTACGTACAGCAGGTAAATGCAAATAATAATCGTTCAAAGGATAAAGCTGACTTTCAAAATCTATCAAAGGTTCAATCATCGGTTCAGTATGAGGTTCTACTTTTTCATCTAAAGAATTTTGACCTAGAGATTCTGTCTCAAAGAAAACAGTTAGTTCATATGCTAGGTCTTCACGAAAAACATTATCAGAACATGCAGGTAAAGCAGGTAGAATTGGTTTCACATCAAAAGTTGGTTCATCAAACACATCTATGTTAACAATGCTAGAACTAGGTTTGTTAAACACATCATTCTCAAGCATTAAAATGTATTTCTCTAGCAAGAGTGTAAGAATGTAAACCAATCTACGTGTCGGCACATAATTAGCACATTGCACATTCTTTTCAGTTTCAACAAGTTCCTTCAAGAAATCAGGATTTGATTTACCCATTTTTACATTAATTTTCTCATACATTAAGCTAATTTGATGGTATTTTTTAGATTTACGATTAATAATAATATCATCAAAATCAACATCAGAAGAATGCACAAAATGCGATGGTAAACCAGCTTGAAAGTAATCAGAATAATATAATCCTGGAATCTTTTTGGAAGCTCCATCTAAGATCTTAGGATCTTCAAAACCCAACCCCCACTTTTCACCATGAATCATTTTTGGTCTATTCATGAAAATCGTTTGTTTTGAAAGTTCCATATCCATGATAGCTTTGGATTGCTCTGTTCGATAGAGTTTTTCCTCATATCGAGCAAGTTGTGCTTTTATTTGAACAGACTCTTTTGACAACGAAGAAATTTCAGTGTCTTTTTCAATAATGGCGTTTTCCAAATGAATAATTTTCTTGTTTAGCTTTGAAAGTGTGGGTTCATGTTGGTTTTTTAAATCAGAAAGATCTTTTTCTAAGAATTGAACTTTTTCTGCAAGTCGTTCAGATTTTAAACGATAATCAGTTCGTTCGACTTTAATCGGATGAATTGTCTTTTTAAGATCTTCCAACTCAGATTCCGAGGAGCTGAGTTGGACGGTCAACTTTTGCAATTCCGATTGTAATTTGGATGAAGATGGTTTGGTCTCAGAAAGTTTGATTTTATCTTTTAAAACCTTGTTTTCAGACTTTAAGCCTTTGACTTCTTTTGACATTGAGACCAGATTCTTCATCAAGTTATTTTGCATTTATATAAAATCAGGTGAGATTTCAGTTGATTGTACCTCATCATCGTCAGATGTTGAGTCAGAATTCTCCAATGCTTCCTTAGCTTTGATGAGCTTAGTCACCTTGCAAACATTTGCATGTTCCACCTCTGAGTCTGAATCATCAGTCCAGTTAAACCAAGTATCATCAATCGGTTTCAGCTCTCCCCCAGTTTTCACAATCTTAGCCATCAACATTTTCTTCTTGTAGTAAGCTGCGTCCTTCTTCTTAGGCATCTTGCACTCACGAGAGTAATGACCAGCTTTGCCACAATTGAAACAGATTGAATCTTCCTTCTTGGAATCATCAGCACATTGTTGTTTGGATTGATCAGCTTTCTTGTAGTACGAGGAAGATGATGAGTGTTTGCGTTGATTGCTTGATTTGCCTTTAAACTTGTGTTTGTTCAAGGCGTTTGTGAACATGGCTGCCATCTTGACTAATTCAAGGTGTGAATCATCAACATCAGAAAGATTCAACTCTTCAGAATCAGTTGATTCTTCAACAAGCACTTTCTTGGACAAGCTTTTGGAAAATGATTTGCTCTTCTTTTTGGCAATTAGAGCAAGAGGATGGCCCGGAGAAGACTCTTTCCTTCCTTCTTGAAGTTTAGACACCTCAGGTTGGTAATGCATACGAACTCCAACAAGCTCATGAATAGTCAACTTGTCAATCTCTTTGGTAGATCGAACAATTATTCCATAAGGAAGCCAATCAGCATTGAGCTTTTTGAGGAATTTCATGTTGACTACAGCATGTACTTTTACAATCTTACACCATTTCAACTCATTGAGAACACCATTGAAACAACGGTAGGTATCCTTGAGTTGTTCTTCTGGTTCCTGCTTGAAATCTTCATACAATCCCAGAGCCTTTTTCAATTTAGTAACGTCTGACATGTCATAACCTTCTTGTTTTCGTTTGATCTCATCCCATATATCTTTTGCAGTAGTGTTGCTATCAACATTTTCAAATAGCTCATATGGGATAGCTTGCATGACAATATTCTTAGCCTCTATGTCACCCTGAGCTCTTTCACGTTTATCACCAGAAAGTTCATAGACTGGAATTGGCATACCAGTATCCGGATGAAAATCAACAACTGGACCATCTCTCAGAGAAGCCCAAATATGTTTAGCTTTCTCACCCTTATAGTCTATATACTAAGTATTACGATGAAGCCACTGAGTGTACTTGCCATCAAACAACACTGGAGGTCAGGAATCTGATCCAATGATAAGAGTATCTTGAGTAGACATCTTAAATTGAGGTAGATTCGGTATAGATTCGGTATTAAACACAAGCTATGATCAGGGTTCAGTATAAAATCTAAAAAGAATGTCAGATTCGGTAAAAGATTCGGTACAGTAGTAGATTCGGTAAGTGGTTGGTACTGTAGCAGATTCGGTAACAATTCGGTAAACCAGATTCTGTATCAGAAACTGATAAGAATCACAAGTAACACACTCAAATTCGGTATGGATTCGGTAACCACACAACTTGAAGCTTCAGTACACTTAAACCCAAAGAATTAAGTGAAACCGAGATTCTGATTCGGTAATTGACTCGGTAGTCAAATTATGTACAATAATATGTGTAAACTCAATCCAATTCCCTTGAATTAGATTTGGTAACCTTGCTGCACAAGAAAAAAGTTAGTAACAAACAAAATATCAATGATACCGAAGATTCAGGATACCGAATATCAACTGTAGCAGTTGACAATACCAAGTCTAAGTCTAAAACTTAGAAAAATAACAGAATCCTTTCTCAAACCACACCAATTAGCTGCGTATGATCAAACCGAATGTGATAGAATCACAAACACACCACAATCTGCAACACTTAAGATGAATTTCCAGTAATGAAGCATATTCGGTATGACAGTTACGATACCGAGTGTTGACCAAATCTTCAAAACTTGAAGAATTGAAGAAATTGAACAGACAAAAATGTGATTTAACACCTCACGAACACAACTGAATCTTTAAATCTTCACAAAACACCAGAATCAAGCTTGAATTAAGCAATTCCGAGAGTTTTAGCCACAAACTCTAAAAATCAATTTGATTCTCCATAATTGAAGTTAAAAAGCTGTAATGATGATCGAAACTCTTTCTAATAGACCTAATACACCTTCGCTGAACTTATCACAAGAATCTGAACGTCAGATTATCAAATTCGATAATACCGAATCTGATTAATTTTACCGAGAGAATTCAGATTCTGTAATCTACAATCTCTGGATCGATATAGTGATGTAGAATCACTTCCTGGAAGCTCTGATACCAAATGATAGGTCAGATCATGTTGAGATTGAGAGAAAAGATAAGATAGAGTGAGATTCGGTATATAGGAAGAAGACTCGGTATGAGAGAGAATTGGTAAAATTACATTCCACAGCTTCTAGAACTCGGTTACAATGTAATGGCTATCTAATTAGGACTACTTAGGTTCCTTATATAGCCCTCTTCTAAGGAACCTTCATTTAAGCTTAATTCACATTAACACTATACAACTTCGGGGTCCTAACAGGTCGTGGTACGGATCACTGGGATACCAATCCATTCTAAGTGGGGGAGATTGTGTAGTGACCCGAACTTTTCCATGTTTATATATATTAATTGAGATTGATATTTACATGATTAAATGTTTCCAACATGTTAAGCAATCAAACTTGTTAAGACTTGATTAATTGAAATATGTTTCATATAGACAATTGACCACCCAAGTTGACCGGTGATTCACGAACGTTAAAACTTGTAAAAACTATATGATGACATATATATGGATATATATATAGTTAACATGATACTATGATAAGTAAACATATCATTAAGTATATTAACAATGAACTACATATGTAAAAACAAGACTACTAACTTAATGATTTTTAAATGAGACATATATGTAACGATTATCGTTGTAAAGACATTTAATGTATATATATCATATTAAGAGATATTCATACATGATAATATCATTATAATATAATAATTTAAAATCTCATTTGATATTATAAACATTGGGTTAACAACATTTAACAAGATCGTTAACCTAAAGGTTTCAAAACAACACTTACATGTAACGACTAACGATGACTTAACGACTCAGTTAAAATGTATATACATGTAGTGTTTTAATATGTATTTATACACTTTTGAAAGACTTCAATACACTTATCAAAATACTTCTACTTAACAAAAATGCTTACAATTACATCCTCGTTCAGTTTCATCAACAATTCTACTCGTATGCACCCGTATTCGTACTCGTACAATACACAGCTTTTAGATGTATGTACTATTGGTATATACACTCCAATGATCAGCTCTTAGCAGCCCATGTGAGTCACCTAACACATGTGGGAACCATCATTTGGCAACTAGCATGAAATATCTCATAAAATTACAAAAATATGAGTAATCATTCATGACTTATTTACATGAAAACAAAATTACATATCATTTATATCTAATCCATACACCAACGACCAAAAACACCTACAAACACTTTAATTCATCAATTTTCTTCATCTAATTGATCTCTCTCAAGTTCTATCTTCAATTTCTAAGTGTTCTTCATAAATTCTACAAGTTCTAGTTACATAAAATCAAGAATACTTTCAAGTTTGCTAGCTCACTTCCAATCTTGTAAGGTGATCATCCAACCTCAAGAAATCTTTGTTTCTTACAGTAGGTTATCATTATAATACAAGGTAATAATCATATTCAAACTTTGGTTCAATTTCTATAACTATAACAATCTTATTTCAAGTGATGATCTTACTTGAACTTGTTTTCGTGTCATGATTCTGCTTCAAGAACTTCGAGCCATCCAAGGATCCGTTGAAGCTAGATCCATTTTTCACTTTTCTAGTAGGTTTTTCCAAGGAACTTAAGGTAGTAATGATGTTCATAACATCATTCGATTCATACATATAAAGCTATCTTATTCGAAGGTTTAAACTTGTAATCACTAGAACATAGTTTAGTTAATTCTAAACTTGTTCGCAAACAAAAGTTAATCCTTCTAACTTGACTTTTAAAATCAACTAAACACATGTTCTATATCTATATGATATGCTAACTTAATGATTTAAAACCTGGAAACACGAAAAACACCGTAAAACCGGATTTACGCCGTCGTAGTAACACCGCGGGCTGTTTTGGGTTAGTTAATTAAAAACTATGATAAACTTTGATTTAAAAGTTGTTATTCTGAGAAAATGATTTTTATTATGAACATGAAACTATATCCAAAAATTATGGTTAAACTCAAAGTGGAAGTATGTTTTCTAAAATGGTCATCTAGACGTCGTTCTTTCGACTGAAATGACTACCTTTACAAAAATAACTTGTAATTTATTTTTTTGACTATAAACCTATACTTTTTCTATTTAGATTCATAAAATAGAGTTCAATATGAAACCATAGCAATTTGATTCACTCAAAACGGATTTAAAATGAAGAAGTTATGGGTAAAACTAGATTGGATAATTTTTCTCATTTTAGCTACGTGAAAATTGGTAACAAATCTATTCCTACCATAACTTAATCAACTTGTATTGTATATTATGTAATCTTGAGATACCATAGATACGTATACAATGTTTCGAACTATCATGTCGACACATCTATATATATTTCGGAACAACCATAGACACTCTATATGTGAATGTTGGAGTTAGCTATACAGGGTTGAGGTTGATTCCAAAATATATATAGTTTGAGTTGTGATCAATACTGAGATACGTATACACTGGGTCGTGGATTGATTCAAGATAATATTTATCGATTTATTTCTGTACATCTAACTGTGCACAACTAGTTGTAGGTTACTAACGAGGACAGCTGACTTAATAAACTTAAAACATCAAAATATATTAAAAGTGTTGTAAATATATTTTGAACATACTTTGATAGATATGTATATATTATTATAGGTTCGTGAATCAACCAGTGGCCAAGTCTTACTTCCTGACGAAGTAAAAATCTGTGAAAGTGAGTTATAGTCCCACTTTTAAAATCTAATATTTTTGGGATGAGAATACATGCAGGTTTTATAAATGATTTACAAAATAGACACAAGTACGTGAAACTACATTCTATGGTTGAATTATCGAAATCGAATATGCCCCTTTTTATTAAGTCTGGTAATCTAAGAATTAGAGAACAGACACCCTAATTGACGCGAATCCTAAAGATAGATCTATTGGGTCTAACAAACCCCATCCAAAGTACCAGATGCTTTAGTACTTCGAAATTTATATCATATCCGAAGGGTGTCCAGGAATGATGGGGATATTCTTATATATGCATCTTGTTAATGTCGGTTACCAGGTGTTCACCATATGAATGATTTTTATCTCTATGTATGGGATGTGTATTGAAATATGAAATCTTGTGGTCTATTATTATGATTTGATATATATAGGTTAAACCTATAACTCACCAACATTTTTGTTGACGTTTTAAGCATGTTTATTCTCAGATGATTATTAAGAGCTTCCGCTGTCGCATACTTAAATAAGGACGAGATTTGGAGTCCATGCTTGTATGATATTGTGTAAAAACTGCATTCAAGAAACTTATTTTGTTGTAACATATTTGTATTGTAAACCATTATGTAATGGTCGTGTGTAAACAGGATATTTTAGATTATCATTATTTGATAATCTACGTAAAGCTTTTTAAACCTTTATTGATGAAATAAAGGTTATGGTTTGTTTTAAAATGAATGCAGTCTTTGAAAAACGTCTCATATAGAGGTCAAAACCTCGCAACGAAATCAATTAATATGAAACGTTTTTAATCAATAAGAACGGGACATTTCAGTTGGTATCAGAGCGTTGGTCTTAGAGAACCAGAATTTTGCATTAGTGTGTCTTATCGAGTTTGTTAGGATGCATTAGTGAGTCTGGACTTCGACCGTGTTTACTTGAAAAATGATTGCTTAACAAATTTTGTTGGAAACTATATATTTTTAACAAGTGAATATTATGTGATATATTAATCTCTTAACGCGTTTGATATTATGTGATAGATGTCTACCTCTAGAACAAGTCCCATTGACTCACCTAATAATAATGAAGAGTCAAATGTAAATTGGAATGATTCGTGGACTGATTCACAAGTTCCCGAAGAGGAACCGGAAGAAGAGTCGGAACCAGAAGAAGAATCGGAACCGGAAGAAGAATCGGAACCGGATGAAGAAATAGAACCGGTGGGGGAAATAATAAAACAGTTAAGTAAAAGAAAATCCTCAACCAACCGACCAAGGTTAATTATGGTCAATGGTGTTTCCGCCAAGGAAGCAAAATATTGGGAGGATTACCAATTCTCCGATGAATCGGATTCCGACGAGAATTCCGATGATGTTATAGAAATTACCCCAACTGAATTTAAAAAGGCAAAAGAAAATAATAAGGGAAAGGGTATAAAAATAGAGAAATCTAATTCCAACCCCGATGAACTTTATATGTATAGTCAACCCCCGAAGTCCTTAAGTTGTAACAATGACCCGGGAACCTCTAAACCACCAGGTTTTTCTAAACCAATGTGGATAACGACGGCTCGTATTAGGGGAACATCATATATCCCTAGAAACTTGGCAAAACGAACCAAAACCGAAGAAGAAGAAACAAGCGAGTCGGAATAAGATAGCTGTATTCGTGTGGTGTAATATATGTAATATAGTGTGCTTATGCTTTATGATATATGTAAAAATTGCTTGTATTAATAAGTATTTTTTTTATGAATCTAACTCTTGTCTATTTTACAGTATAAAACACAAAATGGATAGACAACCCAATATTTTAAGAGACCTACCCGGAGACATGATTGATGAAATCTTGTCTAGAGTCGGTCAGAATTCTTCGGCATAACTATTTAAGGCGAGATCAGTTTGTAAGACATTCGAAGAACGTTCCAAGAATGCCTTGGTTTATAAAAGGCTTTTGTTCGAAAGATGGGGGATATTACATTGGGAAATTCATAAGTTACGATGTGTTTACTTTGACGCATATATTGCGGGGAACCCAAATGCTATTTTACGCAATGGGTTAAGAAATTATTTTGACTCAATATATCCGAATATTGGACTTCGTGATTTAGAAAAAGCGGCTAACATGCAACATAAAGAAGCATGTTATGCTTACGGATTAGTAATGTTCGCTTCTCACCAAAGTGAGAACAAGAACATCGGCCTACAACTATTAAACAAAACGTTCCCACAAGTGACGGAGTCGGTAATTGGGGTAAGAAATGAGGTTTTTAGATTGTTACGGGACTGTTGGACATTACGTAACCCTCGTCCCTTTGACGACGTTACAACACGCTGTCTTATCAACGGCCATAACGGTTATGTTCCACAAGACCAAGGATGGGAAGTAGTCCTAGTAAAACCAGAATGCATGACTTGTTTCTGGACGTATGAATTACGTGTCTTTATTGCCTTTGCTGAACGACTTGTGTACTAGCTAGAATTATCTTCACAACTATCTTGTATCAAAGTTATTGTGTGCTATATTTCATGCTTTATGTAAAATAAGCGGTATTGTAAGTTTGTAAAATATTGTATAAAAGTTTGAACGCGAAATATTATTATAATCAGTTTTTCATATAGAATTGTAGTAGTTGAATTGTATATTAGCTACTAAGTATGAACTTAACGGGTAGGTACTACCCGAATTTAAACTTATAAAACGCTAATATGAAGAAAAAGCTTTTATAAATGAGTTCATATTATGCTACGAAATACTATTAACTACTCTTAATATTCTGTATGATTAACTTGTTCCATTTGACTATTTTGAAGGAAATGGCACCGACTACTCGACACACCGTGAATATGAATGAAGAGGAATTCCGTACTTTTCTAGCTTCAAACATAGCCGCAGTACAGGCTGCGCTACATACCAACAATAACCTTGGATCTAGCAGTACAGGAAATCGTGTAGGATGCACCTACAAAGAATTCACTGCCTGCAAATCTTTGGAATTTGATGGAACCGAAGGACCGATCGGATTGAAACGGTGGACCGAGAAGGTCGAATCGGTGTTTGCCATAAGTAAGTGTACTGAAGAGGACAAAGTAAAGTACGCTACGCATACCTTCACATGTTCTGCGTTAACATGGTGGAATACCTATCTAGAGCAAGTGGGACAAGACGATGCGTACGCACTACCGTGGTCAGCATTCAAGCACTTGATGAACGAGAAGTACCGTCCCAGAACCGAGGTCAATAAGCTCAAGACAGAACTTAGAGGGTTACGAACCCAAGGATTTGATATTACCACGTACGAAAGACGATTCACAGAATTGTGCCTATTGTGTCCGGGAGCATTCGAAGATGAGGAAGAGAAGATCGACGCGTTTGTGAAAGGATTACCGGAAAGAATCCAAGAAGATATAAGTTCACACGAGCCCGCCTCCATACAACAGGCATGTAGAATGGCTCACAAACTAGTGAACCAGATTGAAGAAAGAATTAAAGAACAGACTGCTGAAGAGGCCAATGTGAAGCAAGTCAAAAGAAAGTGGGAGGAAAACGGTGATAAGAATCACCAATACAACAACAACAGTAATTACAACAATAATCGCAACAATTATCCCAACAATCGCAACATCAATCGCACCTACAACAAACGGCCCAACAACAACAACAACAACAACAACAACAACAACAATAACAACAACAGCAACTACAACAATCATCCCAACAACAATAATAACCGCAACAACAACAACAATCAGAAGCAGCTATGCCAAAGGTGTGAAAAGTATCACTCGGGGTTCTGCACCAAATTTTGCAACAAGTGTAAAAGAAATGGTCATAGCGCGGCGAAGTGTGAGGTCTACGGACCAGGGGTTAATAGAACAAAAGGAACAAATGTTGTCGGAACGAGTAATGGCAGAGCAAGTAGTGTCGGAGCAAGTTATGCCAATGTAGTTTGTTATAAATGTGGAAAACTCGGCCACATTATTAGAAATTGCCCGAACCAGGAGAACACGAATGGACAAGGCCGCGGAAGAGTTTTCAATATTAATGCGGCAGAGGCACAGGAAGACCCGGAGCTTGTTACGGGTACGTTTCTTATTGACAATAAATCTGCTTACGTTTTATTTGATTCGGGTGCGGATAGAAGCTATATGAGTAGAGATTTTTGTGCTAAATTAAGTTGTCCATTGACGCCTTTGGATAGTAAATTTTTACTCGAATTAGCAAATGGTAAATTAATTTCAGCAGATAATATATGTCGGAATCGAGAAATTAAACTGGTTAGTGAAACATTTAAGATTGACTTGATACCAGTAGAGTTAGGGAGTTTTGATGTGATAATCGGTATGGACTGGTTGAAAGAAGTGAAAGCAGAGATCGTTTGTTACAAAAATGCAATTCGCATTATACGAGAAAAAGAAAAACCCTTAATGGTGTACGGAGAAAAGGGCAACACGAAGCTACATCTTATTAGTAATTTGAAGGCACAAAAACTAATAAGAAAAGGTTGCTATGCTGTTCTAGCACACGTCGAGAAAGTACAAACTGAAGAAAAGAGCATCAATGATGTTCCCGTCGCAAAAGAATTTCCCGATGTATTTCCGAAAGAATTACCGGGATTACCCCCACATCGATCCGTTGAATTTCAAATAGATCTTGTACCAGGAGCTGCACCAATAGCTCGTGCTCCTTACAGACTCACACCCAGCGAGATGAAAGAACTGCAAAGCCAATTACAAGAACTTTTAGAGCGTGGTTTCATTTGACCAAGCACATCACCGTGGGGAGCTCCTGTTTTGTTTGTCAAGAAGAAAGATGGTACATTCAGGTTGTGTATCGACTACCGAGAGTTGAACAAACTTACCATCAAGAACCGCTACCCACTACCGAGAATCGACGACTTATTTGATCAACTACAAGGCTCGTCTGTTTATTCAAAGATTGACTTACGTTCCGGGTATCATCAAATGCGGGTGAAAGAAGATGATATTCCAAAGACTGCTTTCAGAACACGTTACGGTCATTACGAGTTTATGGTCCTGCCGTTTGGTTTAACTAATACACCAGCTGTGTTCATGGACCTTATGAACCGAGTGTGTGGACCATACCTTGACAAGTTTGTCATTGTTTTCATTGATGACATACTTATTTACTCAAAGAATGACCAAGAACACGGTGAACATTTGAGAAAGGTGTTAGAAGTATTGAGGAAGGAAGAATTGTACGCTAAGTTTTCAAAGTGTGCATTTTGGTTGGAAGAAGTTCAATTCCTCAGTCACATAGTGAACAAAGAGGGTATTAAGGTGGATCCGGCAAAGATAGAAACTGTTGAAAAGTGGGAAACCCCAAAAACTCCGAAACACATACGCCACTTTTTAGGACTAGCTGGTTACTACAGAAGGTTCATCCAAGACTTTTCCAGAATAGCAAAACCCTTGACTGCATTAACGCATAAAGGGAAGAAATTTGAATGGAATGATGAACAAGAGAAAGCGTTTCAGTTATTGAAGAAAAAGCTAACTACGGCACCTATATTGTCATTGCCTGAAGGGAATGATGATTTTGTGATTTATTGTGACGCATCAAAGCAAGGTCTCGGTTGTGTATTAATGCAACGAACGAAGGTGATTGCTTATGCGTCTAGACAATTGAAGATTCACGAACAAAATTATACGACGCATGATTTGGAATTAGGCGCGGTTGTTTTTGCATTAAAGACTTGGAGGCACTACTTATATGGGGTCAAAAGTATTATATATACAGACCATAAAAGTCTTCAACACATATTTAATCAGAAACAACTGAATATGAGGCAGCGTAGGTGGATTGAATTATTGAATGATAACGACTTTGAGATTCGTTACCACCCGGGGAAGGCAAATGTGGTAGCCGATGCCTTGAACAGGAAGGACAGAGAACCCATTCGAGTAAAATCTATGAATATAATGATTCATAATAACCTTACTACTCAAATAAAGAAGGCGCAACAAGGAGTTTTAAAAGAGGGAAATTTAAAGGATGAAATACCCAAAGGATCGGAGAAGCATCTTAATATTCGGGAAGACGGAACCCGGTATAGGGCTGAAAGGATTTGGGTACCAAAATTTGGAGATATGAGAGAAATGGTACTTAGAGAAGCTCATAAAACCAGATACTCAATACATCCTGGAACGGGGAAGATGTACAAGGATCTCAAGAAACATTTTTGGTGGCCGGGTATGAAAGCCGATGTTGCTAAATACGTAGGAGAATGTTTGACGTGTTCTAAGGTCAAAGCTGAGCATCAGAAACCATCAGGTCTACTTCAACAACCTGAAATCCCGGAATGGAAATGGGAAAACATTACCATGGATTTCATCACTAAATTGCCAAGGACTGCAAGTGGTTTTGATACTATTTGGGTAATAGTTGATCGTCTCACCAAATCAGCACACTTCCTGCCAATAAGAGAAGATGACAAGATGGAGAAGTTAGCACGACTGTATTTGAAGGAAGTCGTCTCCAGACATGGAATACCAATCTCTATTATCTCTGATAGGGATGGCAGATTTATTTCAAGATTCTGGCAGACATTACAGCAAGCATTAGGAACTCGTCTAGACATGAGTACTGCCTATCATCCACAAACTGATGGGCAGAGCGAAAGGACGATACAAACACTTGAAGACATGCTACGAGCATGTGTTATTGATTTCGGAAACAGTTGGGATCGACATCTACCGTTAGCAGAATTTTCCTACAACAACAGCTACCATTCAAGCATTGAGATGGCGCCGTTTGAAGAACTTTATGGTAGAAAGTGCAGGTCTCTGATTTGTTGGAGTGAAGTGGGGGATAGACAGATTACGGGTCCGGAGATTATACAAGAAACTACCGAGAAGATCATCCAAATTCAACAACGGTTGAAAACCGCCCAAAGTCGACAAAAGAGCTACGCTGACATTAAAAGAAAAGATATAGAATTTGAAATTGGAGAGATGGTCATGCTTAAAGTTGCACCTTGGAAAGGCATTGTTCGATTTGGTAAACGTGGGAAATTAAATCCAAGGTTTATTGGACCATTCAAGATTATTGATCGTGTCGGACCAGTAGCTTACCGACTTGAGTTACCTCAACAAATCGCGGCTGTACATAACACTTTCCACGTCTCGAATTTGAAGAAATGTTTTGCTAAAGAAGATCTCACTATTCCGTTAGATGAAATCCAAATCAACGAAAAACTTCAATTCATCGAAGAACCCGTCGAAATAATGGATCGTGAGGTTAAAAGACTTAAGCAAAACAAGATACCAATTGTTAAGGTTTGATGGAATGCTCGTAGAGGACCCGAGTTCACCTGGGAACGTGAAGATCAGATGAAGAAGAAATACCCGCATCTATTTCCAGAAGATTCGTCAACACCTTCAACAGCTTAAAATTTCG
This sequence comes from Rutidosis leptorrhynchoides, assembly GCF_046630445.1. Taxonomy (NCBI): domain Eukaryota; kingdom Viridiplantae; phylum Streptophyta; class Magnoliopsida; order Asterales; family Asteraceae; genus Rutidosis; species Rutidosis leptorrhynchoides. Next base: position 267,254,999 of record NC_092333.1, on the reverse strand, counting down.
GGACGAAATTTATTTAACGGGTAGGTACTGTAGTGACCCGAACTTTTCCATGTTTATATATATTAATTGAGATTGATATTTACATGATTAAATGTTTCCAACATGTTAAGCAATCAAACTTGTTAAGACTTGATTAATTGAAATATGTTTCATATAGACAATTGACCACCCAAGTTGACCGGTGATTCACGAACGTTAAAACTTGTAAAAACTATATGATGACATATATATGGATATATATATAGTTAACATGATACTATGATAAGTAAACATATCATTAAGTATATTAACAATGAACTACATATGTAAAAACAAGACTACTAACTTAATGATTTTTAAACGAGACATATATGTAACGATTATCGTTGTAAAGACATTTAATGTATATATATCATATTAAGAGATATTCATACATGATAATATCATGATAATATAATAATTTAAAATCTCATTTGATATTATAAACATTGGGTTAACAACATTTAACAAGATCGTTAACCTAAAGGTTTCAAAACAACACTTACATGTAACTACTAACGATGACTTAACGACTCAGTTAAAATGTATATACATGTAGTGTTTTAATATGTATTTATACACTTTTGAAAGACTTCAATACACTTATCAAAATACTTCTACTTAACAAAAATGCTTACAATTACATCCTCGTTCAGTTTCATCAACAATTCTACTCGTATGCACCCGTATTCGTACTCGTACAATACACAGCTTTTAGATGTATGTACTATTGGTATATACACTCCAATGATCAGCTCTTAGCAGCCCATGTGAGTCACCTAACACATGTGGGAACCATCATTTGGAAACTAGCATGAAATATCACATAAAATTACAAAAATATGAGTAATCATTCATGACTTATTTACATGAAAACAAAATTACATATCCTTTATATCTAATCCATACACCAACGACCAAAAACACCTACAAACACTTTCATTCTTCAATTTTCTTCATCTAATTGATCTCTCTCAAGTTCTATCTTCAAGTTCTAAGTGTTCTTCATAAATTCTACAAGTTCTAGTTACATAAAATCAAGAATACTTTCAAGTTTGCTAGCTCACTTCCAATCTTGTAAGGTGATCATCCAACCTCAAGAAATCTTTGTTTCTTACAGTAGGTTATCATTCTAATACAAGGTAATAATCATATTCAAACTTTGGTTCAATTTCTATAACTATAACAATCTTATTTCAAGTGATGATCTTACTTGAACTTATTTTCGTGTCATGATTCTGCTTCAAGAACTTCGAGCCATCCAAGGATCCGTTGAAGCTAGATCCATTTTTCACTTTTCTAGTAGGTTTTTCCAAGGAACTTAAGGTAGTAATGATGTTCATAACATCATTCGATTCATACATATAAAGCTATCTTATTCGAAGGTTTAAACTTGTAAACACTAGAACATAGTTTAGTTAATTCTAAACTTGTTCGCAAACAAAAGTTAATCCTTCTAACTTGACTTTTAAAATCAACTAAACACATGTTCTATATCTATATGATATGCTAACTTAATGATTTAAAACCTGGAAACACGAAAAACACCGTAAAACCGGATTTACGCCGTCGTAGTAACACCGCGGGCTGTTTTGGGTTAGTTAATTAAAAACTATGATAAACTTTGATTTAAAAGTTGTTATTCTGAGAAAATGATTTTTATTATGAACATGAAACTATATCCAAAAATTATGGTTAAACTCAAAGTGGAAGTATGTTTTCTAAAATGGTCATCTAGACGTCGTTCTTTCGACTGAAATGACTACCCTTACAAAAAAAACTTGTAACTTATTTTTTCGACTATAAACCTATACTTTTTCTATTTAGATTCATAAAATAGAGTTCAATATGAAACCATAGCAATTTGATTCACTCAAAACGGATTTAAAATGAAGAAGTTATGGGTAAAACAAGATTGGATAATTTTTCTCATTTTAGCTACGTGAAAATTGGTAACAAATCTATTCCTACCATAACTTAATCAACTTGTATTGTATATTATGTAATCTTGAGATACCATAGACACGTATACAATGTTTCGAACTATCATGTCGACACATCTATATATATTTCGGAACAACCATAGACACTCTATATGTGAATGTTGGAGTTAGCTATACAGGGTTGAGGTTGATTCCAAAATATATATAGTTTGAGTTGTGATCAATACTGAGATACGTATACACTGGGTCGTGGATTGATTCAAGATAATATTTATCGATTTATTTCTGTACATCTAACTGTGCACAACTAGTTGTAGGTTACTAACGAGGACAGCTGACTTAATAAACTTAAAACATCAAAATATATTAAAAGTGTTGTAAATATATTTTGAACATACTTTGATATATATGTATATATTATTATAGGTTCGTGAATCAACCAGTGGCCAAGTCTTACTTCCCGACGAAGTAAAAATCTGTGAAAGTGAGTTATAGTCCCACTTTTAAAATCTAATATTTTTGGGATGAGAATACATGCAGGTTTTATAAATGATTTACAAAATAGACACAAGTACGTGAAACTACATTCTATGGTTGAATTATCGAAATCGAATATGCCCCTTTTTATTAAGTCTGGTAATCTAAGAATTAGGGAACAGACACCCTAATTGACGCGAATCCTAAAGATAGATCTATTGGGTCTAACAAACCCCATCCAAAGTACCGGATGCTTTAGTACTTCGAAATTTATATCATATCCGAAGGGTGTCCCGGAATGATGGGGATATTCTTATATATGCATCTTGTTAATGTCGGTTACCAGGTGTTCACCATATGAATGATTTTTATCTCTATGTATGGGATGTGTATTGAAATATGAAATCTTGTGGTCTATTATTATGATTTGATATATATAGGTTAAACCTATAACTCACCAACATTTTTGTTGACGTTTTAAGCATGTTTATTCTCAGGTGATTATTAAGAGCTTCCGCTGTCGCATACTTAAATAAGGACGAGATTTGGAGTCCATGCTTGTATGATATTGTGTAAAAACTGCATTCAAGAAACTTATTTTGTTGTAACATATTTGTATTGTAAACCATTATGTAATGGTCGTGTGTAAACAGGATATTTTAGATTATCATTATTTGATAATCTACGTAAAGCTTTTTAAACCTTTATTGATGAAATAAAGGTTATGGTTTGTTTTAAAATGAATGCAGTCTTTGAAAAACGTCTCATATAGAGGTCAAAACCTCGCAACGAAATCAATTAATATGGAACGTTTTTAATCAATAAGAACGGGACATTTCAGATTGTAACAAACTGATTTATGAAACAACAGAATGGCGCGCCCGACCATTTCCTTGCGTGTCGCGCCTAACGAGCGAGGCTGGGTGGCTATATTGTAAAAATAAAAATAAGAAGGACCTTGTTGCAATATTTCATGTGAACGATTTAGGGACAAGAAAACTGACCTAAGTCAGTCATTTTCTTCAATCTTACTCCAAACAAACACCCATTCTAGTGAGAGAAAGAAATTTTAGAGTGAGAAAGTTGATTTTTGTGAAGAATAGGCTAGTTCATCCCTAAATTTAAGTCCAATTTATGTGTAGCTGCTACTTAGGCTTATTATACACTCGTGGTAAGCCCTAAATCCGAGTTTGTTGTGTTTAATTTCATGTATAGGTTATGGTTTAGGTTGGTTGTGTGTTTAAGACCCTTTTTCTTGTGAAATTTGAGTTCTTGGGGTGTAAATTGGGTGTGTAAACCCTATTTTCTGACTTAGGGTTGTGGGTGACCAATTTGTAAGACTTAGGTCTTGCATGAGCTTGATAATCACTAGAAAACTTGTAAATTGGTGATGGTGTTACTTGTGTAAAGTTGATTTTGGGTGTAAACCCTCAATTTGGGTCAAAATGGGTTTAGTGTTAAAATGGGTCAAAATTAGGGTTCATGACTTGATTTTGAGAAAGACAAGTACATAAGTACTTGCTGTTGTGTAATTGTGTTAAAATGGTGTATTAGGACCAAAATCACAAGCCATTGGTGATTATGGGTGTTTTTGACTTGTGTCAAATTGGTTCAAGTGCCTTTTTGGGTCAAATGTGGTGTTTTCACTAGTTTTGGTTAAATTAGTGCTTAAGCACATGTGTTTAGTGTTTATCGGTGTCTTTTAAAGTTAATCGCATGTGAGAAGTAATTTTGGGTCAAACTAGTGTTTAACACTAAAATTGGTGGAATAAGTACTTGAGTACTTGATGTAAGTGGTCAATTGGTGTTTGGGAACATAATCACTAGTAATAGTGATTATGGGTCAAGTTGTCTTGTTTTGGTTGGTTAAGTACAATTAAGGTTACAATTGTACTAATTGGATTGGGTCGAAATTACCACCCGTAGTGGTGATTTAGTTATGTCCATTTAGGTGACTAAATGGATGGGTTTTGGTAAGCAAGTTGGAAACTCTAGGCTAGAGAAGGAATGTTTATGTGTTTGTGTGCCTATGTTTATATAGATGACTACTTGATTAGATGCGGAGACTATGATATAGCATACATGGCTTGTGTGTGTGCTCCAAGGTGAGTGGAGTATTTATATGTGTATGTATATAAGTTGCTTACTTGTAGGTGAAGTGGCGAGTGACATCCAAGCACAAGGATTCGCTCTTCGTTGGCCACATGATATGTGGCGAGTGACATCCAGGCATAAGGATTCGCTCTTCGTTGGCCACTTAATGCAAGGTGGTGAGTGATATCCGTAAGGTTTCGCTCTTCGTTGACCATGTTTGCGGTTTGAGGTGTGGCGAGTGTTACTCACTCTTCAGCGGCCACACGGTGTGTTGGAATGTGGGAAGTGTCACCTAACGGTTTCCACTTTTCGGCGACCACATTCGTGTGTACGTGGCGGTGCCATCCGCAAAGCACCTTCGTTGGCAACGTGGATGTGTGGATAGTGTTATTTCATTTTATGACTGGCACTATTGGGTATGGTTAACCATATTTGTGTGTTTGTAGTGTGGCATATTACATTGTGATTATATACGATTGTGATAATAGCTTGTATGTGGATTTATGTAAGTATGTGCAAGGAAGTAAGTTATGTATGTATGCATATAACTATTACACTCACTAAGCATGTTGTTTACTCTCTCGTTGTTTACCTTCTTATAGGTACCCGTTAGATGTATTGGAGAATCCTAGTAGTTGGACTAGAATGTTAGGAGCTTGCTTGAGCTTGGTGAATTTAACTCTTGAATATTTGGCTTCGGTTGGGGATGGATAGTCCCCGAGATCATGCTCATGGTATCAGGTTGGGATGTCGAGTCTTAACCCTTATGTTGTGTACTTGGGTCGAAATTGTGTTTTGGTTTTGTAATGGGTCATGGCTCGAATGATGATATAACTTGTTTAACGTCTAAAACCGTAAGCTATGATATTGTATTATAAGTTAAAATGAGTTTTGGACTTGTGTAAATGTGTTTGAGGAATTTGGCATAATGAAAACGGGTCAAGTCTTAACAAAAACTACAGGTCCGATTTCTGTGTTACTGCGCGCCGCGCAGGTCCTGGTGTTCCGCGCAGTATAGCTGTAGTATGGTATCTGTTTTTGAATTTAGCTTCGGCACTGAAAACCTTTTGTGGCGCGCGCCGCGCAACTATTTGGCACGTAGCGTCAATGAACTAAACTGGGACTATTCCAAAAAAGAAATCTTGTCTTTTTTTAGTAAACGGGTTTGGGTCATTTCAAGTAACCTTGTCGCATTATTTTTGCCACCACTGTTTTGTATCCTGAATGTTGTACACATGATCCTTCATGCATTTCCAAAATAACATTTGTTTGCTTGCTTTGGGCCTAAACATCTCAAATTTGGTCCTAGGAGTGACTTTCTGTATATGACTAAATTTTCCAATACATACATTGGTTCATTAATTTTTACCCTTTTTGCTTCCATTTGATCTGTTGGTAGTGTTCCGTCTTACAAATACCTGATATACGGGGTCATCCAACACGGTTCATCCTCTTCAACCCTTGCAACTATCACCTTCTCATCTATTGACTTTACACTTAATTCCTCCACTAACACTCTTTTGTTTATATGATCAAAGGTTAATGTAGCCACTTTACTCAACACATCTGCCTTTTTATTTTTGTTTCTTGAGATTTGCACAACTTTCAGATATTCAAATTGCTTTGATATCTTTTCCAAAAGACTAAGATATTTCTTTTATAGATGCATCTTTTGCCTCAAACACTCTGTTTACTTATTGTGCTAGAATCTGTGTATCTATATATGCCCACAATTTTTTTTATTCCCATCTCAACAGCTATGCGTAGATCGGAAAACAACGCTTCATATTCCACTTCATCTTTTGATGCATAGAAATTGAATTTTGATGCATTGGTATGCTCTTCTCCGTCTGGATTTGTGAGCACCAGACCAACTCATATTCCTTCTTCGCTAGATTCACCTTTAGTATGTAACCCCCATGTTTAATCATTCGTTACGTTCTCCGAGTTTTTCAACTTTTTCACTTGTTTCCAAGAGAAAAATTTGCTAGTATTTGTCCCTTGACTGCATTCCTTGGTGCAAAATTGACTTCATACTCTCCTAGTTCCACTACCCACTTTGTTAGCAATCCTGATGATTCTGGATGCTTTAAAATTTGTTTAATTGGCTGATCCGTTAACATTAATATTAAATGTCACTGAAAATATCTTCTTAACCGCCTAGGTGTATGGACCAACGCATATACTAACTTTTCTATTATAGGATAATTAGCTTGATTCAACAAACAAATGGACAGGTCAGAACATTGGTCGTCGATTTGTTTCTTGTCCAAATAAGGTTGGTAATGAAAACCCTAATTTTTTTCCATTATCTTTTTTTGATTCGTTCTTATTTATCTTGTTTTTTGGTATTCAGATTCGTAATTGAAGGTTTTTTCAGTGGATTGATCCACCAATGTGTGCTCGTGCAACCAATATAATACCTGGATTGTTAAGATCGAAGAATTCGAGTGATGAGAAGGTAAAAGGACTCGGACACAAATCGAGGAGATTGAAGATGATGTTAATAGCTACGTGGATTACAGTTGCTATTTCATTTTGTGTTTTTTAAGTAGTTTATAGCAGACTAACAGATGTAATTGTGTTTTTTTTTCACATGTGTGTATTTGATAAACAAGTAATGTAATGGATTATCTATTATTGCTAAACAATTGTTCACTTATGTCTGGTTTTGTTCAAAGGTAATAGGTTAACAACCAAAAAATTTATATATATTGAAGTAGATTAAACACGTCAACAGGAAGGATTTAGAACCCATGAAAATTTGATTGTATCATTTTCATGGCGTCTCAATTTTATTTTAATATTTAAAAAAAATTAATTTCCTACTTATTGGCCGGAGGTCCACTCGGAAGCAATCGCTTTATCCGTCGAATAGAGAGAGGGATGACCATCTCTACATTTGAGAGTGTTTTCACTCTAGGTGGAGAAATGACTTGTTTTATTCTCGGATAGGGGAAGGATTGTCTACATCTCACCTCTCTCATACACCACTCATGTAGTATTGGGTTTTGTTGTGTGTATTAAACAAGTCACCAGATTAACAACCAAAAATGTATACACCAAAAGTGCATAAATTTAATATCACTCAAAAGTGCATAAACCAAACATCCAAACCAACAAAAGTGCATAATTTAACATCACTTAAAAATTACGTAAATAAACATCCAAACCAATAAAAGTGCATAAATTTAACATCACTCAAAAGTGCATAAACCAAACTGCATAATAATACATAATGTTTTAAACATACAAAAGACAACATAAGTTTGAACATCCAAAAGACAACATTAGTTTCAAACATATAACATAAGTTTTTAAACATACAACCTGCATAAATAAACATCATTCAAACTTTTGTTTTCTTCTTGCCACCACCTGCACCATTGATCTCGGGCTTCCTTTTCTTCACTGTGTTGTCACTTGCACCAGATGAACACGTCCTCTTGTTATGACCATACTTTCCATACTTGCCACAGGTAGTTGACTTTCCTTTTCTTGACAATTTTCCACTCTGGTTCATGCTATCCTTCTCATCCATAACCTTCTTTGTGTTTTTCTTTGACCTTCCTATAGATGCAACCATAAATGGTGGTAAAAGAGTGGTTTGATCAGTTGCTTTGGCCATTCACTGGCTTGATTATGGATCTGTATGTTCTCTTCCATGTATGACGACCCGAAAATTTCCGATCAAATTTAAACTTTATTCTTTCATGATTTCGACACGATAAGCAAAGTCTGTAATATTGAGTCTTGAAAACCTTGAAACTATGTTCATATATTCAATTGACCTTCGACTGCTCTTGACGATTCACGAACCACTATTTGTAAATAGAAATGTATATATTTAAAAATATATATATGTAAAATAATAAATTGAAATATTAGATGATTTAATTGTTGGAGTTATTATTGTAAAATAAATTAATATATATAACAATTAGTAATTAAACATATCTATAAAAATAAATAGAGTATATTTAATATATATTGTGTAGTGACCCGAACTTTTCCATGTTTATATATATTAATTGAGATTGATATTTACATGATTAAATGTTTCCAACATGTTAAGCAATCAAACTTGTTAAGACTTGATTTATTGAAATATGTTTCATATAGACAATTGACCACCCAAGTTGACCGGTGATTCACGAACGTTAAAACTTGTAAAAACTATATGATGACATATATATGGATATATATATAGTTAACATGATACTATGATAAGTAAACATATCATTAAGTATATTAACAATGAACTACATATGTAAAAACAAGACTACTAACTTAATGATTTTTAAACGAGACATATATGTAACGATTATCGTTGTAAAGATATTTAATGTATATATATCATATTAAGAGATATTCATACATGATAATATCATGATAATATAATAATTTAAAATCTCATTTGATATTATGAACATTAGGTTAACAACATTTAACAAGATCGTTAACCTAAAGGTTTCAAAACAACACTTACATGTAACGACTAACGATGACTTAACGACTCAGTTAAAATGTATATACATGTAGTGTTTTAATATGTATTTATACACTTTTGAAAGACTTCAATACACTTATCAAAATACTTCTACTTAACAAAAATGCTTACAATTACATCCTCGTTCAGTTTCATCAACAATTCTACTCGTATGCACCCGTATTCGTACTCGTACAATACACAGCTTTTAGATGTATGTACTATTGGTATATACACTCCAATGATCAGCTCTTAGCAACCCATGTGAGTCACCTAACACATGTGGGAACCATCATTTGGCAACTAGCATGAAATATCTCATAAAATTACAAAAAAATGAGTAATCATTCATGACTTATTTACATGAAAACAAAATTACATATCCTTTATATCTAATCCATACACCAACGACCAAAAACACCTACAAACACTTTCATTCTTCAATTTTCTTCATCTAATTGATCTCTCTCAAGTTCTATCTTCAAGTTCTAAGTGTTCTTCATAAATTCCAAAAGTTCTAGTTTCATAAAATCAAGAATACTTTCAAGTTTGCTAGCTCACTTCCAATCTTGTAAGGTGATCATCCAACCTCAAGAAATCTTTGTTTCTTACAGTAGGTTATCATTCTAATACAAGGTAATAATCATATTCAAACTTTGGTTCAATTTCTATAACTATAACAATCTTATTTCAAGTGATGATCTTACTTGAACTTGTTTTCGTGTCATGATTCTGCTTCAAGAACTTCGAGCCATCCAAGGATCCATTGAAGCTAGATCTATTTTTCTCTTTTCCAGTAGGTTTATCCAAGGAACTTAAGGTAGTAATGATGTTCATAACATCATTCGATTCATACATATAAAGCTATCTTATTCGAAGGTTTAAACTTGTAATCACTAGAACATAGTTTAGTTAATTCTAAACTTGTTCGCAAACAAAAGTTAATCCTTCTAACTTGACTTTTAAAATCAACTAAACACATGTTCTATATCTATATGATATGCTAACTTAATGATTTAAAACCTGGAAACACGAAAAACACCGTAAAACCGGATTTACGCCGTCGTAGTAACACCGCGGGCTGTTTTGGGTTAGTTAATTAAAAACTATGATAAACTTTGATTTTAAAGTTGTTATTCTGAGAAAATGATTTTTATTATGAACATGAAACTATATCCAAAAATTATGATTAAACTCAAAGTGGAAGTATGTTTTCTAAAATGGTCATCTAGACGTCGTTCTTTCGACTGAAATGACTACCTTTACAAAAACGACTTGTAACTTATTTTTCCGACTATAAACCTATACTTTTCTGTTTAGATTCATAAAATAGAGTTCAATATGAAACCATAGCAATTTGATTCACTCAAAACGGATTTAAAATGAAGAAGTTATGGGTAAAACAAGATTGGATAATTTTTCTCATTTTAGCTACGTGAAAATTGGTAACAAATCTATTCCAACCATAACTTAATCAACTTGTATTGTATATTATGTAATCTTGAGATACCATAGACACGTATACAATGTTTCGACCTATCATGTCGACACATCTATATATATTTCGGAACAACCATAGACACTCTATATGTGAATGTTGGAGTTAGCTATACAGGGTTGAGGTTGATTCCAAAATATATATAGTTTGAGTTGTGATCAATACTGAGATACGTATACACTGGGTCGTGGATTGATTCAAGATAATATTTATCGATTTATTTTTGTACATCTAACTGTGGACAACTAGTTGTAGGTTACTAACGAGGACAGCTGACTTAATAAACTTAAAACATCAAAATATATTAAAAGTGTTGTAAATATATTTTGAACATGCTTTGATATATATGTATATATTGTTATAGGTTCGTGAATCAACCAGTGGCCAAGTCTTACTTCCCGACGAAGTAAAAATCTGTGAAAGTGAGTTATAGTCCCACTTTTAAAATCTAATATTTTTGGGATGAGAATACATGCAGGTTTTATAAATGATTTACAAAATAGACACAAGTACGTGAAACTACATTCTATGGTTGAATTATCGAAATCGAATATGCCCCTTTTTATTAAGTCTGGTAATCTAAGAATTAGGGAACAGACACCCTAATTGACGCGAATCCTAAAGATAGATCTATTGGGCCTAACAAACCCCATCCAAAGTACCGGATGCTTTAGTACTTCGAAATTTATATCATATCCGAAGGGTGTCCCGGAATGATGGGGATATTCTTATATATGCATCTTGTTAATGTCGGTTACCAGGTGTTCACCATATGAATGATTTTTATCTCTATGTATGGGATGTGTATTGAAATATGAAATCTTGTGGTCTATCGTTACGATTTGATATATATAGGTTAAACCTATAACTCACCAACATTTTTGTTGACGTTTAAAGCATGTTTATTCTCAGGTGAATATTAAGAGCTTCCGCTGTTGCATACTAAAATAAGGACAAGATTTGGAGTCCATGTTTGTATGATATTGTGTAAAAACTGCATTCAAGAAACTGATTTCGATGTAACATATTTGTATTGTAAACCATTATGTAATGGTCGTGTGTAAACAGGATATTTTAGATTATCATTATTTGATAATCTACGTAAAGCTTTTTAAACCTTTATTTATGAAATAATGGTTATGGTTTGTTTTAAAATGAATGCAGTCTTTGAAAAACGTCTCATATAGAGGTCAAAACCTCGCAACGAAATCAATTAATATGGAACGTTTTTTTAATCAATAAGAACGGGACATTTCAGTTGGTATCCGAGCGTTGGTCTTAGAGAACCAGAATTTTGCATTAGTGTGTCTTATCGAGTTTGTTAGGATGCATTAGTGAGTCTGGACTTCGACCGTGTTTACTTGAAAAATGATTGCTTAACAAATTTTGTTGGAAACTATATATTTTTAACATGTGAATATTATGTGATATATTAATCTCTTAACGCGTTTGATATTATGTGATAGATGTCTACCTCTAGAACAAGTCCCATTGACTCACCTAATAATAATGAAGAGTCAAATGTAAATTGGAATGATTCGTGGACTGATTCACAAGTTCCCGAAGAGGAACCGGAAGAAGAGTCGGAACCGGAAGAAGAATCGGAACCGGAAGAAGAATCGGAACCGGATGAAGAAATAGAACCGGTGGGGGAAATAATAAAACGGTTAAGTAAAAGAAAATCCTCAACCAACCGACCAAGGTTAATTATGGTCAATGGTGTTTCCGCCAAGGAAGCAAAATATTGGGAGGATTACCAATTCTCCGATGAATCGGATTCCGACGAGAATTCCGATGATGTTATAGAAATTACCCCAACTGAATTTAAAAAGGCAAAAGAAAATAATAAGGGAAAGGGCATAAAAATAGAGAAATCTAATTCCAACCCCGATGAACTTTATATGTATCGTCAACCCCCGAAGTCCTTAAGTTGTAACAATGACCCAGAAACCTCTAAACCACCAGGTTTTTCTAAACCAATGTGGACAACGACGGCTCGTATTAGGGGAACATCATATATCCCTAGAAACTTGGCAAAACGAACCAAAACCGAAGAAGAAGAAACGAGCGAGTCGGAATAAGATAGTTGTATTCGTGTGATGTAATATATGTAATATAGTGTTCTTATGCTTTATGATATATGTAAAAATTGCTTGTATTAATAAGTATTTTTTTATGAATCTAACTCTTGTCTATTTTACAGTTTAAAAACACAAAATGGATAGACAACCCAATATTTTAAGAGACCTACCCGGAGACATGATTGATGAAATCTTGTCTAGAGTCGGCCAGAATTCCTCGGCACAACTATTTAAGGCGAGATCAGTTTGTAAAACATTCGAAGAACGTTCCAAGAATGTCTTGGTTTATAAGAGACTATCGTTTGAAAGATGGGGGATATCACATTGGGAAACCCATAAGTTACGATGTGTTTACTTTGACGCATATATTGCGGGGAACCCAAATGCTATTTTACGCAACGGGTTAAGAAATTATTTAGACTCAATATATTCGAATATTGGACTTCGTGATTTAGAAAAAGCGGCTAACATGCAACATAAAGAAGCATGTTATGCTTACGGATTAGTAATGTTCGCTTCTCACCAAAGTGAGAACAAGAACATCGGGCTACAACTATTAAACAAAACGTTTCCACAAGTGACGGAGTCGGTAATTGGGGTAAGAAATGAGGTTTTTAGATTATTACGGGACTGTTGGACATTACGTAACCCTCGTCCCTTTGACGACGTTACAACACGCTGTCTTATCAACGGCCATAACGGTTATGTTGCACAAGACCAAGGATGGGAAGTAGTCCTAGTAAAACCAGAATGCATGACTTGTTTCTGGACGTATGAATTACGTGTCTTTATTGCCTTTGCTGAACGACTTGTGTACTAGCTAGAATTATCTTCACAACTATCTTGTATCAAAGTTATTGTGTGCTATATTTCATGCTTTATGTAAAATAAGCGGTATTGTAAGTTTGTAAAATATTGTATAAAAGTTTGAACTCGAAATATTATTATAATCAGTTTTTCATATAGAATTGTAGTAGTTGAATTGTATATTAGCTACTAAGTATGAACTTAACGGGTAGGTACTACCCGAATTTAAACTTATAAAACGCTAATATGAAGAAAAAGCTTTTATAAATGAGTTCATATTATGCTACGAAATACTATTAACTACTCTTAATATTCTGTATGATTAACTTGTTCCATTTAACTATTTTGAAGGAAATGGCACCGACTACTCGACACACCGTGAATATGAATGAAGAGGAATTCCGTACTTTTCTAGCTTCAAACATAGCCGCAGTACAGGCTGCGCTACATGCCAACAATAACCTTGGATCTAGCAGTACAGGAAATAGTGTAGGATGCACCTACAAAGAATTCACTGCCTGCAAACCTTTGGAATTTGATGGAACCGAAGGACCGATCGGATTGAAACGGTGGACCGAGAAGGTCGAATCGGTGTTTGCCATAAGTAAGTGTACTGAAGAGGACAAAGTAAAGTACGCTACGCATACCTTCACAGGTTCTGCGTTAACATGGTGGAATACCTATCTAGAGCAAGTGGGACAAGACGATGCGTACGCACTACCGTGGTCAGCATTCAAGCACTTGATGAACGAGAAGTACCGTCCCAGAACCGAGGTCAATAAGCTCAAGACAGAACTTAGAGGGTTACGAACCCAAGGATTTGATATTACCACGTACGAAAGACGATTCACAGAATTGTGCCTATTGTGTCCGGGAGCATTCGAAGATGAGGAAGAGAAGATCGACGCGTTTGTGAAAGGATTACCGGAAAGAATCCAAGAAGATATAAGTTCACACGAGCCCGCCTCCATACAACAGGCATGTAGAATGGCTCACAAACTCGTGAACCAAATTGAAGAAAGAATTAAAGAACAGACTGTTGAAGAGGCCAATGTGAAGCAAGTCAAAAGAAAGTGGGAGGAAAACGGTGATAAGAATCACCAATACAACAACAACAGCAATTACAACAATAATCGCAACAATTATCCCAACAATCGCAACATCAATCGCAACTACAACAAACGGCCCAACAACAACAACAACAACAACAACAACAACAACAACAACAACAACAACAACAACAACAACAACAACAACAACAACAACAGCAACTACAACAATCATCCCAACAACAATAATAACCGCAACAACAACAACAATCAGAAGCAGCTATGCCAAAGGTGTGAAAAGAATCACTCGGGGTTCTGCACCAAATTTTGCAACAAGTGTAAAAGAAATGGTCATAGCGCGGCGAAGTGTGAGGTCTACGGACCAGGGGTTAATAGAACGAAAGGAACAAATGGTGTCGGAACGAGTAATGGCGGAGCAAGTAGTGTCAGAGCAGGTTATGCCAATGTAGTTTGTTATAAATGTGGAAAACTGGGCCACATTATTAGAAATTGCCCGAACCAGGAGAACATGAATGGACAAGGCCGTGGAAGAGTTTTCAATATTAATGCAGCAGAGGCACAGGAAGACCCGGAACTTGTTACGGGTACGTTTCTTATTGACAATAA
Organism: Rutidosis leptorrhynchoides; assembly: GCF_046630445.1. Taxonomy (NCBI): domain Eukaryota; kingdom Viridiplantae; phylum Streptophyta; class Magnoliopsida; order Asterales; family Asteraceae; genus Rutidosis; species Rutidosis leptorrhynchoides. Next base: position 267,239,916 of record NC_092333.1, on the reverse strand, counting down.
ATCTGCTTACGTTTTATTTGATTCGGGTGCGGATAGAAGCTATATGAGTAGAGATTTTTGTGCTAAATTAAGTTGTCCATTGACGCCTTTGGATAGTAAATTTTTACTCGAATTAGCAAATGGTAAATTAATTTCAGCAGATAATATATGTCGGAATCGAGAAATTAAACTGGTTAGCGAAACATTTAAGATTGATTTGATACCAGTAGAGTTAGGGAGTTTTGATGTGATAATCGGTATGGACTGGTTGAAAGAAGTGAAAGCGGAGATCGTTTGTTACAAAAATGCAATTCGTATTATACGAGAAAAAGGAAAACCCTTAATGGTGTACGGAGAAAAGGGCAACACGAAGCTACATCTTATTAGTAATTTGAAGGCACAAAAACTAATAAGAAAAGGTTGCTATGCTGTTCTAGCACACGTCGAGAAAGTACAAACTGAAGAAAAGAGCATCAATGATGTTCCCGTCGCAAAAGAATTTCCCGATGAATTTCCGAAAGAATTACCGGGATTACCCCCACATCGATCCGTTGAATTTCAAATAGATCTTGTACCAGGAGCTGCACCAATAGCTCGTGCTCCTTACAGACTCGCACCCAGCGAGATGAAAGAACTACAAAGCCAATTACAAGAACTTTTAGAGCGTGGTTTCATTCGACCAAGCACATCACCGTGGGGAGCTCCTGTTTTGTTTGTCAAGAAGAAAGATGGTACATTCAGGTTGTGTATCGACTACCGAGAGTTGAACAAACTTACCATCAAGAACCGCTACCCACTACCGAGAATCGACGACTTATTTGATCAACTACAAGGCTCGTCTGTTTATTCAAAGATTGACTTACGTTCCGGGTATCATCAAATGCGGGTGAAAGAAGATGATATTCCAAAGACTGCTTTCAGAACACGTTACGGTCATTATGAGTTTATGGTCATGCCGTTTGGTTTAACTAATGCACCAGCTGTGTTCATGGACCTTATGAACCGAGTGTGTGGACCATACCTTGACAAGTTTGTCATTGTTTTCATTGATGACATACTTATTTACTCAAAGAATGACCAAGAACACGATGAACATTTGAGAAAGGTGTTAGAAGTATTGAGGAAGGAAGAATTGTACGCTAAGTTTTCAAAGTGTGCATTTTGGTTGGAAGAAGTTCAATTCCTCGGTCACATAGTGAACAAAGAAGGTATTAAGGTGGATCCGGCAAAGATAGAAACTGTTGAAAAGTGGGAAACCCCGAAAACTCCGAAACACATACGCCAGTTTTTAGGACTAGCTGGTTACTACAGAAGGTTCATCCAAGACTTTTCCAGAATAGCAAAACCCTTGACTGCATTAACGCATAAAGGGAAGAAATTTGAATGGAATGATGAACAAGAGAAAGCGTTTCAGTTATTGAAGAAAAAGCTAACTACGGCACCTATATTGTCATTGCCTGAAGGGAATGATGATTTTGTGATTTATTGTGACGCATCAAAGCAAGGTCTCGGTTGTGTATTAATGCAACGAACGAAGGTGATTGCTTATGCGTCTAGACAATTGAAGATTCACGAACAAAATTATACGACGCATGATTTGGAATTAGGCGCGGTTGTTTTTGCATTAAAGACTTGGAGGCACTACTTATATGGGGTCAAAAGTATTATATATACCGACCACAAAAGTCTTCAACACATATTTAATCAGAAACAACTGAATATGAGGCAGCGTAGGTGGATTGAATTATTGAATGATTACGACTTTGAGATTCGTTACCACCCTGGGAAGGCAAATGTGGTAGCCGATGCCTTGAGCAGGAAGGACAGAGAACCCATTCGAGTAAAATCTATGAATATAATGATTCATAATAACCTTACTACTCAAATAAAGGAGGCGCAACAAGGAGTTTTAAAAGAGGGAAATTTAAAGGATGAAATACCCAAAGGATCGGAGAAGCATCTTAATATTCGGGAAGACGGAACCCGGTATAGGGCTGAAAGGATTTGGGTACCAAAATTTGGAGATATGAGAGAAATGGTACTTAGAGAAGCTCATAAAACCAGATACTCAATACATCCTGGAACGGGGAAGATGTACAAGGATCTCAAGAAACATTTTTGGTGGCCTGGTATGAAAGCCGATGTTGCTAAATACGTAGGAGAATGTTTGACGTGTTCTAAGGTCAAAGCTGAGCATCAGAAACCATCAGGTCTACTTCAACAACCCAAAATCCCGGAATGGAAATGGGAAAACATTACCATGGATTTCATCACTAAATTGCCAAGGACTGCAAGTAGTTTTGATACTATTTGGGTAATAGTTGATCGTCTCACCAAATCAGCACACTTCTTGCCAATAAGAGAAGATGACAAGATGGAGAAGTTAGCACGACTGTATTTGAAGGAAGTCATCTCCAGACATGGAATACCAATCTCTATTATCTCTGATAGGGATGGCAGATTTATTTCAAGATTCTGGCAGACATTACAGCAAGCATTAGGAACTCGTCTAGACATGAGTACTGCCTATCATCCACAAACTGATGGGCAGAGCGAAAGGACGATACAAACGCTTGAAGACATGCTACGAGCATGTGTTATTGATTTCGGAAACAGTTGGGATCGACATCTACCGTTAGCAGAATTTTCCTACAACAACAGCTACCATTCAAGCATTGAGATGGCGCCGTTTGAAGCACTTTATGGTAGAAAGTGCAGGTCTCCAATTTGTTGGAGTGAAGTGGGGGATAGACAGATTACGGGTCCGGAGATTATACAAGAAACTACCGAGAAGATCATCCAAATTCAACAACGGTTGAAAACCGCCCAAAGTCGACAAAAGAGCTACGCTGACATTAAAAGAAAAGATATAGAATTTGAAATTGGAGAGATGGTCATGCTTAAAGTTGCACCTTGGAAAGGCGTTGTTCGATTTGGTAAACGAGGGAAATTAAATCCAAGGTATATTGGACCATTCAAGATTATTGATCGTGTCGGACCAGTAGCTTACCGACTAGAGTTACCTCAACAACTCGCGGCTGTACATAACACTTTCCACGTCTCGAATTTAAAGAAATGTTTTACCAAAGAAGATCTCACTATTCCGTTAGATGAAATCCAAATCAACGAAAAACTTCAATTCATCGAAGAACCCGTCGAAATAATGGATCGTGAGGTTAAAAGACTTAAGCAAAACAAGATACCAATTGTTAAGGTTCGATGGAATACTCGTAGAGGACCCGAGTTCACCTGGGAGCGTGAAGATCAGATGAAGAAGAAATACCCGCATCTATTTCCAGAAGATTCGTCAACACCTTCAACAGCTTAAAATTTCGGGACGAAATTTATTTAACGGGTAGGTACTGTAGTGACCCGAACTTTTCCATGTTTATATATATTAATTGAGATTGATATTTACATGATTAAATGTTTCCAACATGTTAAGCAATCAAACTTGTTAAGACTTGATTAATTGAAATATGTTTCATATAGACAATTGACCACCCAAGTTGACCGGTGATTCACGAACGTTAAAACTTGTAAAAACTATATGATGACATATATATGGATATATATATAGTTAACATGATACTATGATAAGTAAACATATCATTAAGTATATTAACAATGAACTACATATGTAAAAACAAGACTACTAACTTAATGATTTTTAAACGAGACATATATGTAACGATTATCGTTGTAAAGATATTTAATGTATATATATCATATTAAGAGATATTCATACATGATAATATCATGATAATATAATAATTTAAAATCTCATTTGATATTATGAACATTAGGTTAACAACATTTAACAAGATCGTTAACCTAAAGGTTTCAAAACAACACTTACATGTAACGACTAACGATGACTTAACGACTCAGTTAAAATGTATATACATGTAGTGTTTTAATATGTATTTATACACTTTTGAAAGACTTCAATACACTTATCAAAATACTTCTACTTAACAAAAATGCTTACAATTACATCCTCGTTCAGTTTCATCAACAATTCTACTCGTATGCACCCGTATTCGTACTCGTACAATACACAGCTTTTAGATGTATGTACTATTGGTATATACACTCCAATGATCAGCTCTTAGCAGCCCATGTGAGTCACCTAACACATGTGGGAACCATCATTTGGCAACCAGCATGAAATATCTCATAAAATTACAAAAAAATGAGTAATCATTCATGACTTATTTACATGAAAACAAAATTACATATCCTTTATATCTAATCCATACACCAACGACCAAAAACACCTACAAACACTTTCATTCTTCAATTTTCTTCATCTAATTGATCTCTCTCAAGTTCTATCTTCAAGTTCTAAGTGTTCTTCATAAATTCCAAAAGTTCTAGTTTCATAAAATCAAGAATACTTTCAAGTTTGCTAGCTCACTTCCAATCTTGTAAGGTGATCATCCAACCTCAAGAAATCTTTGTTTCTTACAGTAGGTTATCATTCTAATACAAGGTAATAATCATATTCAAACTTTGGTTCAATTTCTATAACTATAACAATCTTATTTCAAGTGATGATCTTACTTGAACTTGTTTTCGTGTCATGATTCTGCTTCAAGAACTTCGAGCCATCCAAGGATCCATTGAAGCTAGATCTATTTTTCTCTTTTCCAGTAGGTTTATCCAAGGAACTTAAGGTAGTAATGATGTTCATAACATCATTCGATTCATACATATAAAGCTATCTTATTCGAAGGTTTAAACTTGTAATCACTAGAACATAGTTTAGTTAATTCTAATCTTGTTCGCAAACAAAAGTTAATCCTTCTAACTTGACTTTTAAAATCAACTAAACACATGTTCTATATCTATATGATATGCTAACTTAATGATTTAAAACCTGGAAACACGAAAAACACCGTAAAACCGGATTTACGCCGTCGTAGTAACACCGCGGGCTGTTTTGGGTTAGTTAATTAAAAACTATGATAAACTTTGATTTTAAAGTTGTTATTCTGAGAAAATGATTTTTATTATGAACATGAAACTATATCCAAAAATTATGATTAAACTCAAAGTGGAAGTATGTTTTCTAAAATGGTCATCTAGACGTCGTTCTTTCGACTGAAATGACTACCTTTACAAAAACGACTTGTAACTTATTTTTCCGACTATAAACCTATACTTTTCTGTTTAGATTCATAAAATAGAGTTCAATATGAAACCATAGCAATTTGATTCACTCAAAACGGATTTAAAATGAAGAAGTTATGGGTAAAACAAGATTGGATAATTTTTCTCATTTTAGCTACGTGAAAATTGGTAACAAATCTATTCCAACCATAACTTAATCAACTTGTATTGTATATTATGTAATCTTGAGATACCATAGACACGTATACAATGTTTCGACCTATCATGTCGACACATCTATATATATTTCGGAACAACCATAGACACTCTATATGTGAATGTTGGAGTTAGCTATACAGGGTTGAGGTTGATTCCAAAATATATAGAGTTTGAGTTGTGATCAATACTGAGATACGTATACACTGGGTCGTGGATTGATTCAAGATAATATTTATCGATTTATTTCTGTACATCTAACTGTGGACAACTAGTTGTAGGTTACTAACGAGGACAGCTGACTTAATAAACTTAAAACATCAAAATATATTAAAAGTGTTGTAAATATATTTTGAACATACTTTGATATATATGTATATATTGTTATAGGTTCGTGAATCAACCAGTGGCCAAATCTTACTTCCCGACGAAGTAAAAATCTGTGAAAGTGAGTTATAGTCCCACTTTTAAAATCTAATATTTTTGGGATGAGAATACATGCAGGTTTTATAAATGATTTACAAAATAGACACAAGTACGTGAAACTACATTCTATGGTTGAATTATCGAAATCGAATATGCCCCTTTTTATTAAGTCTGGTAATCTAACAATTAGGGAACAGACACCCTAATTGACGCGAATCCTAAAGATAGATCTATTGGGCCTAACAAACCCCATCCAAAGTACCGGATGCTTTAGTACTTCGAAATTTATATCATATCCGAAGGGTGTCCCGGAATGATGGGGATATTCTTATATATGCATCTTGTTAATGTCGGTTACCAGGTGTTCACCATATGAATGATTTTTATCTCTATGTATGGGATGTGTATTGAAATATGAAATCTTGTGGTCTATTGTTACGATTTGATATATATAGGTTAAACCTATAACTCACCAACATTTTTGTTGACGTTTAAAGCATGTTTATTCTCAGGTGAATATTAAGAGCTTCCGCTGTTGCATACTAAAATAAGGACAAGATTTGGAGTCCATGTTTGTATGATATTGTGTAAAAACTGCATTCAAGAAACTGATTTCGATGTAACATATTTGTATTGTAAACCATTATGTAATGGTCGTGTGTAAACAGGATATTTTAGATTATCATTATTTGATAATCTACGTAAAGCTTTTTAAACCTTTATTTATGAAATAATGGTTATGGTTTGTTTTAAAATGAATGCAGTCTTTGAAAAACGTCTCATATAGAGGTCAAAACCTCGCAACGAAATCAATTAATATGGAACGTTTTTTTAATCAATAAGAATGGGACATTTCATATTGGTGGTTTCAAATTCATTTAGAAAACGATAGCAACACCCAGTTATAGTTCGAACGATGTTATACAAGTTAAAAAGGAACTTATGTAATTTTAAAATAAACAGTGATTCGAAGCTGAGTTTTATAAATTTTAGGCTTATTAATAATATATTTAGAAGTTATTTGTTGTATTTTTAAACTTTTTATTTTTTACTTGGGGTTGGGAGTGAATAATTAATGTAACTTTTTTAATTATTGATCGAATTTTATACCATAATGACCAAAATAAATAAATATAGTTAATCTAAAAATTTGGGATTTTTTCGGAGACTTTTATCCGCCACTGATTTCAAATAGTGCACGATATAATAGTTCGTTAAAACTGTCGGTAGATGAAGTTAAATTATAGGCTGCTGAATTATTTCAATCACAAGTTCGTTTAGTGTTTCATAAAGTTTAATATCACATGTTGCTTATTATTATTATTATTATATTATAATATTTATTAGATTATTCGTTTACTGTATTTTACATTCTATCATAATTGCATTCTATCCTCTCTATATATGCATTTACATTACACATACACTTGTGAGATTCAACCAAACCAACCTACTCACTTGAAAGCCAGATTTTTAGATCTACACACCAAACATCAACCAAATGTTTTAAACGCTGGAAAACATTAAACACCAAAATCATCACCTTTATAGATTGTTTCATTTTTATTTTCATTAAAAGTCGAACACCACAAGCACCTTGATCACGAACACAACCATCTATGTTCCTTTTCTTTTCTGTATCTTTCTATTTCTACTCGAGCTCTTTCTTCATCTTCTGTTTTAAACCCACGACAACTTCACCACCTCATCTCACTCCTCTTCCTTGATCGTGAACCTCCACAACCACCATCTCCTTTGTTTTTATTTTGAAAACCCATCACCCTCACCATCACCACCATCGAGTATGCTTTATGTACTAATCGAGCCAAACCACCACCTTATCTTCTCTTCGAAACCATCTTCACGTTTCGAAACAACCACACCACTTCCATTTTATGATGTTCGAATCACAATTTTCAACTTGAAACCCAATTTGAAACGATGCTATACTTGTTGCTATATACGTGAATCTGTTGAAGCAATTACTGCTGTTCGTGTTTGGGTGCAGCCAGGAACCACCCAAAATCCATTCACTACCATTCAAAGTGATCGTTAGTTTATGCTTTTGCCTTGTTATCAAAACCAACATCCTGCTACAGTAATTAAACGAAGATGATGATGCTACAGTGCATCTGTTTTCCTGTTGTTTAATTCAATCTACAACCACCACCGGTTAACCCCATCATCGTGAAACTACAACCAAACCAAACACATTTAGAACACCATCACTTAAAACTAGACTGCTAGTACGAACCTTTTTCTGTTTCTGTTTCAAACTATCGCAAACACCAACTAGTTATTAAGGTTTCTGTTTCTAATTTCTATTCGAAAATCACAACATATGTCACCACCACCACATCTCCACCATCACACCCACCAACACCAAAAACGTAACCATAGGACCAAACCCAACCCTAAACCGCCATTTATTCTTTCATGTTTTAAAGTCTGCGTTTGTTTAAAACTATCAAGCAACACCATTTTTTTTATTCTCGCTGCTACTCCTTTGTTTCCATTGCTGTGTTCCTGCTACAATGATAAGTGATGATATACAATGAAGATGATGATAGACAACTATATAACGATGATGATGGTTGTGGCTATTAAAATAATGGAAGTCGTATATAGCTGCTACAAGTGGAGTAACCCTATTCCGTTCCCTTTATTTAACCGAACACTTTCAACTTCTTTAACGGGCTTGATTTAATTGTAGAGGGCCGTTAAGTTTAGTTTTCTTTTCTGTTGGGCCGTAAATTGTTTAATGGGTCGAGACCCATTTCATGCTGCTGTTAAAAAACGCTATTAAAAGAGTGATGATTTGGTCGATGGAATTTTTGGGTTAAATAAATTTAGATACTAGTTAAAAGCAGAAAGATACAAGGTAGAAGATTGGTTAAGAGTGTTAGCGGGTGAGCGGGAGGTCACAGGTTCGAGTCTGGGCTGAGACATATTTGTTATCTTTTTAAAGGTAGTTATTTTTCCTTATTATTATTATTATTATTATTATTATTATTATTATTATTATTATTATTATTATTATTATTATTATTATTATTATTATGATTTTTGTAGTTAATGTAATTAATATTATTATTATTATCATCATTATCATTATAATTATAAGTATTATTATTTGTATCATTATTTTTATCATTATTTTAACATTAATATTATCATTTTAACATTAGTATTATTATTATTATCATTATTATTAATAAGTGTATTATTATTGTTATTAAAAAAAACTATATTATTATTTCTATCAATATTACTATTAATATTATTATTATTATTATTATTATTATTATTATTATTATTATTATTATTATTATTATTATTATTACAATAAAAATCAATTATATAAAAATATTTTTAACAAAACTATATTAACATTTTTGTATTAAATAATTGTTAGTTAGTTAAAGGATATAAAATAAATATATTTAATTAAGTTATTAACGAAACATATAATTAACAATTATATCACTAATATTATATAAATCTGTTCGATTACGATTATATGTTTTAATAAATAAATAAATATATATATATATATATATATATATATATATATATATATATATATATATATATATATATATATATATATATATATATATATATATATATATATATATATATATATATATATATATATAACTAATATAGGTTCGTGAATCCAAGGCCAACCCTGCATTGTTCAGTATCGTTGTATGCATATTTTTACTACAAAATATCGTATCGTGAGTTCATTTAATTCCCTTTTACTCTTTACATTTTTGGGACTGAGAATACATGCGATATTTTTATAACTGCTTTATTAAATGCTTTTGAAATATATTTTGAACTGCGAATACATGAAATACTTCTATAAATGTTTGACGAGATAGACACAAGCAAAACATTCCTCGAATGAATTATTATGCAAACAGAAGTTCTGTGGATTATGATTGAATTAGTTGGACGTTATAATTGCCACTAATTGTTGTGAATATTTTCCCCTGATTATTATTGCTTGGTAACCTAAGAATTAGAATCGAGTATGGCCCTAACTCATGTGAATCCTAAAGGTAGCTACCGGGTTTAACACCCCCACCCAGAATGTTCACTAGATGGAAGAGCTAGTGGGCGTGGTGTTTAGTACTTCAAAGTTTATATATTATACAGATGAGATGTTCTGTTTTGGGGATATTATTTATGCGCATTATATGTTAAGGTCGGTTACCAAGCCAAGAAATGAATGAAAAGTGAATGTTATGTATCGAGAGAATGATTTTATACACAGGTTATGTGTATGATATTTTTGTACACGAGATATGTGTACGGTTACTAAGATTTATGAAAATGGTTTCATACACGAGATAGGTGTACTGTATTTGAATCTTGTGGTCTATCAAAATGATGAATTTTATTGTTTACAATAAACTTATGAACTCACCAACCTTTTGGTTGACACTTTAAAGCATGTTTATTCTCAGGTATTAAAGAAATCTTCCGCTGTGTATTTGCTCATTCTAGAGATATTACTTGGAGTCATTCATGACATATTTCAAAAGACGCTGCATTTGAGTCGTCGAGTTCATCAAAATCATTACTAAGTCAATTATAGTTGAATATATTATGAAATGGTATGCATGCCATCAACTGTCGATGTACTGAAAGTTTGTCTTTTAAAAACGAATGCAATGTTTGTAAAACGTATCATATAGAGGTCAAGTACCTCGTGATGTAACCAAATGTAATGTATTCATCCAGATAGATTCGGACGTGTCACTACAGGTGGTATCAGAGCAGTGGTCTTAGCGAACCAGGTCTTGCATTAGTGTGTCTAACTGATAGTTGATTAGATGCATTAGTTAGTCTGGACTTCGACCGTGTCTGCATGTCAAAAGTTTTGCTTATCATTTCGTGTCGAAAATTACCTGCTTATCATCCTTAGGAAATTACCTGCTTATCGTTCTTAGTCTAGACACATCTTACTACATTGATTGCATGAATAGTGTATAGACAAAATTCATATCTTAGCATATCTGCTAATTCATATCTTAGCGTATCTGTTACTGTAAACTTTGCTTGACATATTCCGTAAATTCCTCCGTAATCTACGAAATCTTTTGTTCTATATATATAGATACTCTATATAATTAGGATACCACCCGATAGCCGGAAATCATTTCATATCAAAAAATTCTTTATTCAATCGTACGAAATGGAAATCGCAACTAGTTCAAGCTTCTCGGCTTCCGACAGCTATTCCGACATGGATGTTCACCTAAGCTCCGAAAGCAGCGTCACCAGAATGAATCAACCAATCATCCATCCCCAATTCATCTGATGGGTTCGTAGTAGACTTAATCAATGGAGACGTGAAGAAGGCGATCCTTTCCACCCATCATATTGCCCTATTGGCGAAGAACCTGAAGCACTTACCGGCGAACCAGTCCGAAACACCATTTTCATCATCATTTCCCGAATATTTTTCCATGATTATATACTATCTACAATTCTAAACCTTATTCATCCGCTCGTTCCGATCGACAATCATCCTGGAGTAATGGAAGAAGTCAACGAGCTTCACGCTCGAGTAATCAATTTGGAGAATATGGTGCAAAACTTACCAGCTTCAACAAACATCCCACGCCTCAACATCTCAATCTGTACCTCGAGTATAATCATCGTTCTACATGACGTCTACATCATTTATCTTCATTCGACATGGCAATTATGTAATCTCTAATGTTTTAGAGATTATATATTCTCGTTCTAACGGTAAATCAAATGAGTTTAATATCATACTGACTCATTAAATCTATGATTACATCTGAAGAAAATATATATGTATATATGTTTTCATAAAGATTGTAATTAAAAAAAATTCTTTCGTACAAACTGTTAATGGTGGAAATATTTTAACGGGTAGGTAATACCCGAGGAATATTTATATTTCACATTAATAAGTTACATTATACATTCTTCGAATCTGATTCAACAGTAATTTACTATCCTACTTACATCCATCGATATACGTATCCGTTCACCGTAGAATAACCATTTTCATTCAATTTCATATTTGGATTTTGACCTATCAGAATCCAACAAGTGGCATAATGAAGAAAACATTGGACAAAATAAAATTTGTTAGAAACAAACAAATTAACTATGAGAAAACTTTTGGTAAGAATTCACGCTAACTGTTCCTAGCTAACTGATTACATTTTAGTTATCGCAATTTATTTATCGCAATTTATATTCTCGCAATTTTATTTATTGTCATTTAATTTCTGTTATTTATTTTACGCACTTTAAATATCGGGACACGTATACAAGGTTTTGACATATCATATCGACGCATCTATATATATTATTTGGAATAACCATAGACACTCTATATGCAGTAATTCTTGAGTTAGCTATATAGGGTTGAGGTTGATTCTACAATAATATATATACTTTGGGTTGTGATTGAGTCTGAGACATGTACACGGGTCACGATACGTATTAATTAATTCGAATATTATATATTAAGCTATATATGAATTATTGGACTGTTAACTGTGGACTATCAACTGTGGACTACTAACATTGGACAATTAAAATGAATTAAAATACTGATTATAACATATGAAACTAAACAATTCTTCAAGTTTGCCACTTGATTTCATCTTAAACCTCATTTGTATCTCGACGATTACAATCTGCGTTCAAAACCTTTCATGATTCTTGAAAACACCTCAATCGAGATGATGAACCAACCGCACTTCATCTACGAAAGAAAAGATTGATGCATATTGTTATGCACTTGAAAAACTCTCAGAACCTGAGTAAACATTTAACACGTATCTGTACTAGCTCCTTTGGCATTGTTGTTATCGAAAATAACATTGCATTTTTTTTCTTTCAAATTAGCCAATTTTATCACAGCTCCAGCAAGTCAACTTCGACTTTTCGTTCGAAACAACCTTATTATAACCACGATATGTATGCGTGCTCTTTTATTGTTACCGGAGAACCTTTTATATTCAGCCACAATAGCAGTAAACTTACCAACAACTTCATTGATCCTTGATTTTTTTGAAAAATCATTATATGCATTGAAACCCTATCATGTACTCATCCACATCTTGAAACAATAATTGCCACACCAATCACCGGAAATCATCAATCATTATTTCGAATCTCACAACGTTCTACATCAACGGTTATATGTATACATATAACATCTATCTCCAAAAATTATGATCTTCAATTCTGAAATTCTGAAAAGCGCTTTAGCTAATGAATCAGTTTTCTGAGTTTTGAAAAAGCTGATGAAGCAGTGAAAACTGAAGACTGCCTTAACAGTCAAAAGTTTGATGATAAAGAATTGTGTGTTGGCAAAGCTCAGAAAAAGTTTTAAACTGAAAAACGGATTGAACAAACCATGAAGGAGACTCTGAACAAATCACAAGGACTAAACTTGTACATAAAGAATCCAGATGATGCTATTTCTGATGAAATCTTTAGCGAATACCTTGTTCCGTAATTATTCTAAATCATTGTGAATGAATTTCTTCATCACAATTTGATTGTAGAATTATAAGATATTATCGTATCTTTCATTATAAATATCCTCAATATTTCTGAAGATATCTTCATAAATATTCTCGTCTGATTTTAATTATCTCTCTGCGCTATCTGTGTTATATCATAAAAGGAAACTGTTTTAGTTTCTATATTCTGTAAATATTCGAATTTAAAATATGAATGTTTTGAATTAACGTTGGGAACTGATGCATGAGTTAGTATAATATAATGACACTTGATCAACGTGATTATATTACAGTAAGTCATGCTGAGTTTTTAAATGAAACGTGATGATTCACAGACCATATAGTCATTATGTGCCATGTTACAAAACTCTTTCATTCTGCTTAACTTCTGAAAATATCAAGAAAGTATATTCTTGATAGTTCTATTCTCAGTGATTCTGGTAATTTGACAAATTAAATCGTGCTATTACGTCCATTCTTGTTTAGAACATTAAGTTCATTTGAAACTCCGTACTTAAGAATTCTGGACCATTACTCGCTTTACTAGAGGTCGAGAAGAGAATAAAAAGGCAAAGAGCTCCAAAATGTAAGAGAAAATATAAAGCCCAATAACAACACGGAGGTTACAAACCATGGATATTAATACGAATAGCAATATAAATACACGGCAGAATTAAGAATGGTATCACCCCAAGGTAATAGTAGAAGTAAACAGATTTTTCTGGTGGAAGATTGAAAAGAAGGATGACAAAAATGATAATTAGGAAAATATTCAGGATTAGAACGGGATTAAGCATTTTCACAATCTTTTAGATGTATGAACTGAGAAAGAAAGTATAGGAATGGTGAGAATAATGGAATGGAAAAAGCTTAATTTATAATGAAAATATCAGACAGAGTAATCGAGGCAGATCACCGTATTTAATTATAAAGATCTCAATTCCCTTATTCGACGAAGAATCAAATCTTTTAGATTTCGAAGATTTTCACTAAATCCCTTAAATTACGGAAATCAACTGTGACTATGTCACCGGTTAAGACGAATTTACATTTACTCATTTCAGTCTTTTGTGATAGCTTCACTCGTACTCGAGAGTAGTCGAATTATCTTATCCATATTACTCAACAGTAATAAAACTCTATTTATCAGCCCATATTCGTCAGGAAAACATTCTTATTGTTAGCCATGATGATCCCACTCAAATTCGGGACGAAATTTCTTTAACGGGTAGGTACTGTGACGACCCGAAAATTTCCGATCAAATTTAAACTTTATTCTTTCATGATTTCGACATGATAAGCAAAGTCTGTAATATTGAGTCTTGAAAACCTTGAAACTATGTTCATATATTCAATTGACTTTCCACTGCTCTTGACGATTCACGAACCACTATTTGTAAATAGAAATGTATATATTTAAAAATATATATATATATACATATGTAAAATAATAAATTGAAATATTATATGATTTAATTGTTGGAGTTATTATTGTAAAATAAATTAATATATATAATAATTAGTAATTAAACATATCTATAAAAATAAATAGAGTATATTTAATATATATTGGTGGTTTCAAATTCATTTAGAAAACGATAGCAACACCCAGTTATAGTTCGAACGATGTTATAAAAGTTAAAAAGGAACTTATGTAATTTTAAAATAAACGGTGATTCGAAACTGAGTTTTATAAATTTTAGGTTTATTAATAATATATTTAGAAGTTATTTGTTGTATTTTTAACCTTTTTATTTTTTACTTGGGGTTGGGAGTGAATAATTAATGTAATTTTTTTTTAATTAATGATCAAATTTTATACCATAATGACCAAAATAAATAAATATAGTTAATCTAAAAATTTGGGATTTTTCCGGAGACTTTTATCCGCCACTGATTTCAAATAGTGCACGATATAATAGTTCGTTAAAACTGTCGGTAGATGAAGTTAAATTATAGGCTGCTGAATTATTTCAATCACAAGTTCGTTTAGTGTTTCATAAAGTTTAATGTCACATGTTGCTTATTATTATTATATTATAATATTTATTAGATTATTCGTTTACTGTATTTTACATTCTATCCTAATTGCATTCTATCCTCTCTATATATGCATTTACATTACACATACACTTGTGAGTTTCAACCAAACCAACCTACTCACTTGAAAGCCAGATTTTTAGATCTACACACCAAACATCAACCAAATGTTTTAAACGCTGGAAAACATTAAACACCAAAATCATCACCTTTATAGATTGTTTCATTTTTATTTTTATTAAAAGTCGAACACCACAAGCACCTTGATCACGAACACAACCATCTATGTTCCTTTTCTTTTCTGTATCTTTCTATTTCTACTCGAGCTCCTTCTTCATCTTCTGTTTTAAACCCACGACAACTTCACCACCTCATCTCACTCCCCTTCCTTGATCGTGAACCTCCACAACCACCAAAATTTGGAGATATGAGAGAAATGGTACTTAGAGAAGCTCATAAAACCAGATACTCAATACATCCTGGAACGGGGAAGATGTACAAGGATCTCAAGAAACATTTTTGGTGGCCGGGTATGAAAGCCGATGTTGCTAAATACGTAGGAGAATGTTTGACGTGTTCTAAGGTCAAAGCTGAGCATCAGAAACCATCAGGTCTACTTCAACAACCCGAAATCCCGGAATGGAAATGGGAAAATATTACCATGGATTTCATCACTAAATTGCCAAGGACTGCAAGTGGTTTTGATACTATTTGGGTAATAGTTGATCGTCTCACCAAATCAGCACACTTCCTGCCAATAACAGAAGATGACAAGATGGAGAAGTTAGCACGACTGTATTTGAAGGAAGTCATCTCCAGACATGGAATACCAATCTCTATTATCTCTGATAGGGATGGCAGATTTATTTCAAGATTCTGGCAGACATTACAGCAAGCATTAGGAACTCGTCTAGACATGAGTACTGCCTATCATCCACAAACTGATGGGCAGAGCGAAAGGATGATACAAACGCTTGAAGACATGCTACGAGCATGTGTTATTGATTTCGGAAACAGTTGGGATCGACATCTACCGTTAGCAGAATTTTCCTACAACAACAGCTACCATTCAAGCATTGAGATGGCGCCGTTTGAAGCACTTTATGGTAGAAAGTGCAGGTCTCCGATTTGTTGGAGTGAAGTGGGGGATAGACAGATTACGGGTCCTGAGATTATACAAGAAACTACCGAGAAGATCATCCAAATTCAACAACGGTTGAAAACCGCCCAAAGTCGACAAAAGAGCTACACTGACATTAAAAGAAAAGATATAGAATTTGAAATTGGAGAGATGGTCATGCTTAAAGTTGCACCTTGGAAAGGCGTTGTTCGATTTGGTAAACGAGGGAAATTAAATCCAAGGTATATTGGACCATTCAAGATTATTGATCGTGTCGGACCAGTAGCTTACTGACTTGAGTTACCTCAACAACTCGTGGCTGTACATAACACTTTCCACGTCTCGAATTTGAAGAAATGTTTTGCTAAAGAAGATCTCACTATTCCGTTAGATGAAATCCAAATCAACGAAAAACTTCAATTCATCGAAGAACCCGTCGAAATAATGGATCGTGATGTTAAAAGACTTAAGCAAAACAAGATACCAATTGTTAAGGTTCGATGGAATGCTCGTAGAGGACCCGAGTTCACCTGTGAGCGTGAACATCAGATGAAGAAGAAATACCCGCATCTATTTCTAGAAGATTCGTCAACACCTTCAACTGTTTAAAATTTCGGGACGAAATTTATTTAACGTGTAGGTACTGTAGTGACCCGAACTTTTCCATGTTTATATATATTAATTAAGATTGATATTTACATGATTAAATGTTTCCAACATGTTAAGCAATCAAACTTGTTAAGACTTGATTAATTGAAATATGTTTCATATAGACAATTGACCACCCAAGTTGACCGGTGATTCACGAACGTTAAAACTTGTAAAAACTATATGATGACATATATATATGGATATATATATAGTTAACATGATACTATGATAAGTAAACATATCATTAAGTATATTAACAATGAACTACATATGTAAAAACAAGACTACTAACTTAATGATTTTTAAACGAGACATATATGTAACGATTATCGTTGTAAAGACATTTAATGTATATATATCATATTAAGAGATATTCATACATGATAATATCATGATAATATAATAATTTAAAATCTCATTTGATATTATAAACATTGGGTTAACAACATTTAACAAGATCGTTAACCTAAAGGTTTCAAAACAACACTTACATGTAACGACTAACGATGACTTAACGACTCAGTTAAAATGTATATACATGTAGTGTTTTAATATGTATTTATACACTTTTGAAAGACTTCAATACACTTATCAAAATACTTCTACTTAACAAAAATGCTTACAATTACATCCTCGTTCAGTTTCATCAACAATTCTACTCGTATGCACCCGTATTCGTACTCGTACAATACACAGCTTTTAGATGTATGTACTATTGGTATATACACTCCAATGATCAGCTCTTAGCAGCCCATGTGAGTCACCTAACACATGTGGGAACCATCATTTGGCAACTAGCATGAAATATCTCATAAAATTACAAAAATATGAGTAATCATTCATGACTTATTTACATGAAAACAAAATTACATATCCTTTATATCTAATCCATACACCAACGACCAAAAACACCTACAAACACTTTAATTCTTCAATTTTCTTCATCTAATTGATCTCTCTCAAGTTCTATCTTCAAGTTCTAAGTGTTCTTCATAAATTCCAAAAGTTCTAGTTTCATAAAATCAAGAATACTTTCAAGTTTGCTAGCTCACTTCCAATCTTGTAAGGTGATCATCCAACCTCAAGAAATCTTTGTTTCTTACAGTAGGTTATCATTCTAATACAAGGTAATAATCATATTCAAACTTTGGTTCAATTTCTATAACTATAACAATCTTATTTCAAGTGATGATCTTACTTGAACTTGTTTTCGTGTCATGATTCTGCTTCAAGAACTTCGAGCCATCCAAGGATCCATTGAAGCTAGATCCATTTTTCTCTTTTCCAGTAGGTTTATCCAAGGAACTTAAGGTAGTAATGATGTTCATAACATCATTCGATTCATACATATAAAGCTATCTTATTCGAAGGTTTAAACTTGTAATCACTAGAACATAGTTTAGTTAATTCTAAACTTGTTCGCAAACAAAAGTTAATCCTTCTAACTTGACTTTTAAAATCAACTAAACACATGTTCTATATCTATATGATATGCTAACTTAATGATTTAAAACCTGGAAACACGAAAAACACCGTAAAACCGGATTTACGCCGTCGTAGTAACACCGCGGGCTGTTTTGGGTTAGTTAATTAAAAACTATGATAAACTTTGATTTTAAAGTTGTTATTCTGAGAAAATGATTTTTATTATGAACATGAAACTATATCCAAAAATTATGATTAAACTCAAAGTGGAAGTATGTTTTCTAAAATGGTCATCTAGACGTCGTTCTTTCGACTGAAATGACTACCTTTACAAAAACGACTTGTAACTTATTTTTCCGACTATAAACCTATACTTTTCTGTTTAGATTCATAAAATAGAGTTCAATATGAAACCATAGCAATTTGATTCACTCAAAACGGATTTAAAATGAAGAAGTTATGGGTAAAACAAGATTGGATAATTTTTCTCATTTTAGCTACGTGAAAATTGGTAACAAATCTATTCCAACCATAACTTAATCAACTTGTATTGTATATTATGTAATCTTGAGATACCATAGACACGTATACAATGTTTCGACCTATCATGTCGACACATCTATATATATTTCGGAACAACCATAGACACTCTATATGTGAATGTTGGAGTTAGCTATACAGGGTTGAGGTTGATTCCAAAATATATATAGTTTGAGTTGTGATCAATACTGAGATACGTATACACTGGGTCGTGGATTGATTCAAGATAATATTTATCGATTTATTTCTGTACATCTAACTGTGGACAACTAGTTGTAGTTACTAACGAGGACAGCTGACTTAATAAACTTAAAACATCAAAATATATTAAAAGTGTTGTAAATATATTTTGAACATACTTTGATATATATGTATATATTGTTATAGGTTCGTGAATCAACCAGTGGCCAAGTCTTACTTCCCGACGAAGTAAAAATCTGTGAAAGTGAGTAATAGTCCCACTTTTAAAATCTAATATTTTTGGGATGAGAATACATGCAGGTTTTATAAATGATTTACAAAATAGACACAAGTACGTGAAACTACATTCTATGGTTGAATTATCAAAATCGAATATGCCCCTTTTTATTAAGTCTGGTAATCTAAGAATTAGGGAACAGACACCCTAATTGACGCGAATCCTAAATATAGATCTATTGGGCCTAACAAACCCCATCCAAAGTACCGGATGCTTTAGTACTTCGAAATTTATATCATATCCGAAGGGTGTCCCGGAATGATGGGGATATTCTTATATATGCATCTTGTTAATGTCGGTTACCAGGTGTTCACCATATGAATGATTTTTATCTCTATGTATGGGGTGTGTATTGAAATATGAAATCTTGTGGTCTATTATTATGATTTGATATATATAGGTTAAACCTATAACTCACCAACATTTTTGTTGACGTTTTAAGCATGTTTATTCTCAGGTGATTATTAAGAGCTTCCGCTGTCGCATACTTAAATAAGGACGAGATTTGGAGTCCATGCTTGTATGATATTGTGTAAAAACTGCATTCAAGGAACTTATTTTGTTGTAACATATTTGTATTGTAAACCATTATGTAATGGTCGTGTGTAAACAGGATATTTTAGATTATCATTATTTGATAATCTACGTAAAGCTTTTTAAACCTTTATTGATGAAATAAAGGTTATGGTTTGTTTTAAAATGAATGCAGTCTTTGAAAAACGTCTCATATAGAGGTCAAAACCTCGCAACGAAATCAATTAATATGGAACGTTTTTAATCAATAAGAACGGGACATTTCAGTTGGTATCCGAGCGTTGGTCTTAGAGAACCAGAAAATTTGCATTAGTGTGTCTTATCAAGTTTGTTAGGATGCATTAGTGAGTCTGGACTTCGACCGTGTTTTCTTTAAAAATGATTGCTTAACATTTTTGTTGGAAACTATATATTATTAACATGTATATATTATGTGATATATTAATCTCTTAACATGTTTGATATTGTGTGATAGATGTCTACCTCTAGCACAAATCCCATTGACTCACCTAATAATAACGAAGAGTCGAATATATATTGGACTGATTCACAAGTTCCCGAAGAGGAACCGGAAGAAGAGTCAGAACCGGAAGAAGAATCGGAACCGGAAGAAGAATCGGAACCGGATGAAGAAATAGAACCGGTGGGGGAAATAATAAAATGGTTAAGTAAAAGAAAATCCTCAACCAACCGACCAAGGTTAATTATGGTCAATGGTGTTTCCGCCAAGGAAGCAAAATATTGGGAGGATTACCAATTCTCCGATGAATCGGATTCCGACGAGAATTCCGATGATGTTATAGAAATTACCCCAACTGAATTTAAAAAGGCAAAAGAAAATAATAAGGGAAAGGGCATAAAAATAGAGAAATCTAATTCCAACCCCGATGAACTTTATATGTATCGTCAACGCCCGAAGTCCTTAAGTTGTAACAATGACCCGGGAACCTCTAAACCACCAGGTTTTTCTAAACCAATGTGGATAACGACGGCTCGTATTAGGGGAACATCATATATCCCTAGAAACTTGGCAAAACGAACCAAAACCGAAGAAGAAGAAACAAGCGAGTCGGAATAAGATAGCTGTATTCGTGTGGTGTAATATATGTAATATAGTGTGCTTATGCTTTATGATATATGTAAAAATTGCTTGTATTAATAAGTATTTTTTTTTTATGAATCTAACTCTTGTCTATTTTACAGTATAAAAACACAAAATGGATAGACAACCCAATATTTTAAGAGACCTACCCGGAGACATGATTGATGAAATCTTGTCTAGAGTCGGTCAGAATTCTTCGGCACAACTACTTAAGGCGAGATCAGTTTGTAAGACATTCGAAGAACGTTCCAAGAATACCTTGGTTTATAAAAGGCTTTCGTTCGAAAGATGGGGGATATCACATTGGGAAATCCATAAGTTACGATGTGTTTACTTTGACGCATATATTGCGGGGAACCCAAATGCTATTTTACGCAATGGGTTAAGAAATTATTTTGACTCAATATATCCGAATATTGGACTTCGTGATTTAGAAAAAGCGGCTAACATGCAACATAAAGAAGCATGTTATGCTTACGGATTAGTAATGTTCACTTCTCACCAAACTGAGAACAAGAACATCGGGCTACAACTATTAAACAAAACGTTCCCACAAGTGACGGAGTCGGTAATTGGGGTAAGAAATGAGGTTTTTAGATTGTTACGGGACTGTTGGACATTACGTAACCCTCGTCCCTTTGACGACGTTACAATACGCTGTCTTATCAACGGCCATAACGGTTATGTTCCACAAGACCAAGGATGGGAAGTAATCCTAGTAAAACCAGAATGCATGACTTGTTTCTGGACGTATGAATTACGTGTCTTTGTTGCCTTTGCTGAACGACTTGTGTACTAGCTAGAATTATCTTCACAACCATCTTGTATCAAATTTATTGTGTGCTATATTTCATGCTATATGTAAAATAAGCGGTATTGTAAGTTTGTAAAATATTGTGTAAAAGTTTGAACGCGAAATATTATTATAATCAGTTTTTCACATAGAATTGTAGTAGTTGAATTGTATATTAGCTACTAAGTATGAATTTAACGGGTAGGTACTACCCGAATTTAAACTTATAAAACGCTAATATGAAGAAAAAGCTTTTATAAATGAGTTCATATTATGCTACGAAATACTATTAACTACTCCTAATATTCTGTATGATTAACTTGTTCCATTTAACTATTTTGAAGGAAATGGCACCGACTACTCGACACACCGTGAATATGAATGAAGAGGAATTCCGTACTTTTCTAGCTTCAAACATAGCCGCAGTACAGGCTGCGCTACATACCAACAATAACCTTGGATCTAGCAGTACAGGAAATCGTGTAGGATGCACCTACAAAGAATTCACTGCCTGCAAACCTTTGGAATTTGATGGAACCGAAGGACCGATCGGATTGAAACGGTGGACCGAGAAGGTCGAATCGGTGTTTGCCATAAGTAAGAGTACTGAAGAGGACAAAGTAAAGTACGCTACGCATACCTTCACAGGTTCTGCGTTAACATGGTGGAATACCTATCTAGAGCAAGTGGGACAAGACGATGCGTACGCACTACCGTGGTCAGCATTCAAGCACTTGATGAACGAGAAGTACCGTCCCAGAACCGAGGTCAATAAGCTCAAGACAGAACTTAGAGGGTTACGAACCCAAGGATTTGATATTACCACGTACGAAAGACGATTCACAGAATTGTGCCTATTGTGTCCAGGAGCATTCGAAGATGAGGAAGAGAAGATCGACGCGTTTGTGAAAGGATTACCGGAAAGAATCCAAGAAGATATAAGTTCACACGAGCCCGCCTCCATACAACAGGCATGTAGAATGGCTCACAAACTCGTGAACCAGATTGAAGAAAGAATTAAAGAACAGACTGCTGAAGAGGCCAATGTGAAGCAAGTCAAAAGAAAGTGGGAGGAAAACGGTGATAAGAATCACCAATACAACAACAACAACAACAGCAATTACAACAATAATCGCAACAATTATCCCAACAATCGCAACATCAATCGCAACTACAACAAACGGCCCAACAACAACAACAACAACAACAACAGCAACTACAACAATCATCCCAACAACAATAATAACCGCAACAACAACAACAATCAGAAGCAGCTATGCCAAAGGTGTGAAAAGAATCACTCGGGGTTCTGCACCAAATTTTGCAACAAGTGTAAAAGAAATGGTCATAGCGCGGCGAAGTGTGAGGTCTACGGACCAGGGGTTAATAGAACGAAAGGAACAAATGGTGTCGGAACGAGTAATGGCGGAGCAAGTAGTGTCAGAGCAAGTTATGCCAATGTAGTTTGTTATAAATGTGGAAAACCGGGCCACATTATTAGAAATTGCCCGAACCAGGAGAACACGAATGGACAAGGCCGTGGAAGAGTTTTCAATATTAATGCGGCAGAGGCACAGGAAGACCCGGAGCTTGTTACGGGTACGTTTCTTATTGACAATAAATCTGCTTACGTTTTATTTGATTCGGGTGCGGATAGAAGCTATATGAGTAGAGATTTTTGTGCTAAATTAAGTTGTCCATTGACGCCTTTGGATAGTAAATTTTTACTCGAATTAGCAAATGGTAAATTAATTTCAGCAGATAATATATGTCGGAATCGAGAAATTAAACTGGTTAGCGAAATATTTAAGATTGATTTGATACCAGTAGAGTTAGGGAGTTTTGATGTGATAATCGGTATGGACTGGTTGAAAGAAGTGAAAGCGGAGATCGTTTGTTACAAAAATGCAATTCGCATTATACGAGAAAAAGGAAAACCCTTAATGGTGTACGGAGAAAAGGGCAACACGAAGCTACATCTTATTAGTAATTTGAAGGCACAAAAACTAATAAGAAAAGGTTGCTATGCTGTTCTAGCACACGTCGAGAAAGTACAAACTGAAGAAAAGAGCATCAATGATGTTCCCGTCGTAAAAGAATTTCCTGATGTATTTCCGAAAGAATTACCGGGATTACCCCCACATCGATCCGTTGAATTTCAAATAGATCTTGTACCAGGAGCTGCACCAATAGCTCGTGCTCCTTACAGACTCGCACCCAGCGAGATGAAAGAACTACAAAGCCAATTACAAGAACTTTTAGAGCGTGGTTTCATTCGACCAAGCACATCACCGTGGGGAGCTCCTGTTTTGTTTGTCAAGAAGAAAGATGGTACATTCAGGTTGTGTATCGACTACCGAGAGTTGAACAAACTTACCATCAAGAACCGCTACCCACTACCGAGAATCGATGACTTATTTGATCAACTACAAGGCTCGTCTGTTTATTCAAAGATTGACTTACGTTCCGGGTATCATCAAATGCGGGTGAAAGAAGATGATATTCCAAAGACTGCTTTCAGAACACGTTACGGTCATTACGAGTTTATGGTCATGCCGTTTGGTTTAACTAATGCACCAGCTGTGTTCATGGACCTTATGAACCGAGTGTGTGGACCATACCTTGACAAGTTTGTCATTGTTTTCATTGATGACATACTTATTTACTCAAAGAATGACCAAGAACACGGTGAACATTTGAGAAAGGTGTTAGAAGTATTGAGGAAGGAAGAATTGTACGCTAAGTTTTCAAAGTGTGCATTTTGGTTGGAAGAAGTTCAATTCCTCGGTCACATAGTGAACAAAGAAGGTATTAAGGTGGATCCGGCAAAGATAGAAACTGTTGAAAAGTGGGAAACCCCAAAAACTCCAAAACACATACGCCAGTTTTTAGGACTAGCTGGTTACTACAGAAGGTTCATCCAAGACTTTTCCAGAATAGCAAAACCCTTGACTGCATTAACGCATAAAGGGAAGAAATTTGAATGGAATGATGAACAAGAGAAAGCGTTTCAGTTATTGAAGAAAAAGCTAACTACGGCACCTATATTGTCATTGCCTGAAGGGAATGATGATTTTGTGATTTATTGTGATGCATCAAAGCAAGGTCTCGGTTGTGTATTAATGCAACGAACGAAGGTGATTGCTTATGCGTCTAGACAATTGAAGATTCACGAACAAAATTATACGACTCATGATTTGGAATTAGGCGCGGTTGTTTTTGCATTAAAGACTTGGAGGCACTACTTATATGGGGTCAAAAGTATTATATATACCGACCACAAAAGTCTTCAACACATATTTAATCAGAAACAACTGAATATGAGGCAGCGTAGGTGGATTGAATTATTGAATGATTACGACTTTGAGATTCGTATCACCCAGGGAAGGCAAATGTGGTAGCCGATGCCTTGAGCAGGAAGGACAGAGAACCCATTCGAGTAAAATCTATGAATATAATGATTCATAATAACATTACTACTCAAATAAAGGAGGCGCAACAAGGAGTTTTAAAAGAGGGAAATTTAAAGGATGAAATACCCAAAGGATCGGAGAAGCATCTTAATATTCGGGAAGACGGAACCCGGTATAGGGCTGAAAGGATTTGGGTACCAAAATTTGGAGATATGAGAGAAATGGTACTTAGAGAAGCTCATAAAACCAGATACTCAATACATCCTGGAACGGGGAAGATGTACAAGGATCTCAAGAAACATTTTTGGTGGCCGGGTATGAAAGTTGATGTTGCTAAATACGTAGGAGAATGTTTGACGTGTTCTAAGGTCAAAGCTGAGCATCAGAAACCATCAGGTCTACTTCAACAACCCGAAATCCCGGAATGGAAATGGGAAAATATTACCATGGATTTCATCACTAAATTGCCAAGGACTGCAAGTGGTTTTGATACTATTTGGGTAATAGTTGATCGTCTCACCAAATCAGCACACTTCCTGCCAATAAGAGAAGATGACAAGATGGAGAAGTTAGCACGACTGTATTTGAAGGAAGTCATCTCCAGACATGGAATACCAATCTCTATTATCTCTGATAGGGATGGCAGATTTATTTCAAGATTCTGGCAGACATTACAGCAAGCATTAGGAACTCGTCTAGACATGAGTACTGCCTATCATCCACAAACTGATGGGCAGAGCGAAAGGATGATACAAACGCTTGAAGACATGCTACGAGCATGTGTTATTGATTTCGGAAACAGTTGGGATCGACATCTACCGTTAGCAGAATTTTCCTACAACAACAGCTACCATTCAAGCATTGAGATGGCGCCGTTTGAAGCACTTTATGGTAGAAAGTGCAGGTCTCCGATTTGTTGGAGTGAAGTGGGGGATAGACAGATTACGGGTCCTGAGATTATACAAGAAACTACCGAGAAGATCATCCAAATTCAACAACGGTTGAAAACCGCCCAAAGTCGACAAAAGAGCTACGCTGACATTAAAAGAAAAGATATAGAATTTGAAATTGGAGAGATGGTCATGCTTAAAGTTGCACCTTGGAAAGGCGTTGTTCGATTTGGTAAACGAGGGAAATTAAATCCAAGGTATATTGGACCATTCAAGATTATTGATCGTGTCGGACCAGTAGCTTACTGACTTGAGTTACCTCAACAACTCGCGGCTGTACATAACACTTTCCACGTCTCGAATTTGAAGAAATGTTTTCCTAAAGAAGATCTCACTATTCCGTTAGATGAAATCCAAATCAACGAAAAACTTCAATTCATCGAAGAACCCGTCGAAATAATGGATCGTGATGTTAAAAGACTTAAGCAAAACAAGATACCAATTGTTAAGGTTCGATGGAATGCTCGTAGAGGACCCGAGTTCACCTGTGAGTGTGAAGATCAGATGAAGAAGAAATACCCGCATCTATTTCTAGAAGATTCGTCAACACCTTCAACTGTTTAAAATTTCGGGACGAAATTTATTTAACGGGTAGGTACTGTAGTGACCCGAACTTTTCCATGTTTATATATATTAATTAAGATTGATATTTACATGATTAAATGTTTCCAACATGTTAAGCAATCAAACTTGTTAAGACTTGATTAATTGAAATATGTTTCATATAGACAATTGACCACCCAAGTTGACCGGTGATTCACGAACGTTAAAACTTGTAAAAACTATATGATGACATATATATATGGATATATATATAGTTAACATGATACTATGATAAGTAAACATATCATTAAGTATATTAACAATGAACTACATATGTAAAAACAAGACTACTAACTTAATGATTTTTAAACGAGACATATATGTAACGATTATCGTTGTAAAGACATTTAATGTATATATATCATATTAAGAGATATTCATACATGATAATATCATGATAATATAATAATTTAAAATCTCATTTGATATTATAAATATTGGGTTAACAACATTTAACAAGATCGTTAACCTAAAGGTTTCAAAACAACACTTACATGTAACGACTAACGATGACTTAACGACTCAGTTAAAATGTATATACATGTAGTGTTTTAATATGTATTTATACACTTTTGAAAGACTTCAATACACTTATCAAAATACTTCTACTTAACAAAAATGCTTACAATTACATCCTCGTTCAGTTTCATCAACAATTCTACTCGTATGCACCCGTATTCGTACTCGTACAATACACAGCTTTTAGATGTATGTACTATTGGTATATACACTCCAATGATCAGCTCTTAGCAGCCCATGTGAGTCACCTAACACATGTGGGAACCATCATTTGGCAACTAGCATGAAATATCTCATAAAATTACAAAAATATGAGTAATCATTCATGACTTATTTACATGAAAACAAAATTACATATCCTTTATATCTAATCCATACACCAACGACCAAAAACACCTACAAACACTTTCATTCTTCAATTTTCTTCATCTAATTGATCTCTCTCAAGTTCTATCTTCAAGTTCTAAGTGTTCTTCATAAATTCCAAAAGTTCTAGTTTCATAAAATCAAGAATACTTTCAAGTTTGCTAGCTCACTTCCAATCTTGTAAGGTGATCATCCAACCTCAAGAAATCTTTGTTTATTACAGTAGGTTATCATTCTAATACAAGGTAATAATCATATTCAAACTTTGGTTCAATTTCTATAACTATAACAATCTTATTTCAAGTGATGATCTTACTTGAACTTGTTTTCGTGTCATGATTCTGCTTCAAGAACTTCGAGCCATCCAAGGATCCATTGAAGTTAGATCCATTTTTCTCTTTTCCAGTAGGTTTATCCAAGGAACTTAAGGTAGTAATGATGTTCATAACATCATTCGATTCATACATATAAAGCTATCTTATTCGAAGGTTTAAACTTGTAATCACTAGAACATAGTTTAGTTAATTCTAAACTTGTTCGCAAACAAAAGTTAATCCTTCTAACTTGACTTTTAAAATCAACTAAACACATGTTCTATATCTATATGATATGCTAACTTAATGATTTAAAACCTGGAAACACGAAAAACACCGTAAAACCGGATTTACGCCGTCGTAGTAACACCGCGGGCTGTTTTGGGTTAGTTAATTAAAAACTATGATAAACTTTGATTTTAAAGTTTTTATTCTGAGAAAATGATTTTTATTATGAACATGAAACTATATCCAAAAATTATGATTAAACTCAAAGTGGAAGTATGTTTTCTAAAATGGTCATCTAGACGTCGTTCTTTCGACTGAAATGACTACCTTTACAAAAACGACTTGTAACTTATTTTTCCGACTATAAACCTATACTTTTCTGTTTAGATTCATAAAATAGAGTTCAATATGAAACCATATCAATTTGATTCACTCAAAACGGATTTAAAATGAAGAAGTTATGGGTAAAACAAGATTGGATAATTTTTCTCATTTTAGCTACGTGAAAATTGGTAACAAATCTATTCCAACCATAACTTAATCAACTTATATTGTATATTATGTAATCTTGAGATACCATAGACACGTATACAATGTTTCGACCTATCATGTCGACACATCTATATATATTTCGGAACAACCATAGACACTCTATATGTGAATGTTGGAGTTAGCTATACAGGGTTGAGGTTGATTCCAAAATATATATAGTTTGAGTTGTGATCAATACTGAGATACGTATACACTGGGTCGTGGATTGATTCAAGATAATATTTATCGATTTATTTCTGTACATCTAACTGTGGACAACTAGTTGTAGGTTACTAACGAGGACAGCTGACTTAATAAACTTAAAACATCAAAATATATTAAAAGTGTTGTAAATATATTTTGAACATACTTTGATATATATGTATATATTGTTATAGGTTCGTGAATCAACCAGTGGCCAAGTCTTACTTCCCGACGAAGTAAAAATCTGTGAAAGTGAGTTATAGTCCCACTTTTAAAATCTAATATTTTTGGGATGAAAATACATGCAGGTTTTATAAATGATTTACAAAATAGACACAAGTACGTGAAACTACATTCTATGGTTGAATTATCAAAATCGAATATGCCCCTTTTTATTAAGTCTGGTAATCTAAGAATTAGGGAACAGACACCCTAATTGACGCGAATCCTAAAGATAGATCTATTGGGCCTAACAAACCCCATCCAAAGTACCGGATGCTTTAGTACTTCGAAATTTATATCATATCCGAAGGGTGTCCCGGAATGATGGGGATATTCTTATATATGCATCTTGTTAATGTCGGTTACCAGGTGTTCACCATATGAATGATTTTTATCTCTATGTATGGGGTGTGTATTGAAATATGAAATCTTGTGGTCTATTATTATGATTTGATATATATAGGTTAAACCTATAACTCACCAACATTTTTGTTGACGTTTTAAGCATGTTTATTCTCAGGTGATTATTAAGAGCTTCCGCTGTCGCATACTTAAATAAGGACGAGATTTGGAGTCCATGCTTGTATGATATTGTGTAAAAACTGCATTCAAGGAACTTATTTTGTTGTAACATATTTGTATTGTAAACCATTATGTAATGGTCGTGTGTAAACAGGATATTTTAGATTATCATTATTTGATAATCTACGTAAAGCTTTTTAAACCTTTATTGATGAAATAAAGGTTATGGTTTGTTTTAAAATGAATGCAGTCTTTGAAAAACGTCTCATATAGAGGTCAAAACCTCGCAACGAAATCAATTAATATGGAACGTTTTTAATCAATAAGAACGGGACATTTCAAATTAAACGAAGATGATGATGCTACAGTGGATCTATTTTCCTGTTGTTTGATACAATCTACAACCACCACCGGTTAACCCCATCATCGTGAAACCACAACCAAACCAAACTCATTTAGAACACCATCACTTAAAACTAGACTGCTAGTACGAACCTTTTTCTGTTTCAGTTTCAAACTATCGCAAACACCAACTCGTTATTAAGGTTTCTGTTTCTAATTTCTATTCGAAAATCACAACATATGTCACCACCACCACATCTCCACCATCACACCCACCAACACCAAAAACGTAACCATAGGACCAAACCCAACCCTAAACCGCCATTTATTCTTTCATGTTTTAAAGTCTGCGTTTGTTTAAAACTATCAAGCAACACCATTTTTTTTTTATTCTCGCTGCTACTCCTTTGTTTCCCTTGCTGTGTTCCTGCTACAATGATAAGTGATGATATACAATGAAGATGATGATAGACAACTGTATAACGATGATGATTGTTGTGGCTATTAAAATAATGGAAGTCGTATATGGCTGCTACAAGTGGAGTAACCCCATTTTGTTCCCTTTATTTAACCGAACACTTTCAACTTCTTTAACGGGCTTGATTTAATTGTAGAGGGCCGTTAAGTTTAGTTTTCTTTTCTGTTGGGCCGTAAATTGTTTAATGGGCCGAGACCCATTTCATGCTGCTGTTAAAAACGCTATTAAAAGAGTGATGATTTGGTCGATGGAATTTTCGGGCTAAATAAATTTAGATACCAGTTAAAAGCAGAAAGATACAAGGTAGAAGATTGGTTAAGAGTGTTAGCGGGTGAGCGGGAGGACACAGGTTCGAGTCCGGGCTGAGACATATTTGTTATCTTTTTAAAGGTAGTTATTTTTCCTTATTATTATTATTATTATTATTATTATTATTATTATTATTATTATTATTATTATTATTATTATTATTATTATTATTATTATTATTATTATTATTATTGTTATTATGATTTTTGTAGTTAATGTAATTAGTATTATTATTATTATCATCATTATCATTATAATTATAAGTATTATTATTTGTATCATTATTTGTATCATTAATATTATCATTTTAACATTAGTATTATTATTATCATTATTATTATTATTATTAATACTAGTATTATTATTGTTATTAAAAAAAACTATATTATTATTTCTATCAATATTACTATTAATATTATTATTATTATTATTATTATTATTATTATTATTATTATTATTATTATTATTATTATTATTATTATTACAATAAAAATGTATTATATAAAAATATATTTAACAAAACTGTATTAACATTTTTGTATTAAATAATTGTTAGTTAGTTAAAGGATATAAAATAAATATATTTAATTAAGTTATTAAAGAAACATATAATTAACAATTATATCACTAATATTATATAAATCTGTTCGATTACGATTACATGTTTTATTATATATATATATATATATATATATATATATATATATATATATATATATATATATAACTAATATAGGTTCGTGAATCCAAGGCCAACCCTGCATTGTTCAGTATCGTTGTATGCATATTTTTACTACAAAATATCGTATCGTGAGTTCATTTGATTCCCTTTTACTCTTTACTGAAGTGGAACTGAGAATACATGCGCTATTTTTATATCTGCTTTATTAAATGCTTTTAAAATATATTTTGAACTGCGAATACATGAAATACTTTTATAAATGTTTGACGAGATAGACACAAGCAAAACATTCCTCGAATGAATTATTATACAAACAGAAGTTCTGTGGATTATGATTGAATTAGTTGGACGTTATACTAAATGTTGTGAATATTTTCCCTTGATTATTATTGCTTGGTAACCTAAGAATTAGAATCTTGTATGGCCCTAATTCACGCGAATCCTAAAGGTAGCTACCGGGTTTAACACCCCCACCAGAATGTTCACTAGACGGAAGAGCTAGTGGGCATGGTGTTTAGTACTTCGAATTTTATATATTATACAGACGAGATGTTCTGTTTTGGGGGTATTATTTATGCGCATTATATGTTAAGGTCGGTAACCAAGCCACGAAATGAATGAAAAGTGAATGTTATGTATCGATAGAATGATTTTATACACAGGTGATGTGGTAGCATGGGGGTACGTGATAGTACTATATTTTACTACGAAATACGTTACAAATTACACAAGTTTTAATTATTTATTTACAAATGGGATATACCTAAACCTTGCTACAACACTATAGGCAGTGTACCTAATCGTAGAGTAGTATAGTTTTTAGTAATTCCGGTTCGTTCCACAGGGAGCGGGCTTATTGCACACTATATTTTTAAACAACTATATTTGTACAAAATATATATAATTATATATAATAATATATAAAAGGGGGTTTATCGTTTAATGACCGGTTTGTCGATTTATATTTTAAGCGAAGCTTATAGTAAATGATGATATTTAAATAACAATATAAAATAAATAACAATAATTAAAATGACAATAAATAAAAGTACGAGGAAAAATGAAATAAAATATATTATGCTTATTTAAACTTCCGTAATCATGATGTTTGACGTGTTGATTTTAGTTTTATGCCCATGGGTTAATTGTCCTTTGTCCTGGATTATTTAATATGTCCATTTGGTTTTTGTCCATAACAGTCCATCAGTCATAAATATAAAGTGCGAGTGTCCTCGTCAAATTATCCTTATACCCGAAGTTAAATATTCCAACTAATTGGGGACTTAAACTGTAACAAGGTTTTAATACTTTGTTTAATAATTACACCAGGATATCGACTGCGTGTAACCCAAGGTTTTAATACTTTGTTATCAATTATGCCAAGTGTCCTTGTACATAATTTCACCCCTGTTTTAATAATTCCATAGACTACTAATTCATTCCCGTGTCCGGTTAAATGAACGATTATTCGTACATATAAATACCCCGCCCATCGTGTCCGATCGAGTGTATATGGTTATTTATAGGTACGTTCAATTGTAAATCTTTATATTAAAATTAACAAACTATCATTTAGTTAAACAAATATAAAGCCAATTAATAGCCCATAGTCTAATTTCCACAAGTGTCGTTCTTTTGTCCAAACCCCAATTATGGTACAAAGCCCAATTACCCCGTCTTTAATATTTAGTCCAACATCATGATTACTTTGGCTCAAATAAGCATAATAATAACTTAAGTACGAGATATTAATTTAAAAAGGAGAACATAACTTACATTGAGTATTTATCGCGTAGTGTTACACGGACAGAATTTTGACTTCAAAAACCCGTAAAAATAACTTTTGCATAACCCGAACTAATCTAATATAAAACTACCCTATACTATATATATTATATATATATATATTTATTTATTTATTACAGAGTATTATTATTATTATTTATTATATATAAACTCTGCAGAATGCACAGCTCCGTGAGTCGTGGAGTTTTTGGCCTTCAAACTCCGCGAGTCGTGGAGTTTGAAAATCTAGCTCACAAACTTTTGGCTCCTTGCTTGTCGACATAATAAATATATAAATATAAAATATAAATAATTAATATAATTATTTATATATTATATTATATTCTTGTGCATAGTAGACTTGTAATTTTTGGTCCATTGCGTCGGGCGTTGATAGTTGGCTCGGGTACCGGTTCCGGATTTTCGAACGTCCTTTCGTATAATTTAATATCTTGTACTTTGCGTTCCGCAACTTGTACTTTTGTCATTTTTAGACGTTTCTCATCAATAAATTGAACCACTTGAATTGTATCTTGTACATTTGAGCTTTTTGAACGTTTGCGTCTTCAAATCTTCGTTTTCGCCTTTTGTCTTCGCACTTATTTAATATAAACGATTACAACTTAAAATAGGACAATTACAACTAAATAATTTACATATTGGGAGGATATTGCTACTAAATATATGTTCATTTGGAGCACTATCAAATATCCTCACACTTGAACGTTGCTTGTCCTCAAGCAATACAGAACTTGAAATTAAATCACACTTCACTCGAATCACTTTTTTTATTCTCACACTTTATACATCAGTGATTTTGATAAGGCGGTATGAACAATGATAGTAACATTGTGGTTTACAGTCCCACATGACTATAAAAATTTAGATCCTTTAAGGAAATTGGATCTTTATGAAAACATTTGATATTTTGAAAATTCATTCTAGCTTTTACCCTAGATAAGTTTTCCGGAATAACCTTTCACCGGTGTTGCAAAATATTTTTGTGGGTTTTGTGGGTTTCAGATTTGAAAATTTTAGCTCAAAACTTATGGTTTTGTGTCACCCACTTATTAACCTTGTATTAGGAAAGCAACACGTCCAGTTTACTTGTGCCGTATATTACCTTTCAGTAAACTACCGTCCGGTTGTAAAGGAAAGCGATGAACAAGCAACTGTTAAGGCAATGTCCCCTGACATGCTTTTAATTATGGTCAAAAACGTGTCGGATGCAGTTACTATCCTTTGTAGGAGCAATAGTAAAGATCACCCTATAGTTTTTCGGTCTGGCACAAGGTCATGTCTTCGACCATGCTATGCAACCACCGTTCTTACGGTTGACACCCGATTTGGTTCAGGTGACCTAATGAATTCCAGGTGAATTCCTAGGATTTTACGTTCAATGGTAATGAACGCATTGAAAATAGGTTTTCAGAAAACAAATCGGTTTGTAACTTTTGATCAAAATATTTTCTCGTTCAAGCTCGAGTTTAGATATCATTGAATTCCATGAGTTTGAATTCTCAATCTTTAAGGTCAATCTCAAGGATTGAGTAATATCAGTCTTAAAAGCTGATTTTTGATCTTTTAAGGAGATTATCCTTTCTGGGGATCTGATTCATTAGTCTTATCAAGCTAATTTGCACGGTGCCCCCCATTGTACGAGATAAATCCTTCTCATGGTTAGGATAAATCGACCACTTGGCGACCCTGTTTGATGCTGAGGTCCGTGGATTTCCTGCTGATTTTAGTGATGAGTTTTCTAGATTTTTCGTCAACCTACAGCTGGTCTGGACGACAACTTCTTGACCTAAATCAAGAAGCGCGTGTCTTTTTCGGAAGACTTTACTTCCTCTTAATGATGGAATTGATTCATCGTGTAGATCCATCTTTTCTTTTCTTTCATCGGGTAAAACAGTTAATTTAGTCCAAAACAAAAACACCTGTAATAACTTTACGGAAACATGTGCTAGATAGTTTTTAATTGAATAACTAGGTACATTCTCCCTATACTTAGTTTCTTTTTTTGCCTTTTTATTCTCCTTTATTCCATTTTAAATGAATTCAAGCATTTTAAGGTGTTTCTCAATTTATGTCCTTTCCGAGGTAACGATAATTTCGGTATTAACACCTAGTTTTCATCGTTCATAAATATGTATAAACATGATTTTTGACTTCATTTAGTTGAAAATTTTTCAAATTTTCACAAAATTTGGCAAATAAACCAAGTGTAAACCCGAGAGAATTTATAACCCTTCCCCACACTTGAGATCATGCAATGCCCTCATTTGCATGAAATCAGACTATAATTATAAATTCATGAGGGTGATTAGTGTAGAAAAGTAATTAAAAATACCCAGTTTGTAATTACAAAGCTCGTCGAATGATAGATGGCGCGCCTCATCGTTCATTCCTTTTATTGTTTTATCACACATGTTTTTCTTCAAAAACGGTTGCTTTTCTGGACTGTTTGCTAATCTTTGAAAATGCGTCTTTTACCCTAACTTATTATGCATGTTTATTAACGAGTTATGCACTAACCAAAACCCCTAATTTAACATTAAGTGGGGTTAGACTTCCTCACACTTAGCTGACGACATGTGAAGTCGGTAGAATAAGTTCCACGAATTAGAATAGTGAGCCAGTTATTTACATCTCGGGTGGTGTATAATATATCAATGGGTTTAAAGTTTAGACTCTCCCGATCGTCACTACTTAATTCTTTTTTAAGTGTAGCTTTTAGTAAATGGATATGTCTCTTTTCTGGTTCTTGGTCAAATGGATCGATATACACCGACATACTTATTTCTATAGGGTGGACAATTCCTAATATTTCCTTCCTTTTATTCTCGTTATCAAAGTTTTCACCTCTATTACCCGATTGGGTGAAATCCGAGGTGTCATTATCTATTACAGCTCGTAGTTCATCTTCGGTAGATGACTCGTCTATTGAGAATATTGGGTTGGAAGGTTGTGTAATGGTGAAGTTCGGTTTGGCCTCGGGGGTAAAATTTTCAACGTTATCGTTTTCCCAAGAGTACCAATTTGTCACCCTTACTTCTTCATCATCATCCATTGATGGATTGATGATTTCATCGGTAGAGGCTAATGTGTCGATATGTTGTGAAATTGGTAAAACTGAATAAAAAGTATCATCGGGATAATTGGTGATTTCGGAGCTCTCGAATTCATCAAAATTCGATGATATGAGATTTTCTTGCACAATACTCCTCAGATCAACAGGTGTGTAATCTGATAGAGTTTCAGCTTGCCTATTTACAAACTCTCTCATTTGTTCATTTTGAGCATGAAGTTCTTCGAGTTTGATTTTCATATAATCTAAAGAATTTTCAGGCACATAATTTTCCTCGTCTTCTGGTTGTTGAGTTTGGATATATTCTTGTGAATAATCCCAATTAGAATTGTATTCATCATAATCATTCCATTCAGGTTCCGTGGGTGCGTAATTTTCCATAGGAACGTAATAGTAACATTCCCATGTTGAGTGATAATCTCCACAGATTTTACAAACAGTTATTGTTTCATCGTTCGTAATCCAAGATTGACCGAACGAATTGTCATCAACACTCGTTTGAGAGTATTGATTTAATTGATTTTGGATATCAAAAAGGGTTTCCATAGTCTTGTTTTCAAAATTTTCCATTTTATTGCGATGGCCAAATTTTAGCTACAATGTAGTGCATTTACTAATTATCCTATTAGTTATAAAAATAGAAAAACTTATATAAGTCGTCCAATTAATAGACTTTTCTGCTTTTGCCCACGTTTCGAATAGCCAAAAGATGCAGCAGGGAGCCAGAACCCTTTAAATCGGAAGCTCACAACTCAGCCACTAACAAATCTAACTATTACTACGAAGCAGAAAATTGTCAACGTCCATTAATTTAACCACTTAAATAATTTTTCTTTCCATTTGAGATATTAGATAAGAAATAGAGAAAATTTCTAAGTCCTAAAAACTAAAGCGTCGAGAAATAAGAAAGAAAAAGAATGCGCGTCGAAAAACGTCGAAAAATAAAAATAAGAAAATAGCGCGTCGTAACTTAAAAGTCTAAAAATTATATCTAAAAAGTTGCGCCTAAAGGTCTAAATGTAAATGCAATTTTATTCAGAAAATGGCAATTACTTAAAGGCACTAAAATCTATTTAAAACTAAAGCGAAAAACGGCGTCGCAAAATTCTAAAGCACCTAAATCTTAGTCTAAAGAAAAAGCACTTAAGGGATTTTACGGCAAAGCCTAAAAATCTAGAAAATAAAAATAAGCTACGGCAAAAACTATGTCTTAAAACTAGCTACGAATGAAAAATATACAAATATTACGCTAAAACAAATGAAAAGATACAAAATATAAAAATAAACTTAAAGTTATAAAAATTATTTATTTTTATAAAAATATTATTTTTATATTATTTATTTTATAAAAGTATTAATTTATATATATATTTAATAATACTAATTAATATTTAAAATACAAATTAATTTAAAAACTAAAACTAAATATTAATATTAAATATAAACCTAATTAAGTTTTAATAATAATAATTAAATTATACTCGTAATAAATGCCAAATTAGGGTTCTGGGTGCGTCTGTCAGGGTGGCTCCGCGAGTCGTGGAGTTTTAAGCCTGCAAACTCCGCGAGTCGTGGAGTTTGAAAAACGTTTTTTTTTTAATTTTATATTGTTTTTCTAAAATGATATATAAATATATTTATACAAAAATAAATTAAAAATATAGCGTTTCGCCAAGTTCCCCTGCAGCGGCGCCAAAAACTTGATGTGGTAGCGTGGGGGTACGTGATAGTACTATATTTTACTACGAAATACGTTACAAATTACACAAGTTTTAATTATTTATTTACAAATGGGATATACCTAAACCTTGCTACAATACTATAGGTAGTGTACCTAATCGTAGAGTAGTATAGTTTTTAGTAAGTCCGGTTCGTTCCACAGGGAGCGGGCTTATTGCACACTATATTTTTAAACAACTATATTTGTACAAAATATATATAATTATATATAATAATATATAAAAGGGGGTTTACCGTTTAATGACCGGTTTGTCGATTTATATTTTAAGCGAAGCGTATAGTAAATGACGATATTTAAATAACAATATAAAATAAATAACTATAATTAAAATGACAATAAATAAAAGTACGAGGAAAAATGAAATAAAATATATTATGCTTATTTAAACTTCCGTAATCATGATGTTTGACGTGTTGATTTTAGTTTTATGCCCATGGGTTAATTGTCCTTTATCCTGGATTATTTAATATGTCCGTCTGGTTTTTGTCCATAACAGTCCATCAGTCATAAATATAAAGTGCGAGTGTCCTCGTCAAATTATCCTTATACCCGAAGTTAAATATTCCAACTAATTGGGGACTTAAACTGTAACAAGGTTTTAATACTTTGTTTAATAATTACACCAGGATATCGACTTCGTGTAACCCAAGGTTTTAATACTTTGTTATCAATTATGCCAAGTGTCCTTGTACATAATTTCACCCCTGTTTTAATAATTCCATAGACTACTAATTCATTCCCGTGTCCGGTTAAATGAACGATTATTCGTACATATAAATACCCCGCCCATCGTGTCCGATCGAGTGTATATGGTTATTTATTGGTACGTTCAATTGTAAATCTTTATATTAAAATTAACAAACTATCATTTAGTTAAACAAATATAAAGCCCATTAATAGCCCATAGTCTAATTTCCACAAGTGTCGTTCTTTTGTCCAAACCCCAATTATGGTACAAAGCCCAATTACCCCGTCTTTAATATTTAGTCCAACATCATGATTACTTTGGCTCAAATAAGCATAATAATAACTTAAGTACGAGACATTAATTTAAAAAGGAGAACATAACTTACATTGAGTATTTATCGCGTAGTGTTACACGGACAGAATTTCGACTTCGAAAACCCGTAAAAATAACTTTTACATAACCCGAACTAATCTAATATAAAACTACCCTATACTATATATATTATATATATATTTATTTATTTATTTATTACAGAGTATTATTATTATTATTTATTATATATAAACTCGGCAGAATGCACAGCTCCGCGAGTCGTGGAGTTTTTGGCCTTCAAACTCCGCGAGTCGTGGAGTTTGAAAATCCAGCTCACAAACTTTTGGCTCCTAGCTTGTCGACATAATAAATATATAAATATAAAATATAAATAATTAATATAATTATTTATATATTATATTATATTCTTGTGCATAGTAGACTTGTAATTTTTGGTCCATTGCGTCGGGCGTTGATAGTTGGCTCGGGTACCGGTTCCGGATTTTCGAACGTCCTTTCGTATAATTTAATATCTTGTACTTTGCGTTCCGCAACTTGTACTTTTGTCATTTTTAGACGTTTCTCATCAATAAATTGAACCACTTGAATTGTATCTTGTACATTTTAGCTTTTTGGACGTTTGCGTCTTCAAATCTTCGTTTTCGCCTTTTGTCTTCGCACTTATTTAATATAAACGATTACAACTTAAAATAGGACAATTACAACTAAATAATTTACATATTGGGAGGATATTGCTACTAAATATATGTTCATTTGGAGCACTATCAACAGGTTATGTGTATGATATTTTTGTACACGAGATATGTGTACGGTTACTAAGATTTATGAAAATGGTTTCGTACACGAGATAGGTGTACTGTATTTGAATCTTGTGGTCTATCAAAATGATGAATTTTATTATTTACAATAAACTTATGAACTCACCAACCTTTTGGTTGACACTTTAAAGCATGTTTATTCTCAGGTATTAAAAAAATATTTCGCTGTGCATTTGCTCATTCTAGAGATATTACTTGGAGTTATTCATGACATATTTCAAAAGACGTTGCATTCGAGTCATCGAGTTCATCAAGATCATTACTAAGTCAATTATAGTTGAATATATTATGAAATGGTATGCATGCCGTCAACTGTCGATGTACTGAAAGTT
This sequence comes from Rutidosis leptorrhynchoides, assembly GCF_046630445.1. Classification (NCBI taxonomy): domain Eukaryota; kingdom Viridiplantae; phylum Streptophyta; class Magnoliopsida; order Asterales; family Asteraceae; genus Rutidosis; species Rutidosis leptorrhynchoides. The sequence continues at coordinate 267,199,497 of NC_092333.1, read as the reverse complement.
TGTCTTTTAAAAACGAATGCAATGTTAAAACGTATCATATAGAGGTCAAGTACCTCGCGATGTAACCAAATGTAATGTATTCGTCCAGATGGATTAGGACGGGTCACTACACCATGTTTCCAACCAATACACTGTATAACTCCTAGCCTAATGTTGAGGTAGAACGTCTGTCTAGTATTTTGACACATATCTAGTCAAAATACGAACATCATCATCAAAACCCAGAGGTTCTAAACCATCATCTAATGTATACCTAGGTTTAAGAAAGTGAAAAATGACGAAGCCCCAACCATCGTAACCTAGTGTCTCTATTACATCATTCAAATCATGCACTGAAAACATGTCAATATCTATAGCCTCAATAAACGTTACCCGTCCATTTTCATATATCCTTCCAAGAGCATTTGTAAACACTCCACCATGGTGCAACTTGAACGTAAAGTAAGACTGATACACACCTGTAAAACCAAAAATAGGGATTAAAATGGATAATGCATGTTTAAGGAAAGAAACTTGACTGTAAGAGACATTCAATCGACATCGACATTTATATAAATTTAAAAATGCTCGTATACTTACCATATAGCAAAAGAAGATCAGCTTTATCGTATTCAGGATCGTCATCGTGTATATGTATTGCATGGTTGTTAGGGTTTTTTTGAAATCTGATTTTGGGATTTTTGGTAACAAAAGAGAAATAAGAGAAGATGAAGGTGACTTGTGTGGTCCTTGTGGCTTGAAAATAACTATACACAATAAATGCAAGAAAATAGGTAAGTGTGGGGATCCAGATGTAATCGTGAAAAGACAATAATACCCTCACGTGGAATGCACGTGAAACGGGTTAACGGTAGAATCAGACAGCAATCGTCATACTGGACTATCCTTGCTCCACGTGCAAATCAAAGGGACTGCAACACTCAAAACTAATACTTTGATTAACCATGCAATATGATTCAAACCACGGGGACTATTTGCGCAATTTGTTTTTGTTTAAATCCTCACACCCGCACCGCACATCATCTTCTCTTAAATTCAATTTAACACAGTAAGTTTATAGGGTGGGCTGAAATTTAATTAATCAATTTTGTTAAGGTTAGAATTTAGAATGGGGAAGAATCAAGCATACAAGGCGATGCAGAGATCTAGGGTTGGATCGACCTCTGGCGGCCCTGATGATGTGGAGGACGGCATGGTTCGTACCCTTCCATATTTATTACTGTGTTCTACTATATTTTCTATTTCTAATTAGGTCACAATTGAATTGAATTGAATTGTTCGTTGATGCCCTAATTATTAAATTAAATTTTCTATCACCCTGCCCGTTATATTACTTCACCTCAGTCACTGATATATACTGCTTGCATAAACCAGCCTAAATTGTTGCTGTTGAACATCATGAAGGGCAGGTGACCAGTTAGTTGACATCACTCGTATACAAAATCACAACATATTCATTTATACTTTTATACTTTATTTTAATTAAAGGTTCCATATACATATATATGCTACAACCCTACTAATTTGACTTAAATTTTGTTTGCTTTTGGAACAAAAGACTACCTCCTGGTCTATATTATTTGCTGGTTCCAAATATGAATCTCTTGTTCTTTACAAACATTTTTTTATGTACAGTATAATTTCAACATACTGTAATTATGTACTTATGTGTAGATGATACATCACGAAATTTGTAGTTGGTTTCTTTCCTGTACCGTTTTTGATTAGGAGAGTCGCAGGTGGATGGTTCATTTCATTCTCCAGAGTGGCATGCAGCTCGTTTGTCAAGCCTCAAAACTTCACATACGGTTACGTGGGAAGAGTACAAAAAGAAGCAAAAGGTAACATCTTTTATCTTACTTTTACCTTTAAGCAGAAGCAGGTTAACATTAAGGCTTCAAATATCCTTTATGTAGTCAATATATTCAGAATCAGAACAATTAACCAAAATAGGTATTGATTGATGATAACTAAAATACATGTTTCTGAAATCTATAGGATACGTGGGCTATTCCTAATTTATATAGCTTGTGTTGTCCTAAATAGTTATGTACATAGTAAGTTTGTAGTGTTGGTTTTGAAACTAATATGTTCCATCTTTATAGAAATAGACAAATACAAGAAACCATTCTGCATGGCCAGCATATGCCTATTGTTCATCATGGCTGTTTGATTACTCTTATATTAAAATAAAATGATTTTCCTTGTAGTTCCAGTCCAAGTTGCTACCTTCAAATTAACACCAGTAACCCCTTTCTTTAAAGTGGTCTATTATTTGCATTTGCGGCTTCCCTCTATAACATTTTAAAACATTTGATTCTCTTCTTTTCCTGTTTGTTTTAACGGTCCTTCATGTATGACAATTTACAGTTACGTGGCATTGCTTAGTGGTTATATATGCACAAAAGCAGAGAAAAAAAAAACTATCTAATTCTTATTCTTAGGAAGAAGAAATGAAGAAGGGGGAGTTAGAAGCTGACAAAGATAAGATGATGCGAGAATATAGGGCACAACTTGATGCAGAACGCGCAAGCAAGCTTGCTCATGGAAGAAACCATTCAAAAAGCAAATCTACTCATAAAAAAGGTATGTTCTGTACAATTTAATACCTTATTATTTTGCACATTCTTTTTATTTTTTATTTTTTTGATGCTGTTACACCTCATTGCAGAGAAGAAGGATAAAGATCTAAAGAAGCGCAGAAGCAAGAAGCGAAAGGTACCTGATTATTTAAAGTACCTGTTGATATGCAACTTGCCTTTTTGTTGTGGGACCCCTCTCCATCATGTTTTAGTTTTATCCATTATGACTGCCCTAGTACATCACACATAATTGGTATTGTCACTGAAGACTTGCTACATTTATTGATAATGATAATGATAGAATTTAAAAAAAAAATATTGTACTGAATGAAGATGCACATTTATCAGTTTTGGTATAAAAAAAAAAAAAGAAAGAAAGAGGATAACAACGACCCACACGTCCATACACTTGTGAATAATTAGACCTAGGAAGAAAATTGACCTCCATCATCTATTGTATTTATTTATATTTATTTTTGTTTATTTTTGTGTATGCCATATATATAGCATTCTAGGAAATCTTCTGAGTCTAGCTCCTCAAGTTCATCATCTGAATCTTCAAGTAGCGATGATGATGATTCCAGAGAATCAAGGTCTAAATCACGATCTAGAAAGAGGAAAGACAAAAGGCACAGGTCAAAATCTAAGCATTTGAGAGGTGATGATGAAGAGGCGGATGGTCCTTTACCGCTTTCCAGGTTCTTTGGGAGCACAAAAAGCTGACGTTTTTTTGCATCGTCACATGTATGGTCGGTTGTTTGCAAATGATGTCATACAGAATCATTAGTTCTTTAACTCTTAATGTGGGTTATGATTATGTTATACAGTGTAGCTCCTGTGAATTAGCCCAAATGTGATACCTTATTTGTAGAATCATAATTTAAAATTGACTAATTGAGGGGCAGCATAACAGGATGCAGGCCACCTAAATGTTATTGGATGATATTTGATTTGATTTATTTCTGATCATCATTTGCTAGTATCAGAACAGAGCATTCCCCTTAATGTACAAATGGGGCTATGTATTACTGGGTTCAAGAACCATATATCAGCATGGGGATAAATCTTGAATATTTTGATTAGCCAAAAACTTTAATTACCCAATGGAACTGACTTTTGATTTTCCATATGGACTGACATCAAAACTATTACAGTACTTAGATCTTGTGCGAATTTTCTATGTAGAAAGTTTGTTTTTTTAAAGGTCCAATTTTGTAACCCAAAACAAATTTTGGTTTATTCAGTTACTTCCATTTTTGTTTTTGCGAATTCAATGTATTAAATGGTCTTGGGGACCTTCTGTGGAGCTCCAGTCAAACCAAATCATCATTTAATCATTATAATGCAGATCCGAAACATATACATGCAAACTGTATATTTATAAAATCCACACATCAATAAACATGTGTTGGTGTAGATTCATTGAAATTATCTTTCTTTCATGTTTAAATCATTGCAAGTGACAAGACATGCTTCGAAAATTACAGTGATCAACTAACATATACTACTCTCCGTCTCATTTAAAATGTTTGGATTACTATTTGGGGTGTTCCATTATAATCGTTTAAGTTGTATAAGCAATCAAAAAAACATTAATGAGTGTGAAGATTAAATTTAGTAAAAATCATTCTAAAACTTTGTTCGTTTGATGCTTTGTTTACTTTACAATGGTTGTTTTCATTTGATTGTTCATGTTATCAGTTAATGGTCATAGTCAAGGTTGTAAAAGACGCGAGTCGGGGACGCGCCGGTAGAAACCTTAGAGGGACGAGTCGGCCGAGACCGAGACACGGTGGGGATGAGTCGGGAGTTGACCAACATTGACTTTTAAATATAAATACACTGAATATACATATTTCAGACATAAATACTTTAAATATGGATATTTTAAAAATAAATGATTTACAAATAAGACGTGATTGTAATTTACATAATACATAGGCTTTTTATGGTGTTTTCTAGGATTATAATTTATTTATTTATTTTTAAGGTATATACTATGTAAGTCGGTGTCTTTCTCATCGAATTTTAAATGGGTTGGGATTTTTACTAAGACTAGGACAAGGCCGGAAAAAGCTAACTTTTAACCGACGTTGGGCATGATTTTTCCTGACTTTGACCTGACTTTTGACCGTTGATCGACTTATTGGACGTTTTCTTCGAGTCGAGACGAACTAGTCTCAAAAATGCCGCACCGGCCGCCGCAACAGCCAAGGCGGCCGCCGTTTACAACACTGGTTGTAGTTATGTAATACGGTATAGATCAATTGATGTATACAACACTGGTTCGCCAATTATTATTTCTCATTTGTTTTATGCGGATGACGCGATAATCTTATCATAATGGAATAGAGAGATAGTTTGTCGAACACTATTCGTGCTCTTGATGAATTTTACAGTTATTCGGGATTAAAAATAAATGTCGCTAAATTTCAATTATATGGTCTTGGAGTTCCCGAAGAGTTGTTAGACTCAACAGTTAATGAATTCGGTTGTTCAAAACGGGAGTTCTCTTTTTCATACTTAGGACTTCCTATTCATGTTAACATGAATTTGGTATAAAGTTGGAAAAATTTTGAGGGTCGGTTCGTTAAAAAAATTTCGGGTTGGGAAGCAAATATTCTCTTAATTGGAGGCCGTTTAACTTTAATTAAGTCGGTTTTGGGGAGTTTGGGTATTTATTATCTCTCGTTATATCGGTGCCCCGAATCGGTGGTTAACAAAATTGAGATGCTACGGGCTTAATTCTTTTGGGGAGGATCGAAAAGTAATCGAAAAATGCATTGGGTGGAGTGGAATCAAGTGTTAGCCTCGTGCGAAAATGTTGGTGTTAATATTGAAAGCTTAAGAGCTTTTAACATGGCACTTATGTATAAATGGATATGGCGTTTTTTGATCGACCCAAATGCAATATGGGTAACGGTGTTCAAGGCTATTCACGGAATGATGCAGGAATTGATGGGTCTATGTTGACTTGTAAAGGAACATGGTATAATATTGTAACTTCTTTTCATAAGTCGAAGCAGAAACAATTGGTACCGCAATATGCCATCAGAGCAAAGATAGGAGAAGGTAACCAAATCAGTTTTTGGCACGACAACTGGAGGGGTGACGGGCAGTTGAAAGACAAATTCCGTCGTCTCTACCATCTCGAAAGTCATAAAGAATGCAAGCTATGGGTAAACGGGTCGTGGCTGTGGTGCTGGAATAGAGTGGATATCGGAGCCAGAAACATGGAGTTACTTTCCGAAATGATAGGCATGATTGAGACCGTTACTTTGTCTCATGGAACAGATACTTGATGCTGGAAATTGAACAATGAAATCGAATACTCAGTTGCAGGTACAAGGTAACATATTGACGAGGTGCAGCTGCCTTCGAATGATACTTATACTCGACGGTTTACTTGCATTCCAAAAAAGATCAACATTCATATTTGGAGAGTGGTGTTAGACAGGTTACCAACCCGTCTAAATTTATCTAGTCATGGTATATGTGATGCCCCGTACAAAACCATCGTGTACGAATCATCAACAACAGGATCATTACAAGGTTAAGTATTATATGCGTTTTCAAAAAGAGTTTGCATTCATAAATAAAGTGATGTCTAAACCAACATCGAATGTTTTACAATCCAAAAGCATGCTTCACTAAGTAGAAGCAAATAATAAGTGTATGTGACCACAATGGTCGTTACAAGTCATAGTTCAAAAGTACAAAAGTTTGAATGCAAAATAAAGTAGTTCATGCGATAACAACTCTAAGCAGCGGGTGTCTACAGCACGACTAGTACACAGCGGAAGCTAACCTCAAGCACCTGAGAAAAACATGCTTAAAAACGTCAACACAAAGGTTTGTGAGCTATAGTTTAAGTATAACAGTAATTAAGGTAGGCCACGAGATTTCAGTGCTACAAAGAACGTTTCAAAATAGTATGATAAAGTATATGTTAACCGTGGGCACTTGGTAACTAACTTAACGTTTATACCCCCTGAAAGTACACTTGGCAAGTGCGTATGTCTACGAAGTATTAAACACTCGTTAAATGCTAGCGCTACTAGCCCGAGTGGGGATGTCAAACCCTATGGATCCATATCTAAGATTCGCGTTCACGGTTCAAAAACCAATGATTAAACATTACCGAGCTAAAGGGAATGTTTATGCCGTTGTATAACCCACACATATATAAGTTTAAGTACTCGTGCCTAGTATGTAAAACATAAAATCTGCATGTATTCTCAGTTCCCAAAAATAAGTTAAAGTAAAAAGGGAATGCTATAACTCACAATGATAAAGTAGCGGTAAAGTCGAGTCGGGAAAAGTGTGCAAGTAATCGGTCCGAAGGTCCTTAACCTAATGCAAATAGTACTAAGTCAGTAAATTGTCTTAATAGGTTTAAAAGTATGTAAATAAGGTCTTAAAGGTCATCATCAATCATCATCAAACAAAAGGCGTAAAGTAAGTTTCGTTTAATAAAGTAGTTTAAAACAAGGGCTGAGTTCGGTCAGTCACCACGGCCTCTACCCTTACTGAATTAAGGTGAGACCAGTGGTAATGGCTCCGTATATGAGTCCTTTAGGTGTGGTAAAATTTACAGAAGAAAACTCGTCTTCGTTTGACCGTGGCGACGGTCTAAGTGCGAGTAGGTCAGAAATTTCTGCACAACGTTAAAGGACATAGTGACGATCGGAGGGCCATAAATCCTAAAACGTAACTCGGATTAAGACGAGTCCTATATGAAAAGTTATCTACTCGAACAGAGCTATTTTAAAATCATAATCACAACAGCCCAGGTCTAATGGTCTTTTACAGAAACAGCAGAACAGTAGGTAGAAGACAGAAAGCAGTAAAATAATGGGTTCCGATGAGTTTGATGCTTGATGCTTATCACGGTTCTCATCCTTGATGCGTATAGCTTCAAGTGTACAACTCGTTGATGTGTTTGCATCATCTTGACCAAGATTTGACCATCATAACCCAAGTGCAAGTCTAAGACATGAAGCACAACTCACTTAAGTGTTGCAAGTGTTTTGATGAACCAAAGTTACATCAAAGTCTTAGATCTAACACATACATGAACTTTAAGACTAATAATATGTTACAAACTTGAAAATGAACTTATGAAATCAAGATCTTAAGTTGTAGAACATCGTTCTTAGTTTGATCTTGAAGATCCAAGACTCAAAAGTCTAGATCTAACATAAGTGTACAAAGTTATAATTAAAAAGTTTCATTTATATGTTCTTGAACTTTAAAGTTAACTTTAAGTTCAAGATTAATGAGATCAAGGTTAACTAGTAACACTTGACCAATAATAATCAACAAACATGAATTTAAAGTGCAAGAATGAAGAAGTAAACTAAGTAAACATGTAAAAGGTTCATGGTTGTTCATACTTTTAAAGATTCAACTAAAGTTTGATCTTTAAGTAAAGTAAACATTAAGTTACTTCAAGAACTACAAGTATGATTTCAACACAAGAACTTGCAATCTTTAAAGAAAGTACATGTAGAACATAACTAGTGAGTTATGTTCTTGAGTGTTCTTGTAAATACAAGATAAATGAAGAATCAAACTAAAGAGTTGATTCTTGAAACTAGTATGTAACAACAACAAGTAAGTAAATAATTATCAAACAAGTAATCAAACAACAAGTAACAAAAGATGATGATGATGATCTTGGTAGCCAAAGGCTACGGTTTTAAGAGGGAAGAAAGGGAAGAACTCAAGCTTTGTTACTTACAAAAATGTAGAGAAAGATGAGAGAAAAAATGAAGCAAGTTGAAGTGTGTGTTTTGTATGAGAGAAATGCAAGTAAACAAGTAATGAAAAAAAAAGATTTTGAGTCCCTTTGTGCCCATCTAGGCCACTTCCTGCAGCTCAAAAAAAGGGGGGAAGAGTTGGTTTTTTGGTCACTAGTATGTAAGGCTTCAAAAGTTGATTAAAAGGATGGTTTACATGGGGATTAAGTGCCAACTAGATTCTAATTCTTTCAAACTTACAAGTTACACTTAAAATGATACTTACAAGTATTACTTACATATCTAGATGGGCTAACTAGTTCAACTAAGGAGTGTAGGGTGGGCTTTATAAGCCCATGTTCAATTAAAAGCCCAAGTTGTGTGTAATTAACAAATGAATCCAAATAAAGCCCATGTAACTAACTAATCACCATAGTTAATTAAAATGATTAATAAAACTAATCATGAATGCAAATAATATCTAAAAATATTATTCATGTAAGTCTCGGGTGTCGCAAAGACGTTTCGGGCAATTAAAGTCAAGTACGTTTAGTCATGGCAACATGTAAATGTAATAACATACATTCGTTTTATCACACGTATTAATAATAATAATTATTAATAAATAAACATTGGAAATTCCAGGGTCGTTACATTACCCACCTGTTAAAGAAAATTTCGTCCCGAAAGTTAAGCTGAGGTAGATGGAGGAGTCGGGAAAAGGTGAGGATACTTCCGCAACATTTGATCCTCTCGCTCCTAAGTAAACTCAGGTCCTCGTTTGGCATTCCATCGTACTCAGACGATCGGAATCTTGTTGCGTTTCAAAGTTTTGACCTCACGGTCCATAATTTCAACAGGCTCCTCCACAAAGTGGAGTTTGTCATCAATAGTAAGTTCTTCCAATGGTATGATAAGTTCGGATGCAGCAAGACACTTCTTCAAGTTTGACACATGGAAGGTAGGATGAACTGAGCTCAATTGTGCTGGTAGATCCAAACGGTACGCAACGGGTCCAACACGTTCCAAGATTTCAAAAGGACCAATGTATCGTGGGTTCAACTTTCCACGTTTTCCAAAACGGATCACACCTTTCCAAGGTGCAACCTTCAACATTACACGATCACCAACGTTGAATTCAAAGTCTTTACGTTTAAGATCGGCATAACTCTTTTGACGATCGCGTGCAGTCTTAAGTCTCGCTTGAATCTGAGCAATCTTCTCCGTTGTTTCAAGGACTACCTCGGGTCCGGTGATTTGCTTTTCGCCTACTTCGGCCCAACAAATAGGAGATCGGCACTTGTGGCCATACAATGCTTCAAAAGGTGCAGCGTTAATGCTCGAGTGGTAACTGTTGTTGTACGAGAATTCGGCTAACGGCAAATGCCTTTCCTAGGCCTTTCTGAAATCAATGACACATGCACGCAACATGTCCTCCAAGGTTTGAATCGTACGTTCACTTTGCCCTTCAGTATGAGGATGATAAGCAGTAATCATGTCAAGACGAGTTCCCATGGCTTCTTGCAAGGAACGCCAAAATCTAGAAGCAAAACGGGGATCGCGATCGGAGATGATCGATAAAGGTACACCATGACGAGATACAACCTCCTTGATGTATAATTGAGCAAGTCTCTCCATTGTATCTGTTTCCTTCATCGCTAGAAAGTGTGCAGATTTGTTAAGGCGGTCAACAATAACCCAAATGGTATCGTATCCGCCCACCGTCTTCGGCAGCTTAGTAATGAAATCCATTGTGATCCTTTCCCACTTCCATTGCGGGATCTCCGGTTGCTTAAGTAACCCAGAAGGTCTCTGATGCTCGGCTTTAACCTTCGAGCAAGTCAAACACTTACCAACATAAGTCGCAACGTCCTTCTTAAGATTCGGCCACCAATACTGCTCCTTAAGATCATGGTACATTTTGCCCGCTCCAGGATGAATCGAATATCTTGATTTGTGTGCTTCATCAAGTATCAGGTTTCGTAGATCTCCATAAAGAGGTACCCAAATTCTTCTGGCATAACATCGGAGTGCAGACTCCCTAACCTCGAATCGAGAAACAAGTATGTTCAAATGTTCATGAGATATGTTCTCCTCCTTGAGAGCCTCAACTTGGGCTACTCTGATCTGGTTGTTGAGGTTCGAATGGATGGTGATGTTCAGAGCCCTAACATGAAGAGGTGTCGTCCTCTCCTTTCGGCTTAAAGCATCAGCTACAACATTGGCCTTGCCAGGATGATAGCGAAGTTCACAATCATAGTCGTTGAGCGTCTCGATCCATCGACGCTGTCTCATATTCAGTTGCTTCTGATCGAATATGTGCTGAAGACTCTTGTGATCGGTGAAAATAGTGCTCTTAGTTCCATACAAATAATGTCTCCACAATTTAAGCGCAAAGACAACGGCTCCAAGTTCAAGATCATGCGTAGTGTAGTTCCGCTCGTGGATCTTCAGTTGTCGGGAGGCATAGGCAATAACCTTTGAGCGTTGCATCAGTACACAACCAAAACCACTCTTCGATGCATCACAATAAACAACAAAGTCGTCACTGCCCTCAGGAAGTGATAGGATAGGTGCGGTGGTTAGCTTCTTCTTCAAAGTTTGAAATGCTGATTCGTGTGCGGGTTCCCAAATGAACTTCTTGCCCTTGTGAGTCAGTGCGGTCAAAGGACGCGCAATCAGAGAGAATCCTTCGATAAACCTTCGGTAATACCTGGCGAGACCTAGGAATTGGCGAATATGCGTTGGAGTAGTGGGGGTCTCCCACTTGCTGATAGCTTCTATCTTGGCGGGGTCAACTTTGATACCCTGGTCGCTCACAACATGACCCAGAAATTGAACTTCCTTCAACCAAAATTCACACTTGGAGAATTTAGCGTAAAGTTGCTCTTGTATCAAGAGTTCAAGTACTAGTCGAAGGTGTTGCTCATGCTCTTCTTCACTCTTAGAGTAGATGAGGATATCATCTATGAAGACGATAACAAACTTATCCAAGGACGGCTTGCAGACACGATTCATGAGGTCCATGAACACGACAGGTGCATTGGTCAATCCGAATGGCATCACGAGAAAATCATAATGACCATAACGAGTTCTAAATGCAGTCTTCATCACGTCACTTTCCTTCACCCTCAACTGGTGATAACCGGATCACAAATCGATATTTGAGTAAACACTTGATCCTTGTAGTTGATCAAAAAGATCGTCAATTCGTGAAAGAGGATACCGATTCTTGATTGTCAATTTGTGGAGTTCACGGTAGTCGATACACATACGGAAGGATCCATCCTTCTTCTTCACAAATAACACAGGTGCGCCCCAAGGCGAGAAACTTGGTTGAATAAATCCTCGATCAAGTAGTTCTTGTAGTTGGCTTTGTAATTCTTGCATCTCGGAAGGTGCGAGTCTATAAGGTGCGCGAGCTACAGGTGCAGCTCCTGGCACTAAGTCGATCTGAAACTCTACGGCTCTCGGCGATGGCAATCCAGGCAATTCCTCTGGAAAGACATCAGAAAATTTGTTCACAATTCGAACGTCGTTCATGCTCTTCACCTCAGTTTCTACCGCCTTCACATGTGCTAGGACAGCAAAACGTCCCTTCTTCATAATCTTTTGCGCTTTCACGCAACTAATGAGGTTCAACTTCGAGGTACATCTCTCTCCATAGATCACCAGTGGTTCGCCATCTCCTTGTGGTATGTGAAGTGCTTTATCTCCACAGATAATATCGGCCTTTATCTTGCTTAACCAATCCATACCAACGATCACATCAAAGCTTCCCAGTTTGATAGGTACCAAATCAATTTCGAAATCTGCACCAGCTATGTTGATATTAGCTCCACGACTAATATGGTCAACTTTCTCAAGTTTACGTTGGCGACCTCGACAAGCATACTCTCTTTTAACGGGACTAATGACCAATTAATCTTATCGCAAAAATGTCTACATACATAACTTCTATCCGCACCAGTATCAAACAAGACAGAAGCTAAAAGGTTGTTGATTTTGAATATACCTGTCACCAAGTCGGGGTTATCGCGTGCATCCCTTGCATTAACATTGAAAGCTCTAGCGCGGGGTGGTCCGCCGTCTTTTCGCTTATTTGGACACGCATTTCAGAAATGGCCCGTCTTCCCGCATTCGTAACACTTCTTCGGCCCTGTGGGGTTCGGCTTCCCATTCAAAGTGGTGACCTTGCAGTCTTTTCCAACATGCCCAGACCGTTGGCACTTCTCGCAGATAACATTGCAATACCCAGTGTGGTGTTTGTAACACCTCTTGCATTGAGGTAGGTTTCCCTTGTAGTTCGTGTTGGAGTTGGTGTTGTTGTTGGGGTTGGGGTTTCCACCGTTGTTGTTTCCTCTAAAACCCTCATGTCGTTTCGCGGGGTTCTGATCATAGTTCCTTCCCCTGTTGTTGTTGTTGTTGTTGTTGTTGTTGTTGTTGTTGTGGTTATCCCATTTGCGTTTCTCACTAGTACCCGCTTCAGACTTAGTTTTCTTCGGTTCATCGATGGTTATCTGATTCATTAAAGTATGCGCCATGCGCATCACTTCAGGAACATTCGGTGGTTTGGACGAGGTGACATTTCCCTTAATGCTCTTAGGGAGTCCCCAGAAGTATCTCTCCATTCGCTTGAATTCTGGGGTGACCATTGTCGGACACATCAGGGCTAGTTCCAAAAATCTCCTGTTGTAACCATCAAGGTCGTTCCCAACGGCCTTTAGCTGCATGAATTCCATCTCCATCTTTTGTATTTCGGTTCTCGGACAATACTCATCAATCATTGCCGCTTTGAATTCCTCCCATGGCGTAGCATACGCCTCATCAATGCCTTTCGCTTGAGCTAACGTGTTCCACCACATTAGCGCGCCGTCAGATAGCGTGCACGAAGCAAACTTGGTCTTGTTGTCCTCCGAACAGTTGCTAACTCAGAATACTGATTCAAGTTTCTCGAACCATCTGGTGAGACCAACCGGTCCCTCGGTTCCACTGAAGTTATGTGGTTTGCAGCTCTGGAATTCCTTGTAAGTACACCCATTTCGAACGGGTTGAATAACTGGTGGTGGTGGCGGTGGAGCTTGGAGGTTTCTTTCTGCTAGGGCTGCGGCTACACGTTCTTGGATCATCTCTTCAATTTGAGCAGCAGTAGGTGTGGATCGACCGTTAGCCATGATGTTCTATATAAACATTTTGACTCAAGTCAAAATCCAGCATTCAATATATAATAATATAGTATATAACAACCAACATGTAAACAGCACAACACATGTTAATTAAGTAACGCAAGTTGATACAAGTACCGCAAAACATCATACAGTAACGTAAATAGAACACTTGTGCAAAAAGTAACATCACAAAGTTTCCATTCATTAATAATAAGTTTCATACATCCGAATAAGTTCGTACAATACATGAGTAATACAATAAACTACAACTAGATTACATAACGAAATCTAAATACAAAAGTCCTACGGTGAAGGTGGGTGAAGGATGTCTAAAACCTGAGCCAACTGCTCCTCGAGCTCAGTAATCCGAGCTCGGAGGATTCCCACCTCCCTTGTCAATTCCTCGACAGTGGGAGCTGGTGGGGCGGGCGGTGCAAGTGGTGCAGGTGGGGCCGGTGGAGCGGATGGTGCTGGTGGAGCGGGTGGTGCAGACCGCACGAAACGGGGTGCAGATGTCCCGGCTCCAGAAATAGTCAGCACGTAACGAGGTCCCTTACGTATGAGTGGGTCGGCAGGGTACGGCACAAGCCACTTACGGGCAGTAACCCTCCGACGCCGACCAAAAGCGTCAGTGAAAGCACGACCTCCATTCACCCCTGGAATGACGGTACCGTCAGGAAGGTACCGCTTCTTCGGCGGGGTGGAGGGTGCCTGCATAGGTACGTCATCAAGGTTCTCTTCGTCGGAGTCACTAGAGTCATCTGTAGAGGAGTCATCGGATGAAGGATCATCATAATCATGTGGTGGTGACACGGGTGGCTGAACTGGTAGTCCGAAGGCGGCCAACATCTCTCTGTGTCTGAATGGCAGAATCGGCACTAAACGTCCATCTGGAGTGCATCGACACGGCATGCGCATATGGTTACGGAATGGCCCTTCCCCGAACTCCGCGGGGATCACAACACCACCGATACGGGGCTGTGAATCCGAGGGTCCGGGAGCAGACGGAGCTGGAATCTCCGTAGGATCCACATGTCCGTCAATAGTAGCCATTGGTGCAGGCGGCTGGCTTCTAGTCCCAGAAGATGAAGCGCCGGGGTCACTCGTGCGTATCGGGATCGGTGGATCGGCAACGGTGGTAGGTGGAGTAGCTGAAGAGTCTAAACTGCCCAAAACGCTAGCAGGTGGTACATCCGACATCTGAACAAGGAAAAATAAATTTTCCATGTCAGTAAGTCATAAAGCAAGCACGTATTAGGCCAACAGTTTAAATCATGTATAACAATAAGTAGCATGGCAATAATAACGAATCATACAGAAGTAGCATGCAATCGAAAGCAAATGATATCATACAGTAGTGAAATCATGTAGTAACATATGGCATATAGCAGTGAAAGTAAGCAGCAGCATGCAGTAAGTTCAGCAAAAACACGTAAACTAGCAAGTTGTAGATTAGTCCTATTACTGAATCCTATTCGGGTCGGTCTTAGACTCACTAATGCAACCTAATTCCCTACAACCAATGCTCTGATACCAAATGTGATGCCCCGTACAAAACCATCGTGTACGAATCATCAACAACAGGATCATTACAAGGTTAAGTACTATATGCGTTTTCAAAAAGAGTTTGCATTCATAAATAAAGTGATGTCTAAACCAACATCGAATGTTTTACAATCCAAAACATTGCTTCACTAAGTAGAAGCAAATAATAAGTGTATGTGACCACAATGGTCGTTACAAGTCATAGTTCAAAAGTACAAAAGTTTGAATGCAAAATAAAGTAGTTCATGCGATAACAACTCTAAGCAGCGGGTGTCTACAGCACGACTAGTACACAGCGGAAGCTAACCTCAAGCACCTGAGAAAAACATGCTTAAAAATGTCAACACAATGGTTGGTGAGCTATAGTTTAAGTATAACAGTAATTAAGGTAGGCCACAAGATTTCAGTGCTACAAAGAGCGTTTCAAAACAGTATGATAAAGTATATGTTAACCGTGGGCACTTGGTAACTAACTTAACGTTTATACCCCCTGAAAGTACACTTGGCAAGTGCGTATGTCTACGAAGTATTAAACACTCGTTAAATGCTAGCGCTACTAGCCCGAGTGGGGATGTCAAACCCTATGGATCCATATCTAAGATTCGCGTTCACGGTTCAAAAACCAATGATTAAACGTTACCGAGCTAAAGGGAATGTTTATACCGTTGTATAACCTACACATATATAAGTTTAAGTACTCGTGCCTAGTATGTAAAACATAAAATCCGCATGTATTCTCAGTTCCCAAAAATAAGTTAAAGTAAAAAGGGAATGCTATAACTCACAATGATAAAGTAGAGGTAAAGTCGAGTCGGGAAAAGTGTGCAAGTAATCGGTCCGAAGGTTCTCAAACTAAGGCAAATAGTACTAAGTCAGTAAATCGTCTGAATAGGTTTAAAATTATGTAAATAAGGTCTTAAAGGTCATCATCAATAATCATCAAACAAAAGGCGTAAAGTAAGTTTCGTTTATGAAAGTAGTTTAAAACAAGGGCTGAGTTCGGTCAGTCACCACGGCCTCTACCCTTACTGAATTAAGGTGAGACCAGTGGCCATGGCTCCGTATATGAGTCCTTTAGGTGTGGTAAAATTTACAGAAGCAAACTCGTCTTCATTTGACTGTGGCGACGGTCTAAGTGCGAGTAGGTCAGAAATTTCTGCAGAACGTTAAAGGACATAGTGACGATCGGATGGCCATAAATCCTAAACCGTAACTCGGATTAAGACGAGTCCTATATAAAAAGTTATATACTCGAACAGAATTATTTGAAAATCATAATCACAACAGCCCAGGTCTACTGGTATGTTACAGAAACAGCAGAACAGTAGGTAGAAGACAGAAAGCAGTAAAATAATGGGTTCCGGTGAGTTTGATGCTTGATGCTTTTCACGGTTCTCATCCTTGATGTGTATAGCTTCAAGTGTACAACTCGTTGATGTGTTTGCATCATCTTGACCAAGATTTGACCATCATAACCCAAGTGCAAGTCTAAGACATGAAGCACAACTCACTTAAGTGTTGCAAGTGTTTTGATGAACCAAAGTTACATCAAAGTCTTAGATCTAACACATACATGAACTTTAAGACTAATAATAAGTTACAAACTTAAAAATGAACTTATGAAATCAAGATCTTAAGTTGTAGAACATCGTTCTTAGTTTGATCTTGAAGATCCAAGACTCAAAAGTCTAGATCTAACATAAGTGTACAAAGTTATAATTAAAAAGTTTCATTTATATGTTCTTGAACTTTAAAGTTAACTTTAAGTTCAAGATTAATGAGATCAAGGTTAACTAGTAACACTTGACCAATAATAATCAACAAACATGAATTTAAAGTGCAAGAATGAAGAAGTAAACTAAGTAAACATGTAAAAGGTTCATGGTTGTTCATACTTTTAAAGATTCAACCAAAGTTTGATCTTTAAGTAAAGTAAACATTAAGTTACTTCAAGAACTACAAGTATGATTTTAACACAAGAACTTGCAATCTTTAAGGAAAGTACATGTAGAACATAACTAGTGAGTTATGTTCTTGAATGTTCTTGTAAATACAAGATAAATGAAGAATCAAACTAAAGAGTTGATTCTTGAAACTAGTATGTAACAACAACAAGTAAGTAAATAATTATCAAACAAGTAATCAAACAACAAGTAACAAAAGATGATGATGATCTTGGTAGCCAAAGGCTACGGTTTTAAGAGGGAAGAAAGGGAAGAACTCAAGCTTTGTTACTTACAAAAATGTAGAGAAAGATGAGAGAAAAAATGAAGCAAGTTGAAGTGTGTGTTTTGTATGAGAGAAATGCAAGTAAACAAGTAATGAAAAAAAAAGATTTTGAATCCCTTTGTGCTCATCTAGGCCACCGCCTGCAGCTCAAAAAAAGGGGGGAAGAGTTGGTTCTTTGGTCACTAGTATGTAAGGCTTCAAAAGTTGGTTAAAAGGATGGTTTACATGGGGATTAAGTGCCAACTAGATTCTAATTCTTTCAAACTAACAAGTTACACTCAAAATGATACTTACAAGTATTACTTACATATCTAGATGGGCTAACTAGTTCAACTAAGGAGTGTAGGGTGGGCTTTATAAGCCCATGTTCAATTAAAAGCCCAAGTTGTGTGTAATTAACAAATGAATCCAAATAAAGCCCATGTAACTAACTAATCACCATAGTTAATTAAAATGATTAATAAAACTAATCATGAATGCAAATAATATCTAAAAATATTATTCGTGTAAGTCTCGGGTGTCGCAAAGACGTTTCGGGCAATTAAAGTCAAGTACGTTTAGTCATGGCAACATGTAAATGTAATAACATACATTCATTTTATCACACGTATTAATAATAATAATTATTAATAAATAAACGTTGGAAATTCCAGGGTCGTTACATTACCCACCTGTTAAAGAAAATTTTGTCCCGAAATTTAAGCTGAGGTAGATGGAGGAGTCGGGAAAAGGTGAGGATACTTCCACATCATTTGATCCTCTCGCTCCTAAGTAAACTCAGGTCCTCGTTTGGCATTCCATCATACTCGGACGATCGAAATCTTGTTGCGTTTCAAAGTTTTGACCTCACGGTCCATAATTTCAACAGGCTCCTCCACAAAGTGGAGTTTGTCATCAATAGTAAGTTCTTCCAATGGTATGATAAGTTCGGGTGCAGCAAGACACTTCTTCAAGTTTGACACATGGAAGGTAGGATGAACTGAGCTCAATTGTAGCAGCAGTCGTGTGGTTTATTTGGAGATACAGGAATAACGTTATTTTTCAACCCCGGATGAAGAAAGATTCGATTTTTTACTCTATTTGTTTTACTTCATTTTTATGGTATAATAGTAGAGGCAAATGTAATGTGTCATGAAACTCATGGCCAATTAAGCCATTGTAATTGTTGGCCTTTCCTAGCTCCTTACTAGGGGTTTTTTTTTATCAAAAAATTTAAGTTGTTAAAAAAAAGTCAAGCTGGTGGTGGTCTTTGTCATTGATATCGCTCAAATTATACATATATTATATCGCGATATCGGGTCTTTATTGTTATTTATTTGCTAAGACTTGAAGACTTTTGTGGTTATTTGAGATAAAATGATGATTTTAGCTCGAGAAGTCTTTGGTTTATTGTTTCGGTTGATTTAGGCAAGTATTAGCTTTTAATAGACTCAAATTAAGATTAAACGCGAGAAAAAATGAAAAATTCGTGAAGGGGTGCGAATCGCGGTCGCGATAGAGGTAATTGCGGTCGTGATTCATTAACAGAACATGTGTTTTCGAAAGTTGAGCCTATTCCTGTCGCAACTCCCCTATTCCGGTTGCAACTCCCCTATTCGGGTCGCGATCCGCGTATTGCGGTCGCGAAGCAGGTCGGTTTGCTGAATTTTTTGTTACACTATAAATAGATGCATTTTTACCCCAAATTAGGTTATGCATCTTTATAACAACTCTCATATTTCCATACTTGAATTGACTAATTTTCCCCTAGGGTTGTTATCCATACTTAATATATGATAAAATTCGACGTTGATTAAATATTTTTTTTTGTCGACACGTTTTGTTAACTAAAGTTTATACTAATTATATAAAATAACTTTAGTTAATATTAATATTAATATGTATTATATATAAAACTATATGTAACATAATTATTAATTAAATGATAAGTTATTTTAATCATTATTTATATTTTTAGCTTATAAAAAAAAGAAATAAGATTTTTTTTATAAATTAAATAATGAGCCCATGAATTTTGACTAAATATTTTCAAAAACAAAAAACTTATTAAAAACATTTTTAACATGTTTTTATTATTTTGTCAAAATTGGCACCTTTATTTTATTATTATTTTTTTCTTTTAACAAACCATTTTTACCTATAAATACATGGCTCCTCATTCATATTTTCTTGCCAAAAACTAAAACTTAAGTTGTTCTCTCAAAACATTGAAGAAAATTTGAGGTACTTTCTATTTTTATTATTATTTTTTTAATATTGTCGATTATATTTATATTTATTGTATATTCTTTGTAAAATTCAAAATTAATTATGTTTATATGTTATAATTAGTATTATAAGTATTATGATGTATAAAAATAATTTTGATAATTTATGAAATATTATTTATAATTAAATACGAATTATGTAGTGTTTAAACGTAAAAACAATGTAAAATTCGTAATAAATACTTTTAACCAAAAATATAATATATATTTAATTTTTTTATGAGTTTATAAAACTTTTATAGATCTGAAAAAATTATAAAAATAATTACTTGGGTCGAATTGGTAATTATTATATAATTAAACTCTATTATTATGTAATTTGAAGGTAAATTAAGAATAAATATTAAATAATAAAAAATATTTTTTAAATATTTTTTCTACAAGTTATTAGACTGATAGAAACTTATAAAAATTATAAAAATAATTTTTTGGGTTTATTTAGTAATTATGTAGAATTAAACTTGTTTTGTGAATAAATTAAGGATAAAAACAAAAATAAATATAAAAATATAATAAAAACGTTCTACTAATATATATGATTAACTAAGACTATAAAAATTATGTTTATAATTTTTACATATTTAATTAATTATTTAGACATTTTTGGATAATGTTCGATTAATAAAACACTATTATTTTTGAAGTAATTTAGGTATTTATTTAAAGGTAATTATATTTAATATATATAAAACATAATAAGGTATAATAACTAAATATTAAATAATACTTAGGTTATATTATCACATATATAATTATTAAGTACATTAATAATTCGTTGTGTGTATACACCTAAAGTGAAGGTTAATCAAAGATAATGTACAATTCATGTGAACTTCATCGCTACTCACGGTCGTAAGTGAATGATGTCTAGGTTGCCATTTATGGGTAAGCTTGTGGATCTCGAATGCCATGAATTAGATTCTGGTCAAGAATCCTGGGCCACCGGTTACATCTGGTCATTCCTGACTTATTTGATAGCAACGAAGTTTGAGTAAAGTTGTACAACGTCTTGCTAAAGATTAACCCGAACTTTCTAAAATTGAAAAAATTACTATAAGTTGAAACTTTCCATAAATAGTAACCTTCCGAAAATGGAAATTCTTTAGTGAACCATTACTATCAATATAGTACTATATACTATTGTCTGTTAGGCAATGTCTGATCATACGTTCTATCTCTAGGTTGAGATCTTGGTCACATCCTTCCGTTCAATTCTTTCGTGGAATACTCTTTTGTGCTACTAAGGTGAACTTCATAGCCCCACTTTTTACTGTTTCATAACTGTTTTACAACTTTTGGGGTGAGACACATGCTTACTTTATAACTGTTTTACGCTTAGACACAAGTACTAAATTGTTAACTATGCTGTCATGCTTTGATTCATGCTAAATTCCTGCCGTAATATCGTTAATTGCTACGTTTAAATGCAAAATTAATTATTGTGAGTAGGCCTATTGAGAGTAACGTCTCTAACCATTCGACCGTTGGTCTTTGGTTACATAATAATGATTCCACGACACTGACAGTACAAGGTGTCATAGGGTAAATTGTTTAGTAGCAATATTACAAACTACAACAACACTTTTAGATTGATATATCTATATTGATCAACTTTAAACTAAATCTTGTGGTCTAAAACTTTGGATATTATTTATAAATCTATGAATTTCACTCAACCTTTTTGGTTGACACTTTAAGCATGTTTTGTCTCAGGTAATGATTGAGCTAGCTGCTACTTGCTACTAGATGATTGATGTATGCTTTGCTGCTTGCATGGAATCCATCATTCATATTTATCATTTTATTTAGACATTTTCCATTTACTGTACTCTTATGATGTAAAACTTTGAATAATACTTCCGCTGTTTATTTAATAAATAAAACGTCTCATTTAGAGTCGTTCTCATTTGTACAAATGTGATTTGATATAATTAGTCACAAATACCCTAGGCCCTATTTGGGGGTATGACAGATTGGTATCAGAGCAGGCTGTTCTAGAGAACCAGGATTGCATTTTATGTGTGCCTTATACAATTAGGTACCTTAGTAATGTAGGACTACAACTTTCCTTAACTATAGTGCCTTTAATTGTTGCCTTAAACTGTTAAATGCTACACTATACTTTAGAAACTTTACTTATTTTAGAATGCCGAGCCAACCTAAGAACTCTGCTCACTTTCCTAAGTACTATTCAATTCCGCCACCTCATTTAAATGCGACACCGTTCTCGACATTCCTATGTCATCTATCATAGTTTTGTGTATTACATATGTATTACATGAAATGTTATCCATGATTTTTGAAACTCCTATATTTGTTACTATTCATACTCAAACGTATATAACCTCCTTGTTATATCACGTACCTATATGCTTTATGCCTTTATGCATCGGTTTGTGAACCGAAAAATGTCATTGAGTTATCGAGAATCTCAAAGACATTATAATGTCATCACTACTCATATTCATTACTTTTAAATCTTTGATTTCTCGTTATTTTTTATCATTGAATTTTCTTGACGGATGGCGTCTACGAAACTCTAGAATAGAAGGGTTTGGATTATCGATTTAAAGGATCCTATAGCTCAAGCCCCTAGACCTGAATAGGCCATTACGAATTGAAAGTCTTTAATCGAAAGATTATCAGATTACATACTTATCATTTTATGATCTCGACACGTCATACTACTATTATTGGAGTATAGACACATCATATCTTACTATATCTTATCATATCTATCTTAATAGACTTTGTCTAACACTTTTTCTAAATTTCCTCCGTAAATTACGGAAATATTTTTGCTATATATACGTATATCAAGAAGACAAATATATCATTCAATATTCAACACTCATCTTATAACAAAAACCCTTATTCCGATCAGATAATATGGATTTCTCACTTGATTCCTCGAACTCCTCAAGCTCTAATGGCAGCGTAACCGGAATGAACCAACCAATTAGTCATCACCTTTTCTGGATGAATTGGGGGTGGGTTCGTAGTCTACTTAATCAATGGAGAAGTGAAGAAGGTGATCCTTTTCACCCACCACATTGCCCTATTGGCGAAGAACCTGAAGCACTTACCGGCGAACCCGTTCAGAACACTATTTTCACCCTCATTTCTAGGATATCCCGTCACGAATATATAATATCTAGAATTTTAGATCTTATTCATCCCTTTGTCCGAACCGCCAATCATCCCGGAATAATAGAAGAAGTCAACGAGCTTCGCGCTCGAGTAGTAGCTTTGGAAAATATGGTGCAAAACCTACGAGCACCAGCAGCAGCACCAGTAGCATAACCAGTACCACTAGTACCATCAGCATCACTGCCAACAGCATCAGATTCACCAACAACAACATCTGCATTCCACGCCTCAACATCACACTCAGTACCTCAAACATTAACATCATACGCCCCATAGATACCAAGGAATATTAGTAATAATGAGTTAAGATGTATTGACTCATTCTTTCTGAAGAATTATATATGTATACTTATATATATATATATATATATATATATATATATATATATATATATATATATATATATATATATATATATATATGGTTTGGAACAATAATAAATCTTTTCGTACTAAGCTATTACGTGTGAATCTTAACTAGTAAATACTACTCGGTTAATTCATATCACTAATATGCTATGATGTACATCCTTCGTTAATGACTTAACAATCGTTAATCACTGCTTCAGCACGCTAAACTCCATTTTCATAATAAAGCAAGTGTATTATTCAAATACATGTTTGATTTTACACTTCCATTTTCGATGTACTCAAAACTTTCTAGAAAACATTATTCCTGCCTTGTGAATTTCACAAGAAATCCACGAGCACCAACATCATATACCGAGATATATCAATAACAATGAACGATGAAGTATTGATTCATAACTTCATTAGCGAAATATTTCGCGACAATTATGAAATCTCTAAGGTTTTGGAGATTATTAATTCTCATTTCAACCATAAATCAAATGAGTTTAATATTATATTAACTCATTAAATCCATGATTACATCTGAAAGAAAATATACATGTACGTATATTTTCATAAAGATGGTAATTAAATATTCTGTTGTACAAACTGTTGACGGTGAAAATATTTTAACGGGTAGGTAATACCCGAGAAATATTTATATCTCATATTAATATGTTACACCGTACATTCTTCAATTCTGATTCAACAGTCATTAACTATACTACTTACATCCACATATGTATCCGTTCACTAAAGAACAACCATTTTCATACAAATTCAAATACATATTCTGATTTTGTCATATCGGAATTTAAGTAAAGCTTTAGCAAGTGTTATCTTCTTAAAGATCACTACATTCATGAATTATATTCATTCGTATTCTATGATGAATTATCACATCAAACCACCAAACTTACCATTCCTTACTTTTGAAAATCACAAACATTTCTTCGTCAACTGTTAGATCCATTGATGGATGCATCTTACGCTTAAACACTTCAAATTCAAAATTTTTGAAAACATCCTTTGAATCTTGACGATCACAATCAGCGTTCAATCATCTAAAAACAAAATTTCTTGAAACCATCTCAGATTGATAACCGACGATTCAAATATGGCTGCATTAAATGCAGAGGAAACAGCAAAATTGTAGATGGCCTAAATGGCCAGGAGTTTGATGATAAAGAATGGGGTATTGGGAACGCTCGATAGAAAATTTGGTGCTAAAAAATGGATTGAGCAAACCATGAAGGAGACCGTGGACAAATCACAAGGACTAAACCTGTAATCAAAGAATCTAGATGATTCGATTTCTGATGAAAATCACAAAAGATCTCCTTACGCATTCTAAATCCTTACAGAAGAATTTTCCTCGTTATCATTTGATCTTAGAAAATTCTAAGATATCATCGTATCTTTCGTTATAAATATCCTCCATATTTCTGAAGATACATTCATAACTATTCTTGTCCAAAATTATTTATCACTTCGCACTATCTGTGTTACATAATAAAGGAAACTGTTTTAGTTTCTATATATCTGTAACATACAAGTTTAAATTTTGAATGATTTGAAGTAGTGTTGGGAATTGAAGCATGAGTTAGTATAATATAATGATGTCAGGCCAACGTGATTATATTACAGTAAGTCATGCTAAATTTTTAATGGAAGATGATGATTCATAGACTTTATAATCATCATTTGCCATGTTAAATGACTTTTACATTCTACTTAACCTCTGAACATATCAAGAACATATATTCTTGATAGTTCTATCCTTAGTAATTCTGGTAATTTGACAAATCAAATCGTGCTATTACCTTTCCATCTGCTTTGTATATTATGATCATTCGAAACTCCATACCTACGAATTCTGGACCATTATTCGCTTGACTTGAAGTCGGGAAGGAAAAACAAGAGCATAGAGCTCTGACATATAAGGGAAAATATAAAGCCCGATAACAACCCGAAAATTACAAACCGTGTATATCAGTGCGTATAGCAACATAAAGACACGGGAGAATTAAAAACACTATAACCTCAAGGTAATTGTAGAAGTAAATAGATTCCTCTGGGAGTAAATGAAAAAGAAGAATGACAAAAACGATAGTCAGAAAAATATCCAGGATAAGAACTGGATGAAGCATTTTCACAATCTTTGGAAGTATGAATCGAGAAAGAAAGTACAGAAGTGGTGAAGATAATGAAACAGAAGAAGCTAATTTATAGCAAAATTCCAGACACAACAATCAAGGCAATTTTAATTTCCTTAATTATCGGAGAATCAAATCTTATACAGATTATAAAGATTTTCTATAAATCCCTTGAATTCTGGAAATCAACTTTAATTACGTCAAGAGTTAAAACAAATCTTTATTTTCCTCATTTCATTTTTTTTACGATAGCTTCACCCATACTCTTCACGTAATCGAATTGTTTTATTACTCAATAGTGATAAAACTCTATTTTCCAACTCATATCCGTCATGAAAACATACTTATTATCAACCATGACGATCTCTGTCAAATTTTGGGATGAAATTTCTTTAACGGGTAGGTACTATAACAACCCTCATATTTCCATACTTGAATTGACTTATTTGCCCCTAGGGTTGTTATCCATACTTAATATATTATTAAATTCGACGTTGATTAAATATTTTTTTTTGTCGACACGTTTTGTTAACTAAATTTTATACTAATTATATAAAATAACTTTAGTTAATATTAATATTAATGTGTATTATATATAAAACTATATGTAACATAATTATTAATTAAATGATAAGTTATTTTAATCATTATTTATATTTTTAGCTTATAAAAAAAAGAAATAAGATTTTTTTAATAAATTAAATAATGAGCCCATGAATTTTGACTAAATATTTTCAAAAACAAAAAACTTATTAAAAACATTTTTAACATGTTTTTATTATTTTGGCAAAATTGGCACATTTATTTTATTATTATTTTTTTCTTTTCACCAACTATTTTTACCTATAAATACATGGCTCCTCATTCATATTTTTTTTTTGTTTCCAAAAACTAAAACTTAAGTTGTTCTCTCAAAACATTGAAGAAAATTTGAGGTACTTTCTATTTTTATTATTATTTTTTTAATATTGTCGATTATATTTATATTTATTGTATATTCTTTGTAAAATTCGAAATTAATTATGTTTATATGTTATAATTATTATTATAAGTATTATGATGTATAAAAATAATTTTGATAATTTATGAAATATTATTTATAATTAAATACGAATTATGTAGTGTTTAAACGTAAAAACAATGTAAAATTCGTAATAAATACTTTTAACCAAAAATAAAATATATATAATTTTTTATGAGTTTATAAAACTTATATAGGTCTGAAAATATTATAAAAATAATTACTTGGGTCGAATTGGTAATTATTATATAATTAAACTCTATTATTATGTAATTCGAAGGTAAATTAAGAATAAATACTAAATACTAAAAAATATTTTTTAAATATTTTTTCTACAGGTTATTAGACTGATAGAAACTTATAAAAATTATAAAAATAATTGTTTAGGTTTATTTAGTAATTATGTAGAATTAAACTTGTTTTGTGAATAAATTAAGGGTAAAAACAAAAATAAATATAAAAATATAATAAAAACATTTTCTTAAATTTTTCTTCTAATATATATGATTAAATAAGACTATAAAAATTATGTATATAATTTTTACATATTTAATTAATTATTTAGACATTTTTGGATAATGTTCGATTAATAAAACACTATTATTTTTGAAGTAATTTAGGTATTTATTTAAAGGTAATTATATTTAATTTATATAAGACATACTAAGGTATAATAACTAAATATTAAATAATACTTAGGTTATATTATCACATATATAATTATTAAGTACATTAATAATTCGTTGTGTGTATACACCTAAAGTGAAGGTTAATCAAAGATAATGTACAATTCATGTGAACTTCATCGCTACTCACGGTCGTAAGTGAATGATGTCTAGGTTGCCATTTATGGGTAAGCTTGTGGATCTCGAATGCCATGACTTAGATTCTGGTCAAGAATCCTAGGCCCCCGGTTACATCTGGTCATTCCTGACTTATTTGATAGCAACGAAGTTTGAGTAAAGTTGTACAACGTCTTGCTAAAGATTAACCCGAACTTTCTAAAATTGAAAAAATTACTATAAGTGGAAACTTTCCATAAATAGTAACCTTTCGAAAATGGAAATTCTTTAGTGAACCATTACTATCAATATAGTACTATATACTATTGTCTGTTAGGCAATGTCTGATCATACGTTCTATCTCTAGGTTGAGATCTTGGTCACGTCCTTCCGTTCAATTCTTTCGTGGAATACTGTTTTATGCTACTAAGGTGAACTTCATAGCCCCACTTTTTACTGTTTCATAACTGTTTTACAACTTTTGGGGTGAGACACATGCTTACTTTATAACTGTTTTACGCTTAGACACAAGTACTAAATTGTTAACTATGCTGTCATGCTTTGATTTATGCTAAATTCCTACCGTAATATCGTTAATTGCTTCGTTTAAATGCAAACTTAATTATTGTGAGTAGGCCTATTGAGAGTAACGTCTCTAACCATTCGACCGTTGGTCTTTGGTTATATAATAATGATTCCACAACACTGACAGTACAAGGTGTCATAGGGTAAATTGTTTAGTAGCGATATTACAAACTACAGCAACACTTTTAGATTGATATATCTATATTGATCAACTTTAAACTAAATCTTGTGGTCTAAAACTTTGGATATTATTTATAAATCTATGAATTACACTCAACCTTTTTGGTTGACACTTTAAGCATGTTTTATCTCAGGTAATGATTGAGCTAGCTGCTACTCGCTACTAGATTATTGATGTATGCTTTACTGCTTGCATGGAATCCATCATTCATATTTATCATTTTATTTAGACATTTCCCATTTATAGTACTCTTATGATGTAAAACGTTGAATAATGCTTCCGCTGTTTATTTAATAAATAAAACGTCTCATTTAGAGTCGTTCTCGTTTGTACAACTGTGATTTGATATAATTAGTCACAAATACCCTAGGCCCTATTTGGGGCTATGAAAATCTTTTATCTACGACTTGCAGAGGTTTAGAGGCCACTCTTCATCAATTTTGAAGATCTTAAACATCAAAGTCCAAGGATTGATCATCTATAATCATTGGTACATTTGTTTTCTTGATTTTTTGTGATATTATCACGAACACTTTTGTTATCAATTATTTAGTTGGTTTTTCTAGCATGTCAGGCTAAACCCTCTAGTGTTTGCTCAGATGTAATAACTTTTGATCGTTGGATTGTTCTTATTTTTATGGATTTAATGTTTGATTGATATAGTTTATTCAAGTTTGGTCAAAGACTCACTGTGATGCATGCTTTCTACTTTAATTTGATTATACATGTTATTAACTTGTTATTGTGAGATAATAGATGTTAGATAACGTGTACTTCAACACCTCATGTGATCTAGACGATTAGGGATTTGATTTCAAGTGATTGTATTAAATATCTAATCGGTAATTGAATGGTATTAGGCATCATAATCGTGATAATTACATTGAGCGATCTTTGTAGTTAGGATTTTAAGTGATTTTAATCCGGACCAAATTTTAATAGCTTAATCTAAGTGATCTATGAGTATTGTTTTTGCCGCGGGCTTCAACTGTTTCAGATGACCAATATTTGGAAAAGGTTCTGATTTTGTTTTTGCCTACGAGCCGCGCCGTGGGTCTAAAGAGGCGCACCGCGCCTTGTCTGGGCCAGACCCAAATTTTAGCAACTTTTTGAAAGGTTTAATGAGGGTATTTATGTCTTTTTACTTGGGGACAGATTTGTGGCCATAAACTCAGATTTGGATCCAGCTTTGGATCATTTTTCACATCCACAAAAACACACTCTTCATACCCTAGTGAGAGAAAGAGGATTTTAGAGAGAGGACGCTGTGATCTAGGAGGAAGGAGGTCGATTCGGGTGAAAGCTCGAGTGTTAATGTTGTTCACCTCGTTCACGGCTACGTTTTGGTACTAGTGGTAAGTCTCGAATCCAATTTTCATTATTCATGATTGTTGTTCAATTTAGGGTTTTGAACTTGCATGTTCTTGAGAAAACTCATTTAGCTCTTTAATGGAAGTTTGGAGCTAGTAACTGGTGTTGTTGACTCTTGTCGGTGGATTTTGGGTTGGTTGATGATTTAATCATGTTTAAGACTTGTATTTGGGTTTAATCACTAGGTTTAATGATTTTGAAAGTGTTGAAACCCATTTGGGTGTATTTGGAAGATAAATTTTGAAAATGCAAAATTAGGGTTTATGAGTCAAATTGGGGAAGGCAAGGATTAATACTTGTGTTTTGGTTAAATTGGTGTAATAAGACCATTTTCACTTGTGATTAATGATTATTGGTTAGTTTGGGCGTTATTTGTACTTGGAAGTACTTTTGGGTCGGAATTTCACTAGGTGTCAATATGGGTTGGTTTGTAACCCACCCTAATTGTATTGTTTGTTATGTGTTAAATGGAATAGGTACTTTCCATTGGCGATTGCGGATTTCGGTATTGCATTCATCACGGCGCTAAGGTGAGTGTAAATATAATATATGCGTATGTATGCATAGGATGGGTGCGGGTCGGTAGAGTGATCCTTGCTCGAATTCACTCTACATGTGATGGGATAATGGATTCTTGGAGTTTTGAGTCCATATTGTACGCTCATGCATTTTGGGTTACCACCCTTGGGATAGTGAAACTTTGGAGTATACGGATTCACGTTGGTATGTTGGGCCAATCCCCCCAATGTTGATGATGTTGAGGAGATGAATCTCAGGTAGTTCGGGTTCATGATGACTCGGGTAGTTCGGTCATCCTTATTGATGAGGTGGTGAATTTCGGGTAGTGCGAATTCACTAAGGCAGGGTAGTTCGGCCAACCTCGGTTGTTGAGGCGATGAAGGTAGTGAATCTCGGGTAGTGCTAATTTACTAAGGCTCGGGTTGTTCGGCCAACCTTCATATGTATAAGGTAAAGGTGTTAACCTTGGTGCTTTGCTCATAAATTATGTATGCGTATATATACTTATTGTATGTCGTAGCAAATCTTGCGGTTTTGGCTTAGTGGTACGTTAGGTATAGCTTTCTAGTTATACTTGTAATGCAGTATGTGTTTACCTTATATGTTTGGTTGTACTTATTTATTTTATGCATATGTATGTATATAGTATGTTTATACTCACTAAGATTTCATAGCTTACCCTCTCGTTGTTTACATTTTTATAGATTCGCGTGGAGGTGGTGGCTCGGGTAAGCGTGGGAACTAGTGAACTTGTGTAGGTTGCTTTAGAAGGCGTGCTTTTGGATTGATTAGGACTGGGTAGCGTATCCCCAATCACCATGCTCGGTCTTTGTAGAGTTTAAACACTTTGAGTCGAAAATGTCTTTTGGGGTCTTGTAAAACGGGTCAATGTGTTCCCCGGGTTTTGGAACTTATATCGTTGTTTTATTATAACTAAAATTATGTATGATGATGTTTTAATCACGCCTTGGGTTGAATGTATTGTTATGGTTTTAAGAATGAGAGACTTGTGATATTTTAAACAAAGAGAAATGCTGAACCAGAGTGGGACGCGCCGCGGCCAAAGGGCCACGCGCCGCGGTCCGTAGTGTAAAACGTGGACAGTCTTTTTGTAACCTGGAGGAGTCTGAATCAGATGTGAGGCGCGTCGTGCCCACAACTGCCGCGACGCGGCTTGTATAAAAAAAATTTGTACGTAAATGGTTGGTTAACGGGTTGGGTTATTACAAGTGGTATCAGAGCATGGTCTAAGGGATTTAGGTGACTTGAGATAGGTGCCTAGACTTAGACTTTTGTGTGTGCTTGTTTGTTGCGGGACTTGTAGGAGTACGGGTCGGAACAGGTTGTGGTTAGTGCCCTAGCTTGTAGGCGAAGTAACTAGGATTGTAGCTTGTATCGTGATATCGTATTATGTATGTTTATATCGCATTTTGTTTGTGTTTATGTTAGCTTTTGCGAATATTATCGAGCAAGATAGTCGTTGTACTAACAAGTTAAGACGGCGTGTGCACGTAACAATGACTAGCTACCATTGTTACGAGTAAAAATCGTGTCTAACAAGTGAGGTAAGACGATTGTTGAGCAAGATGGGGCGATGTTGCGTGTGTGGTTTTATGCGTTCGTTGTTTAATCGTTTGCATTCTTTAGAATGAATACGAGAAACGGGATTTCAAAGGTGAATCGAAGCGACGATGATGAGTTTAATGCTAGAGTTGCGGCCGCCGTTGCGGAGCAATGGGGTGCATTTCAAGAAGAAAGGGATAGGAAGTATTTTGAATTTCGAAGTAGTGGTGAAATGGAGCGTTGTCATAAGAGCTTCATGAGGACTAAACCTCCGATGTATGATGGGAAACCGGATCCTTTGATAAGCACAACATGGATCTCGGATGTCGAAGGGTGTTTTCGCACTATTGAATGCCCTCCCGAGAAGAGGACAAGACTCGCTGCTATCTTGTTTCGGGGTAGGGCGAAGGATTGGTTGGATGGTAAAATTGATATTTTTGGTGGTGAATCGTTTATGGGGTTACCATAGGACGATTTTAAGAAGGAATGCTCCAAGGAGTTCCGGACGCAAGCCAATTTGTCGGAGTTGCGTGATGAGTTGCGAAATTTGCAACAAGGTTCTATGGATTTGAATACTCTCAAGACGACCTTTATGGCGAAGGCTCGTTTTTGCCCGGAGTATATCAGGAATGATCGTATGTTGATGGAAGATTTCTATCGAACTTTGAGTGATGACTTGCGGAACAAAATTAGCGTTGGTCAAGTGAACTCGTTCGCGGAGTTATTCACTGTGGCTAGGGGTTTCGAATCGCATTCGCGATCGATAGTTAGTGAACCTTCAAGTAAGAGAAGGGTTGATTCGTATGGTGCTCCAAGTAAGAAAACTGAGGGTCCAAGCGCGAGTATGGGTAATGTGGGGAATGGCACGACGAGTTCTAGGGCACCTAGATGTTTCAATTGTGGTGTTAGGGGCCACAAGTTATGGGAGTGCACAATACCGAGAAGTGATGACTGTGACGACCCGGAAATTTCCGACCAAATTTAAACTTTAATCTTTATATTATTCCGACACGATAAGCAAAGTTTGTTAAGTTAAATCTCAAGAATTTTAAACTGTGTTCATACATTCATTATAACCTTGACCAAATTCCAACGATCCACGAACCGTTATATATAAATAGATATGTATATGTATATATATATTATAACTTGAGAATATTAATAAAGTATTAAACGTATAATACTTTACACGAACGTATTTGTTTCAATATGATTTTCGACGAAATTAAAAAAAAATATATTAAATGATTGAATTATTAGAAACATTGAATTATGATTACAAGTCTCTGTTGAGAGGTCCACTATGATTTGAGAAAATCTATTCCTCTTAACGATATCCAGAATAATTTGTAAAGCTATTTATAAATAAAAACAAAAAGTGTCATTTACGAAAGTTAGACAAAAGTTAGTGGAGAATTGGTTTCCATAATATTCTATTAATCTATTTTCAAACGTACAAAGACGTTTTCAGTTTAAAAAGAACTTTATTATTAAAACGTATATAACTTTTATAAATATCTAGAATCACTTTTGACAACTCATTACTTAACCAGTATAATAAATATAACGATATTTATATTTTATTTTATTAAATATATATAACGATTTAAATTAATATTATATATATTTATACGCGTATTATACATACATAGTTTTTATACTTTACTATACTTTAACTTTACCTTTACTTTACTTTTACTTTACTTTAACTTTAATAATTCATACTTTAATAATTCACTTTAATAGTTCAAAAATCTATTATAAATAGAATTCAATAGGTTTCATTATTTAATAGAAACTTGAAAATATATTTCTCTAAACTCTCTCAATCGATTTATATATATATATATATATATATATATATATATATATATATATATATATATATATATATATATATATATATATATATATTTGCTCTGTATTATTTCAAGATATTATTAGTATACATAAAATATTACGACGGAGTGCTGTCCGAGTGATTTCAAAATAGTTTTTTTGAATGAGTCGAAGCTAAGGAAATTATGGGTTATAGCTATGGAGGTGATGGGTATGGTTCATGGGTATGCTCGTGAGGTCAATCTAGTGTTTATCATCTCCGTTGCATCTACGTACTTTTCTGCAATATTGAATCTCAATATTGATACGTTCGTGAATCCGAGGCCAACCTTGCACTTGTTAAATGACGTTATATGTATTTTTACTGCGAAATACAGTATTGTGAGTTTCATTTGCTCCTTTTTATATATATTTTGGGACTGAGAATACATGCGCTGTTTTTATAAATGTTTTACGAAATAGGCACTAGTACTAAAACTAATTCTACGTGGGTTTAAATCAGAAATATACCCTTAGCTTGGTAACATTAAACTACTTGTCTATGTACGGTAGGCGCGAATCCTAAAGATAGATTTATTGGGCCTGACAAACCCCATCCTGACTATGGGATGCTTTAGTACTTCGAGGTTATTTTAAACACACCTGATCTGGTGTACTTCAGAGGGTAAAACATGAACGTTAAGGCTTGTTACCGGGTGCCTACAACTTATAGAATACTTTTGTACACTTGCGAGTGTACATATATTTATAAACGGAAATCTTGTGGTCTATTAATATATTGAAATGATTGTTATGATAAACCTATGAACTCACCAACCTTTTGGTTGACACTTTAAAGCATGTTTATTCTCAGGTATTAAAGAAATCTTCCGCTGTGTATTAGCTCATTTTAAGGATATTACTTGGAGTCATGCATGGCATATTTTGAAAGACGTTGCATTCGAGTCATTGAGTTCATCAAGATTATTATTAAGCCAATTATAGTTGAAAGTATTATGAAATGGTGTGCATGCCATCAACTTTCGTTGTAAAGAAAGTTTGTCTTTTAAAAACGAATGCAATGTTTGTAAAATGTATCATATAGAGGTCAAATACCTCGCGATGTAATCAACTATTATGAATCGTTTATAATGTATATGAACGGATTCTTTCAGTTGGTATCAGAGCGGTGGTCTTAGCGAACCAGGTCTGCATTAGTGTGTCTAATTGATAGTCGTTAGGATGCATTAGTGAGTCTGGACTTCGACCGTGTCTGCATGTCAAAAGTTTTGCTCATCATTTTTGTCGAAAATTACCTGCTTATCATTCTTAGTCTAGACACATCTTATTGCATTGATTGCATGAATAGTGTATAGACAAAATTCATATCTTAGCGTATCTGCTAATTCATATCTTAGCGTATCTGTTACTGTAAACTTTGCCTGACATATTCCGTAAATTCCTCCGTAATCTACGAAACCTTTTGCTCTATATAATTAGAATACCACCCGATAGCCAAAAAATCATTTCATATCGAAAAATTCTTTATTCAATCGTACGAAATGGAATTCGTCATTAGTTCAAGTCCCTCGGATTCCGAAATGGAATCCCACTCAAGTTTCGAAAGCAGTGTGACCGGAATGGATCAACCAATTAGTCATCATCTATTCTGGATGAATTGGGGATGGGTTCGTAGCCTCCTTAATCATTGGAGACAAGAAGAAGGTAATCCCTTCCATCCACCACATTGCCCTCTTGGCGAAGAACCTGAAGTACTTACCGGCGAACCTATCCGAAACACCATTTTCTCTCTTATTTCTAGAGTATCTCGTCATGATTACATACTACACCAAATTCTAGATTTTATTTATCCGCTCGTCCGAACCGACAATCACCCCGGTGTAATAGAAGAAGTCAACGAGCTTCGCACTCGGGTAGTGGCTTTGGAGAATATGGTGCAAAGGTTACAAACACCAGCAGCAGCATCAGCAGCATAAACAGTACCACCATCAGCAACACCAACAGTACCATCACCACCACCAAAAACAACATCCACATCTCACACCGCAACATCACAATCTGTATCTCAAACATCAACGTCATACGCCCTGTAAATATCCAGGAATATCAACAACAACAAACGATGAAGTATTAATTCATAAACTTCAATGAAGAGATATCTTTGCGGCAGTTATGTAATCTCCAAAATCTTAGAGATTATTTAATTCTGACCGTACATCGGATGAGTGAACGGAGATGGTAGAGTAGAAACTTTGATCGAAAATGGTGTACGATTTACAAGCTAGAATTATTTTACCAACAGCATCAACAGGACCGTAGCATCATCAACACAGTCAGTGCCGTCAGTATCGTCAGAATCAACAGCACCTGTAACATCACAAACTCTGTCAGTTCAAGAATCATTGTGGACATCATTACGAATCAACAACAAATATATTGTATCAACGAGTTATGAAGTATTAACTCATTTCCAATTGAAAGATTTATATGTATATTTTATATGTATAAATTTTTAAACCATAATAAATCTTCCCGTACTAAGCTATTATGTGTGAATCTTAACTACTCAGTTAATTCATATTACAAATATGCAATGATGTACGTCCTTCGTCCGCAACTTAACCATCGTTAATTACAATCTCTGTGTCAATTCAATAAAAATCTAATTCATAATAAATCAAGTGTATTATTCGAATATATGTTTGATTTTACACTTTCATCATCGATGTACTCGAAACTTTTCAAATAACATCATTCGTACCTTGCGAAGTTCACAAGAATTTCACGAAAACCAACAAATAACAAAGTAATGATTCATAATTTCAATATTATTGAAGAAATACTTATGCAATTTATAAAGTTTTAGGGATTACTCAATTCTATTTCCAACCATAAAACAAATGAGTTTAATTTAATATTAACTCATTAAATCTATATTACATCTAAAGAAAATATACACATATATTTTCATAAAGACTGTAATAAACTTCTTTTGTACAAAATATTAATTGTGAAATTTTTTTTAACGGGTAGGTAATACCCGAGAGATATATAAATTCACAATTAATATATTACATTTTTCGAAACTGATTCAGCAATCATCAACTATACTCCCTACTTTCACAACAATATCCATTCTTTCATATAAATCAAAACAATCATACTCATTCCAATTCAATTACATATTCTAATTTTGAAATCGCATAATTCAATTCGAAATATAACCAGTATCATCACTCTTAGATTCCTATATCTTTCAAAGCTATAATTTGACTTCAAAACTGTGTTAGAACATCATATGTATTAACGATTACAATATGTGCTCAAACCCTTCGAAATTCCTGAAGACACTTTAACTAAGGAACAATCAAGATGATGATCCAACCACATGTTACCCACAGTTATACACCTGAAAAACTCTCAAAACCCAAGTCATAGTTCGACACGTATCCGTGTTAGACCCTTTGGCATTTACTAGCTAAAATAACTTTTCAATTCCGTTTCAAAATAGACAGTTTTGTCACAGCTCCAGCAAGTCAACTTCGACTTCTCAATCAAAACAGTCTTATTATAACCTCGATAGATACGTTGCCCTTTCGCCAACGTTACCGGGGAATCATTTATATTCACCACATTAGCAATAAACTTACCAACAACTTAACTAATCTTTGACTTTCCAAAAAAAAAATCATTATAATTATCGAAACCCTATCATATACTCATTCGTACCTTATAACAAGAATTGCCATACCAATTATTGAGAATCAGCAATCAGTATTTTGAAACCTCGCAGCATGTTTACATCAACAATTACATATACACACAATGTCTACCTCCAAGACTTACATTCTTTGAATGAGAAATTTCTGAAAAACACCCTAAACTGCGAACCAGTTCTCGAAATTTTGAAAAATGCTGATGAAGCAGCAAAAACTGTAAACGACCTTAACAGTAAAAAGTTGGATGATAAAGGATAGTATATTGGCAAAGCTCAGAAAAAGAGAAGCTTTGGAACTGGAAAACGGATTGAGCAAAGTATGAAGGAGGCTGTGGACAAATCACAAAGGCTGAACCTGCCTTCAAAGAATCCAAATGATTCAGTACTTGCTGAAGTCATTAACGAATACTTTGCTCCTGACTCTAACCCCCTGCGGACAATATCCTTCATCATCATCATCTGATATTAGACATTCTAAGATATCATCGTATCTTTCATTATAAATATCATCCATACTTCTGAAGATATTTTTATAATTATTCTTATCTGAAATCATTTACCTCTTCGCGCTATCTGTATTATATCATAAAAGAAACTATTTTAGTTTCTAAATTCTGAAACATTCGAGTTTAAAATAGGAATATTCTTGAAGAAGTGTTGGGAGCTGAAGCATGAGTTAGTATAATATAATGACACTTGATCAACGTGATTATATTACAGTAATTCATGCTGAGTTTCTAAATGGAACACGATGATTCACAGATCATAAAGTCATCATGTGCTATGTTACACGACTCTTGTATTCTCTTTGATCTCTAAATATCAAGAAAATATTTCTTGATAATTCGGCCTTTTCCGAGGTATTCTGGTAATTTGACAAGTCAAGATCGTGCCATTACAATTTCCTTCCTAGAACATTAACAATGTTCATTCCAAAATTTATATCTGCGAATTCTGGACCATTACAAGCGGTGCTTAATTGCAAGAAGAAGAAACGAAAGGACAAAGCTCCGAACTAGAAATGGGAGTATAAATCATAGCAAATAGAAGAGAGCATTAACTGTGGATGACAATGATTATAGAAGAAGCAAGGACTTTGAAATATAAGGGAAGATATAAAACCCAACAATAACCCAGAAATCACAAACCGTATATATCAATGCATATAGCAATATAAAGACACGGAAGAACTAAAAACACTATAAAACCAAGAGTATAGTAGAAGTAAATAGATTCTTCCGGAGGCAGATGAAAAAGAAAAGCGACAGATATGAAAGTGAGGAGTATATCAAGAATCAGCACTGGATGAAGCATATTGACAAATACTTTAAAATATGAGTTGAGAAGGAGTGAGTTGTAAGAAAACAAATGAGGTGGATTTATAGTGAAATATCCGACAGAGAAATCAAAATGGATTATCGCATTAATTCGAAGAGGATCATAATTTCCTTAATCGCCAAATAATCAAATCTAATATAGATTACAAAGATTTTCTTTACGGAGAACAATCGTGATGACGTCAAAAGATACGACGAATCACTATTATCTTATTTCATTCATTTACGATAACTTCACTCACACGCTTCGAGTAATCGAATTATTTTATCCATTCTTCTTGAACATGATAAAACTCTATAATCATTATAATAACATTCTCATTGTTAGTCATGACGACCTCTATCAAATTTCGGGGACGAAATTTCTTTAACGGGTAGGTACTGTGATGACCCGGAAATTTCCGACCAAATTTAAACTTTAATCTTTATATTATTCCGACACGATAAGCAAAGTTTGTTAAGTTAAATCTCAAGAATTTTAAACTGTGTTCATACATTCATTATAACCTCGACCAAATTCCGACGATTCACGAACCGTTATATATAAATAGATATGTATATGTATATATATATTATAACTTGAGAATATTAATAAAGTATTAAACGTATAATACTTTACATGAACGTATTTGTTTCAATATGATTTTTGACGAAATTAAAAAAAATATATTAAATGATTGAATTATTAGAAACATTGAATTATGATTACAAGTCTCTGTTGAGAGGTCCACTATGATTTGAGAAAATCTATTCCTCTTAATGATATTCAGAATAATTTGTAAAGCTATTTATAAATAAAAACAAAAAGTGTCATTTACGAAAGTTAGACAAAAGTTAGTGGAGAATTGGTTTCCATAATGTTCTATTAATCTATTTTCAAACGTACAAAGACGTTTTCAGTTTAAAAAGAACTTTATTATTAAAACGTATATAACTTTTATAAATATCTAGAATCACTTTTGACAACTCATTACTTAACCAGTATAATAAATATAACGATATTTATATTTTATTTCATTAAATATATATAACGATTTAAATTAATATTATATATATTTATACGCGTATTATACATACATAGTTTTTATACTTTTACTATACTTTAACTTTACCTTTACTTTACTTTTACTTTACTTTAACTTTAATAATTCACTTTAATAATTCATACTTTAATAATTCACTTTAATAATTTAAAAATCTATTATAAATAGAATTCAATAGGTTTCATTATTTCATAGAAACTTGAAAATATATTTCTCTAAACTCTCTCAATCGATTTATACATATACATATATATATATATATATATATATATATATATATATATATATATATATATATATATATATATATATATATATATATATATATATATATATATATATATATATATATATATATATATATATATATATATATATATTTGCTCTGTATTATTTCAAGATATTATTAGTATACATAAAATATTACGACGGAGTGCTGTCCGAGTGATTTCAAAATAGTTTTTTTGAATGAGTCGAAGCTATGGAAATTATGGGTTATAGCTATGGAGGTGACGGGTATGGTTCATGGGTATGCTCGTGAGGTCAATCTAGTGTTTATCATCTCTGTTGCGTCTACGTACTTTCCTGCAATATTGAATCTCAATATTGATACGTTCGTGAATCCGAGGCCAACCATGCACTTGTTAAATGACGTTATATGTATTTTTACTACGAAATACAGTATTGTGAGTTTCATTTGCTCCCTTTTATATATATTTTTGGGACTGAGAATACATGCGCTGTTTTTATAAATGTTTTATGAAATAGGCACAAGTACTAAAACTAATTCTACGTGGGTTTAAACCAGAAATATACCCTTAGCTTGGTAACATTAAACTACTTGTCTATGTACGGTAGGCGGGAATCCTAAAGATAGATCTATTGGGCCTGACAAACCCCATCCTGACTATGGGATGCTTTAGTACTTCGAGGTTATTTTAAACACACCTGATCTGGTGTACTTCAGAGGGTAAAACATGAACATTAAGGCTTGTTACCGGGTACCTACAACTTATAGAATACTTTTATACAATTGTGAGTGTACATATATTTATAAACGGAAATCTTGTGGTCTATTAATATATTGAAATAATTGTTATGATAAACCTATGAACTCACCAACCTTTTGGTTGACACTTTAAAGCATGTTTATTCTCAGGTATTAAAGAAATCTTCCGCTATGCATTAGCTCATTTTAAGGATATTACTTGGAGTCATTCATGGCATATTTTGAAAGACGTTGCATTCGAGTCATTGAGTTTATCAAGATTATTATTAAGCCAATTATAGTTAGATGTATTATGAAATGGTGTGCATGCAGTCAACTTTCGTTGTAAAGAAAGTTTATCTTTTAAAAATGAATGCAATGTTTGTAAAATGTATCATATAGAGGTCAAATACCTCGCGATGTAATTAACTATTGTGAATCGTTTATAATGTATATGAACGGGTTCTTTCAATGATGGAATGTGCTACTATTTTCATAAAGAGGGACATCACAAGCCGGATTGTCTAGAGTTGTCGGCGGCAAATGCCGTGAGGAGACATTAAGGTACTTTTCGTTTTTAATAAATATGTCCTTTGATTATTTATTATGTGCCGATGAGTTCGGGTTTGTTGAATGCATTGTGTTGTGCGTATTATTATTATGGTTGACATTCCTAATGGAATTATCCTATGGAGACTTTTTGATTGACGGACGAAGGGCGTAAGACTTGGTGCAACCAAGCATTCCTTAGTGTTTGGGAAAATGTTTCTACCAAGCCATGGAAATGGGCTTTGGTGTTCGGATGTTAGCACGTGTTCGCATTCGTGTTGAAGTTGTAGAACCATGAGGTACATCGGGTGGATGGGACCCTTGAGATTGAATGTTTTGATCTCAATGAATGTGATAATGGAGTATACGGGATGCAATGTTAGGTGCCTCTTTCATACCTACTAGCGTGGTATTCGACTCCAATGGTGTTGCGGTTACATTGAACTTAGGGTACCGGCAAGAAATCCTTAGGTGCTTGAGTGACGGTGTGGTAGTTACAAGTGAAAACAACTCGATGATTGCTAGAGTGGTACTTGTATGGTTTGGTAAGTACTTCGGTTGAAGTAGCGAAGGATAATCTGAAACCCTTCGTACGCTCAAGGATAGATCAAGGTATTGTGATGTGTATATCATGGGACACAAGACGGATGGATCTCGTCTTTCTTTAGCGTGTTGGTTGTATGAGTCTCGGTGAGACGAAGACGGACTTAACGATTGACTAAGTCAACGATGAGTGGATAGTATTTTTGCGGGATATTATTATCTC
The DNA here is from genome assembly GCF_046630445.1 of Rutidosis leptorrhynchoides. NCBI lineage: Eukaryota > Viridiplantae > Streptophyta > Magnoliopsida > Asterales > Asteraceae > Rutidosis > Rutidosis leptorrhynchoides. Next base: position 267,158,046 of record NC_092333.1, on the reverse strand, counting down.
AATGATGTGGTTAGGGAATGGAGCTCTAAGTGGGGGAGTTTGTACTCCCACACAAAGAGGTTTTAGTGAGTAGTTGTAGGATGGAGCTCATATAGATTCGGTGCTAGTTTTGACACCTACGTTGGTCGACTTTGGTAAGAGTACAATTTGGATTAAATCGTACCTATTAAATTGGATTTAAATTATCACCGAGGTGGTGATATGGTGAGTATCGTTGAGAGATAATGGACGTGTTCGATGAGCAAGGTGAGATCCCTGGTTAAGGGATGTGCGTGTTGGATTCTCTTCTAGAGAATTATTTTTTTTGTGTCTATGTGCGATATAGGTGGTTCTTGCTCGATTGTGATGTCGTTGTGCACGCGTACGTATAATGTGTGTACGAGGATTCCAAGTGAGTGGAATGTTTCTAAGTATGAGTATATACTTGTTGCTTGTGGGGGATGGTTAGGGTATTCCGTTAGGATTCACTATGGTGTGTGCAGTGCGCGATGCTACACTACTCTTTGATTGAGGCCAAGAGCGTGTGTGAGATTGGTAAGTTACGGTCGTTGACTCAGTCCGTTAACTTCATCTTGGGAGTAGTGTTATATCGTCATGGTGTAACATTATCGGGAAATGAGAGTACCGATGGGAAATGAGAGTACCATTCCTTGTGTTGTGATTTGGGAGGTGAATATTGGTTGCGCGTATTCACAATGACTCGGGTTGTTGCGGTCATCCCATTTGTTGGAAATATGGATTGGGTTGGTGAATTTTGGGTTGTTGCGAATTCACTAAGGTTCGGGTTATTTTGACCATCCTCCATATATGTTTAGGCTCGGGTTGTTTTGGTCATCTTTGGTGTGACTAGTGATGCGATAGCCGTGTTTCGCTCACATAATTGTTGAGGGTGTGATAATAGCCATATTTGTACACCTTGGGATTTGCGTTGCCATAGTCGTTTTGAATGCTAGAGGATTTAGCCGTTTGCTTACGATGTTACAATAGTTGCGTATTAGCCTTGTTTGCGCACTAGAAGGGATGTTAAGTGGTAAGTGTTATCCGTAAGGATTCACTTTTATTCGGTCTTCATTGTTTGGGTTGTTGACCTTATTTTGGGACGTGGTTACTATTAGCATTGTAGTTGGTAAGGGTACACTAAGGGACTGATATCTCGGTAAGAGATTGGTTGAGTTTTTCCCGACGTGAGGGATTGAGCAAGTTTTAGTGCTAGGATTCATAGATTTGATAAATCGTGAGTGATGATTGAGTGATAAAGGTGATCCATTGGGAAGAATTGCCTAGAGAGGTTGGGAGAACACATGATGATTCCACTTACGCAAAGGGATCGTAGTAAACTTCGAGTGATGTGTGTATTGCATGTCTCAGAGTGCGTGCAAGTATGTTTTTGGTAAATGAAATAACCTTCGAGTTAATGATAAATGTGTAGGAAGTCCGATTGAAACGTATGTTCGAGGACCATAGAGTGTGGGTCCAGTTGGTTAAGTGACGAGGATCACAGGGACGTGATCAAGTTTAAGTGGGGGAGAGTTGTAATACCCCGATTCTCAAAGTATCTTGGGAGCTGCATCGCGGGCCCTTCTAGCCGCGCCGCGGGCTTCAACTGTTTCAGATGACCAATAATTGAAAAATGTTCTGATTTTGTTTTTGCCTACGAGCCGCGCCGCGGGTCTAAAGAGGCGCGCCGCGCCTTGTCTGGGCCAGACCCGAATTTCAACAAATTGTTGAAAGGTTTAATGAGGGGTATTTATGTCTTTTCACTTGGAAACAGATTTGTGGCCATAAACTAAGATTTGGATCCATCTTTGGATCATTTTTCACATCCACAAAAACACACTCTTCAAACCCTAGTGAGAGAAAGAGGATTTTAGAGAGAGAAAGCTCCGATCTTGAAGGAAGGAGGTCGATTCGGGTGAAAGCTCGAGTGTTAATGTTGTTCACCTCGTTCACGGCTATGTTTTGGTGCTAGTGGTAAGTCTCAAATCTAAGTTTCATTATTCACGATTGTTGTTCAATTTAGGATTTTGAACTTGCATGTTCTTGAGAAAACCCATTTAGCTCTTTAATGGAAGTTTGGAGCTAGTAATTGGTGTTGTTGACTCTTGTTGGTGGATTTTGGGTTGGTTGATGATTTAATCATGTTTAAGACTTGGATTTAGGTTTAATCATTAGGTTTAGTAATTTTGGAAGTGTTGAAACCCATTTGGGTGTATTTAGAAGACAAATTTTGGAAATGGGTCAAAATTAGGGTTTATGAGTCAAATTAGGGAAGGCAAGTATAATACGTGTGTTTTGGTTAAATTGGCGTTATAAGACCATTTTCACTTGTGATTAATGATTATTAGTTAGTTTGGGTGATGTTTGTACTTGGAAGTGCTTTTGGGTCGAAATTACACTAGGTGTCAATATGGGTTGGTTTGTAACCCACCCTAATTGTGTTGTTTGTTATGTGCTAAATGGAATAGGTACTTTCCATTGGCGATTGCGGATTTCGGTATTGCATTCATCACGGCGCTAAGGTGATTGTAAGTATATTATATGCGTATGTATGCATAGGATGGGTGCGGGTCAGTAGAGTGATCCTTGCTCGGATACACTCTACATGTGATAGGATGATGGATTCTTGGAGTTTTGAGTCCATATTGTACGCTCATGTGTTTTGGGTTACCACCCTTGGGATAGTGAATCTTTGGAGTATACGGATTCACGTTGGTATGTTGGGCCAATCCCGTCGATGTTGATGATGTTGAGGAGATGAATCTCGGGTAGTTCGGATTCATGATGACTCGGGTAGATCGGTCATCCTTATTGATGAGGTGGTAAATTTCGGGTAGTGCGAATTCACTAAGGCACGGGTAGTTCGGCCAACCTTGGTTGTTGAGGCGATGAAGGTAGTGAATCTCGGGTAGTGCGAATTCACTAAGGCTCGGGTTGTTCGGCCAACCTTCATATGTATAAGGTAAAGGTGTTAACCTTGGTGCTTTGGTCGTAAATTGTGTATGTGTATATATACTTATTGTATGTTGTAGCAAATCTTGCGGTGTTAGCTTGGTGGTACGTAAAGTATACCTTACTAGTTATACTTGGAATTCGGTATGTGTTTACCTTATGTGTTTGGTTGTACGTATTTATTTTATGCATATGTATGTATATAGTATGTTTATACTCACTAAGCTTTCATTGCTTACCCTCTAGTTGTTTACATTTTTATAGATTCGCGTGGAGGTGGTGGCTTGGGTAAGCGTGGGAACCAGTGGACTTGCGTAGGTAACTTTAAAAGGCGTGCTTTTGGATTGATTAGGATTGGGTAGCGTATCCCCAATCACCATGCTCGGTCTTTGTCGAGTTTAAACACTTTGAGTCGAAAGTGTCTTTTGGGGTCTTGTTAAATGGGTCAATGTGGTCCTGGGGTTTTGCAACTTATATTGTTGTTTTATTATAACTAAAATTATGTATGATGATGTTTTAATCACGCCTTGGGTTGAATGTATTGTTATGGTTTTAAGAATGGGAGACTTGTGATATTTTAAACAAAGAGAAATGCTGAACCAGAGTGGGAGGCGCCGCGGCCAAAGGGCCACGCGCCGCGTTCTGTAGTTTAAAACGTGGAAAGTCTTTTTGTAACCTGGAGGAGTCTGAATCAGATGTGAGGCGCGCCGCGCCCACAACTGCCGCGACGCGGCTTGTATCAAATTTTTTTTATACGTAAATGGTTGGTTATCGGGTTGGGTCGTTACAATTTAATCGGCTTTAATTGAGAGAACAATCTACGTCATTAGTGAATCATCTGAGTGAACACTTCTTTGTCCATCTGGTTATTTGTTTTATTTATTTTCGCATTATTAGTTTATTCAAACCCCCATTTTACAACATAAATCTTCAGAATAATTATCAGTCTTAAAATCTTAAACGCTGCTCCCTGCGAACGAATTCGTAACTATATTACAATAAGATTAGGTGTGTTTTACGCATATCAAAATTTTGGCGCCGCTGCTGGGGAGCGGTGTTTTCGCGAAAGTTACTTTTCTGTTATTTTATTTTAAGTTTTATGCATTGGTTTTTGTTGTGGTGTGATCACATGTTAGGTATTAATAACTTTGGAACCGTCTAGAGTTTATCATACACGCAGTAAAGCTAAAGTGGAGCAAGAAATCGTCGAAGGTTTCTCAGTATTACCTTTTTATATTCCGGATTTTGAGTATATTAAAGAAGAGGTTAAAATGGGTGAACCAGCGAGAGGTCAATCCATGGGACTGATGATGAAAGCCACGAGGGCTGGTAATGGACATGCCATTACCCAACCGGTAGTTGATAAAGACTTTAAGGTTAAGGACAAGATTTTAAATATGATCACTCATCAGTGCCAGTTCAGGGGTACACCGAAAGAGGATGCTTTCGAGCATCTTCGGAACTTCAAAAGCATATGTAATTTGTTCAAAATTGCCCAAGTTGCGGGCGCAGTCATTTATTTGAGGGTTTTTCCTTGGTCTTTGAAAGACGATGCCAAGGACTAGTTAGAATCACTGCCTGAAGGTGAAATTGACAGTTAGACTACGATGGAAGATAGATTTTTGCAACGTTTCTTTCCAGCTTCTAAGGCCGCGAAACTACAGAGTGACATTAATCACTTTGTTCAAAAGTCAAACGAGACACTCTATGATACTTGGACCCGTTTCGGTAAAATGCTTCGCAATTGTCGTCAACACTGGTTGAACAACTTTAATAAGGGCCAAATTTTCTACAAGGGTGTTAATGTGCCGACGAGGAAAGAAATTGACATTGCTGTAGGTGGTTCTTTAATGAAGAAGACACCGGATGAAGCCTATAACATCTCTAAAATAGCTACACACTCATATGATTGGCATCAAGAGATGGATGTTTCTCGGTCTTCTCATGTCGCTAGTACCGAAACTAGTGATGAACTTACATTGATTAAAGCACAACTGGCAACTGTTAAAAGACAAATGGAAACGATGACTAAGGAGACGCATGCTATAAGGGTTGGTTGTTAATTATGTCAGGGGCCACATCTTACAAAGGATTGTAATCAGGCAACTATGGAAGAGCAGGTGAACTACTTAATCAATACAATAATCAGCTCAAGGAGGTAGTTCGGGTTATAAAATGAACGAACCACCAGGGTTAATAAGTCGTATGTGGATAAAGGTCCTTCACAAGAGGAGTTATTGCGGGGTTTTATTATAAAGACAGATGAAAGCATCACGGCTTTGAAGCAAGATAGTGAATCGACAAAACAACGAGTGAGAAGTCAACAGGCCTCGATACAGAATTTGAACGGGATGTAGGGCGTATAGCTTAATCGCTTACGGAGAGATCACCGGGTCCTCTCCTTTCTAATACACAAGCTAATTCGAATGTCAATGAGCCACCCCGAACATTCTTGACTAATAACCACCGAAATGATGTGAAGAATAAAGAGCCTCAAGTTTCTAATTATTCGCAAGTTAATGTTATTTCTGGTGTTGAGGGTTGTGGTTCCTATGAAGTTATTCTGACTTATACTCATAATGGTGTAGACAGTTGGATTTGATTTAGTGATATAACTCCCGCGTATGGTAATTACTTAATGAGTTTGATGACATGGAGTTCTTCTAATTCGGGTAATCAAGAGTTGAAGGTGAAAATTGTGGAGACTACCGAGTTTCCCAAGTTTAGTGTGAATAATGTTGAGAAGGTTGAAGTGGAACAACAGGTGACACCTTCACCTAAATTGAAAGTTTACAAGCCGCCCATTCCATATCCAGAGGCTATTCAATCAAAGCAACCAAAGGACACTATTTGTAAGTCTGTTAATACTAATGATAATATTTGTGTGCATGTACCTTTGGTTGATGTTCTTGCAGGTATGTCCAATTATGAGAAATTTTTAAAAGATTTAATGTCAAAGAAGGGTGAGCATGAGCAGGCATCCTCCGCGTTTCTTGAAGCGGAATGAGCTGTTATTTTGGAAAAGAATGATATGCCACCAAAGTTAGGTGATCCCGGGCCATTCATAGTGCCCTGTAGGATTGATGACTCTGAAATTTTTAGGTGTTTAACCGATTCAGGTGCGAGTATCAATCTTATGCCATTGTCCGTTTATTCACGTTTGGGTTTAAATAAACTTAAGTTGGCTAATACTGGAGTTAGGTTGGTTAACCAGTCAATTAGTAAACCCATAGGGTGTCACGACCCGGAAAATTTCGACTAATTTTGAACCAAACTCTTGATACGATTTAATATCTTTGACACGATAAGCAAAAATCTGTAAGGTTGAGTCTCAAAATTTTTGAACTGTTTCATATATTCAATTGACCTTCGACCAATTCCGACGATTCACGAACAACTATTTATAATTGGATACGTGTATATATATATATATATATATATATATATATATATATATATATATATATATATATATATATATAATAATTATAATTTGAAATATTAAATGTTGTTGTTATAAAATATGATATTATAATAATTTTTATTTAAAAACATATCTATATATAAATGAAAGTATATTAAAAATAAAAATTAAATAATTGTAATACTCGTTGGACGTTTAGATTATTATTTAGAGAAGTTTAATTCGAACTTATATGATTCTAAAATAAACGGTGATCCGAAACTGAGTTCTATGAATTATAGACTTATTAAAAATGTATTTAGGAACTATTTGGTAAGTCTTAAAACTTTTTATATGTTACCTGGGATTGGGAGTGGACAGTGAGTAAAATTTTGTTTAATAGTTAATGATCGAATTTTATACCATAATGACAGAAATAAATAAAGGAATTTAATTTAAAATTTTGGGATTTTATCCAAAGACTTTTATCCGCCACTGACTATCAACGGAACACGAAATTCAATCCGTAAAAGATGATGCCTAACTAAATGCACGTTTAATTTATTTAATTATATTATAAACATTATTATATTTAATCACTGTGTATGATTGAATTATGATTGAAAACTATTTCCTTTTCGTTTCATTTATTAGCATATAGATTTGTTTGATGTGAGGTAGATTATTAAATTACACTACTGTCTACCACTAACTTATGTCTTATATAATTACATGCATATTCAATTCATCATCCGGCTGCTACTATGCTTAATTGAAAATTTAGTTTAGTAATGTTTCCTTTTCATTCTATCTATTCTATTATATATACCTTTATGGGACATAGATATGTATCCCATCATATACATACAAACACATGACCACATTCCCTTTCCTTTCTAGCTTTTTAAATCGCAATTATATCTACACCATCTTCATTATTACCACTAAATTCCTTTCTTTCTTTATAATTGACACATACTTATAACAAACTTGGGACCAGAGTGTTTCCTTCTTTCTTATTCTTTTTTTTAACATCACTATCTTTCTCTAAATATCTACGTATGATCATATTACATAAACTATCATCTATTTTCTATATCTTATATATATATATAGATATACACGGTTAGATAAAAATGAGAAGACCACAATCATTTTTCCTCCTCCTCTTCTTCACCGGCTACCACCTCCTAACACAACCCATATCAACCACCATTCCATGAAACCTACAACTATATATTTTTTTTCCTTTGTGACGATATCAAAACAAACCCAAGAATCAAGACCAAAACACAACACGCAATTCTAAATAATATTTGATTAAAACCCAAGAACCCGATCACCTTACCACCACCCTTAGTCCTTAATTAATATTGTTTCTGTTGTTCAAAAACACCAAACCACTTTCATCACCCTACCACCGATCACCACTATCCCCCATAACCATCACCAAAACCACCTTAATCATCAACCACCTTCGAACCACTTCAACACCAACGTGAACTGCCTCCTGTTGCTACCGTATACTTCTGTTCCACAACCCACGAAACTGCTACTACATTGAACCTGCTTCGTTCCTGTTTCAAACTCGCAACCATAACACGTACACCACCCATTCGTAATTATTTCGGTTTCATTAAAACCTGCTGCTATATGCCGAATTGTTTTCGGTTTCCTCTAGCAAACCGTCACTTTCTCTTTTACTTTTATCTCAAGACCCACTTGCTAATAATATATCAAGTAATACTTTATAGTGGTGTATTATTCTTGTGTTTTTGGCCGTTAGTTGCATATTAAAAAGGATAAAAGTGTAACCCACAATAATTATTGAGTATCCAATGCACCATAGATATGTTAGCCGTTCCACTAAAACAACTAGAAACAAAATACTTCATTTCTTAATTAATTGGGCAGTTACTTCCTGTTTCAAGTTGGACCGAGACTTGATTCATGATTTTCGTTGGGCTTGGATAAGCTAACTAATTGGGCCGTGTTCCTATGAAGCTGGGTCGAATTATAACTGTTGCAGTATAATTCATGTTTCTGTGTAGGGTTGCTGCACGAATGAAAGGTGTGAGATGATTCGAATGATGATATTGATGGTGCTGTAATGATCATAAAATGATAATCGTGATTTTATATGAAGGGATGATAAATTTATGTAAATGTTATATTATGATGATGCATGAAATAATAAATAATACATGATGAAGACGATTAAACGATTCAAGATGATGACAATTATGATCACGAAAAGTATGTTGATAATGATTAGATGATATTAAGATTAATATGGTGATGAAGTGGTTAAAGGAAATTAATTTGTGGGTTACCTAAGTAAAACAAAACAATTTAGACGGTTCAGAGTGTTGTGTTAAACCAAGAGGTCTCGGGTTCGAGCTTGAGCTATGACCATTTTTTTTTGGGAAAGCCTTTTAACTCTTATAAAGGTAGTTTACTCACTTTTATTATTATTATTATTATTATTATTATTATTATTATTATTATTATTATTATTATTATTATTATTATTATTAAATTAACACTAAATATTAAAATCATGATTATAATCGTCAAAAGTATTACTATCATTATTAGTATTATTATCATTATAGTTATTAATATAAATATTAGTATCATTATTATTATTAGTAAAATCATTATTTTTTTACTATTATTTATTATTATGAAAATTAACATTTTTATTAAAAATTATCTTTTTTATTAAAGTATCAATTTTTATCATCTATATTAAAAGTATCATTTTTAACCCTATTATCATTATTATTATTTTTACAATTACTAATATTATTTTAGTATTACTATAATTTTAACAAACAAATGATATATATATATATATATATATATACAAAAATATATTTATATGTATATATATATATATATATATATATATATACAAAAATATATTTACTATATATAGCATAACAAAATTTATATTTTTATTTATTTTGAATATATAAAATGAATATACTAAACATATAGGTTAATAATATAAAAATAATATAACTAATAAATTTATATATAACTTTGTTCGATTACAATAATGTGTGTTAATATATATATATACAAATGATATAGGTTCATAAATCCGAGGCCAACCTTGTATTTGTTAAATGACGTCATATGTATTTTTACTACAAAATACAGTATGGTGAGTTTCATTTGCTCCCTTTTTAATTGCTTTTGCAATATATATTTTTGGGCTGAGAATACATGCGCTGATTTTATAAATGTTTACAAAATAGACACAAGTACTTAAAAATATATTCTACGTTGAGTTGTACCACTGGCATACTTTCATGTAGCTTGGTAACTACTATTTACATGTGGTATAGTAAATGCGAATCCTGTTGATAGATCAATCGGGCCTGACAACCCCAACCGGACTGGACGACCAGTATTCAACGGTTGCACAGTACTTCGTTTGTAGGCTACACTTGGTGCAGTGTAGTGAGATTTCATAATAAAGGGAATATGCGACGTTGATTAATAGTTAAGTATGGTTACCAAGTGCTCAACCACTTAGAATGCTTTACATACACTTGCGAGTGTATTATGTTTATGATTATGAAATCTTGTGGTCTATTAAAATATTGAAATGATTGTTATGATAAACCTATGAACTCACCAACCTTTTGGTTGACACTTTAAATCATGTTTATTCTCAGGTACGAATTAAGTCTTCCGCTGTGCATTTGCTTAATTTAAGGACATTACTTGGAGTCGATCATCGCAATGGAACCAAATGTTGAAGACTTTGTCCAGGAGGATAAGGACGGGTCTTTACTGGTGGTATCAGAGCGGTGGTCTTAGCGAACCAGGTCTTGCATTAAGGTGTCTAACTGATAGTTGTTTAGATGCATTAGTGAGTCTGGACTTCGACCATGTCTTCATGTCAAAAGTTTTGCTTATCATTTCTAGTCGGAAATCATCTGCTTATCATCCTTAGGAAATTATCTGCTTATCATTCTTAGTCTGGATATGTCTTGCTGCCTCAATTGCATAGACAGTGTATAGATAAATTCATATCTTAGCATATCTATTAGTGTTACCTTTGCCTGACAGCTTCCGTAGATTCCTCTGTAATTTATGGGATTTTAGTATTATATATGCATACGTAAATTATGTATTGCAGGGTACTAATCTACAATCTATTTCTTATCGAAATTCCTTCATCTGATCGTACGAGATAAATCCCTCAACCAGTTCGAGTCCCTCAGAATTCGATAGCTATTCCGACATGGATATTCACCTAAGCTTTGAAAGCGGTGTCACCAGAAGGAATCAATCAATCAGCCATCCCCAATTCATCTGATGGGTTCGTAGTCGACTTAATCAATGAAGACGCGAAGAAGGCGATCCTTTTCACCAACCGAATTTACCTCTTGGTGGTAAACCTGAAGCACTTACCGATGAACCAGTCCGAAACACCATTTTCACCTTCATTTCCCGAATATCTCGTCATGATTACATACTATCTCAGATTCTAAACCTTATTCATTCACTTGTTCTCACCGACAATCATCCCGGAATAATAGAAGAAGTCAACGAACTTCGCGCTCGAGTAATCAATTTGGAGAATATGGTGTAAAACTTACCAGCTTCACCAACATCACCGGCACCAACAGTACCATCACTAACAGCACCAGTACTATCAACAATCCATGCCTCAACATCTCATTCTGTACCTCGAGCATAATCATCGTTCTACGTATCGTTCTACACCGACTATCTTTGTTCTACATATCGTTCTATATCAATTACCTTTGTTCTACATGACGATTATGTAATCTCTAATGTTTTCGAGATTATATATTCTTATTCTAACGGTAAATCAAATGAGTCTAATATCATATCGACTCATTAAATCCATGATTACATCTGAAGAAAATATATATGTAAGAATATTTTCATAAAGATTGTAATTAAAAATTCATTTGTACAAAGTGTTAATGGTGAAAATATTTTAACGGGTAGGTAATACCCGAGGAATATTTAGATTTCACATTAATAAGTTACACTGTACATTCTTCGAATTTGATTCAACGATCATTTACTATCCTAATTACAACCACCGATATATGTATCCGTTCACCAAAGAATAACTATTCTCATTCAAATTTAATTTCATATTTGGATTTTGACCTATCAGAATCCAACAAGTGGCATAATGAAGAAAACATTGGACAAAATAAAATTTGATAGAAACAAACAATTTAACTATGAGAAGAATTCTGTTAATAATCCACGCTAACTGTTCCTAGCTAACTGTTCCTAGCTAACTGATTATATTTTATTTATCGCAATTTATTTATCGCAATTTACATTCTCGCAATTTTATTTATCGTCATTTAATTTCTGTTATTTACTTTGCGCACTTTATTTATCATCATTTAATTTCTGTTATTTATTTTTACGCACTTTAAATATCGGGACACGTATACAAGGTTTTGACATATCATATCGACGCATCTATATATATTATTTGGAATAACCATAGACACTCTATATGCAGTAATGCATGAGTTAGCTATACAGGGTTGAGGTTGATTCTACAATAATATATATAGTTTGAGTTGTGATCGAGTCTGAGACGTATACGGGTCACGAAACATATTAATTAATTCAAATATTATATATTAAACTATATATGAATTATTGGACTGTTAACTGTGGACTATCGACTATGGACTAATAATATTGGACAATTAAAATGAATTAAAATATTGATTATAACATATGAAACTAAACATTTCTTCAAGTTTGCCACTTGATTTCATTTTAAACTTCATTTGTATCTGGACGATTACAATATGCGTTTAAACCATTCATGATTCTTGAAAACACCTCGATCGAGAGGATGAACTAGCCACACTTCATCTACGGAAGAAAAGATTGATGCATATAGCTATGCACCTGAAAAACTCTCGGAAACCTTGTAAACGTTTAACACGTAGCTGTGCTAATTCCTTTAGTGTTATTATTACCGAAAATAACCTTGCAACTCCTGTTCGAGATAGCCAGTTTTGTCACAGCTCCAGCAAGTCAACTCCGAATTTTCATCTGAAACAACCTTATTATAACCTTGATATATATATATATGTGTACTCTTTATTGTTACTGGGGGAACCTTTCATATTCCACCATATTACCGTCAGCGTTTAATCATCTAAAAACACAATTCTCCTGAAACCACCTCGGTTTGAAAACCGATGACCCAGATCCATTAACTTTGAAAATGCTGATGAAGCAGCTTGTTGTAGATGATCTTAATGGCCAAAAGTTGATGATAAAGAAGGAAGTGTTAGGAACGCTCGATAGAAAATTTGGTACTGAAAAACGAATTGAGCTAACATGAAGGAGACCAAGGACAAATACAAGGACCAAATCCTATATTCAAAGAATCCAGGTAATTTGGGATCCGATGAAATCTTTAGAAAATATCTTACTCCGAGGACATGTTAAAATCTAGCGGAAAATTTTTCATCATCATCTTTCGAACTTAGAAATTCCAAAATATCGTCATAAAATATCTTCGATATTTCTGAGGATACCTTCAGAGCTATTCTTATCCGAAATTATTTATCTCTTCGCGCTATCTATATTACATCATAAAAGAAACTGTTTTAGTATTCTGTAACAATCGAGTTTAAAATATGAATGATTTCCTAGAGAAGTGTAGGGAATTGAAGCATGAGTTAGTATAATATAATGACGTCAGGCCAACGTGGTTATATTATAGTAAGTCATGCTGAGTTTCTAATGGAACGTGATGATTCACAGACCCTACCGTCATCATGTGCCATGTTACATAACTCATTCATTTTACGTAATCTCTAAACATATCACGGAAATATTTCCTTGATATTTCTGTTCTTCCGTAATTCCAACAGTTTACTAATTTATCATGATATTACATTTTCTTTCTGATTAGAAGATTTCTTTAAATTCCTTGAATTTTGAAAAATCAACCATGACTACGTCAAAAGATAAGACGGAACTTTTCACTCTTTTGTGATAGTTTCACTCGTACGCTTCATATGACCGAATCGTTTTATCTATATTAATCGATAACGATAAAACTCTAATTATCAACTCATATTCGTCATGAAAACATTTTTATTGTTAGCCATGATGACCTCACTCAAATTTCGGGACGAAATTTCTTTAACGGGTAGGTACTGTCACGACCCGGAAAATTTCGACTAATTTTGAACCAAACTCTCGATACGATTTAATATCTCTGACACGATAAGCAAAAATCTGTAAGGTTGAGTCTCAAAATTTTTGAACTGTTTCATATATTCAATTGACCTTCGACCAATTCCGACGATTCACGAACAACTATTTATAATTAGATATGTATATATATATATATATATATATATATATATATATATATAATAATAATTTGAAATATTAAATGTTGTTGTTATAAAATATGATATTATAATAATTTTTATTTAAAAACATATCTATATATAAATGAAAGTATATTAAAAATAAAAATTAAATAATTGTAATACTCGTTGGACGTTTCGATTATTATTTAGAGAAGTTTAATTCGAACTTATATGATTCTAAAATAAACGGTGATCCGAAACTGAGTTCTATGAATTATAGACTTATTAAAAATGTATTTAGGAACTATTTGGTAAGTCTTAAAACTTTTTATACGTTACCTGGGATTGGGAGTGGACAGTGAGTAAAATTTTGTTTAATAGTTAATGATCGAATTTTATACCATAATGACAGAAATAAATAAAGGAATTTAATTTAAAAATTTGGGATTTTTTTCCAAAGACTTTTATCCGCCACTGACTATCAACGGAACACGAAATTCAATCCGTAAAAGATGATGCCTAACTAAATGCACGTTTAATTTATTTAATTATATTATAAACATTATTATATTTAATCACTGTGTATGATTGAATTATGATTGAAAACTATTTCCTTTTCGTTTCATTTATTAGCATATAGATTTGTTTGATGTGAGGTAGATTATTAAATTACACTACTGTCTACCACTAACTTATGTCTTATATAATTACATGCATATTCAATTCATCATCCGGCTGCTACTATGCTTAATTGAAAATTTAGTTTAGTAATGTTTCCTTTTCATTCTATCTATTCTATTATATATACCTTTATGGGACATAGATATGTATCCCACCATATACATACAAACACATGACCACATTCCCTTTCCTTTCCAGCTTTTTCAATCTCAATTATATCTACACCATCTTCATTATTACCACTAAATTCCTTTCTTTCTTTATAATTGACACATACTTATAACAAACTTGGGACCAGAGTGTTTCCTTCTTTCTTATTCTTTTTTTATAACATCACTATCTTTCTCTAAATATCTACGTATGATCACATTACATAAACTATCATCTATTTTCTATATCTTATATATATAGATATACACGGTTAGATAAAAATGAGAAGACCACAATCATTTTGCCTCCTCCTCTTCTTCACCGGCTACCACCTCCTAACATAACGCATATCAACCACCATTCCATGAAACCTACAACTATATATTTTTTTTCCTTTGTGACGATATCAAAACAAACCCAAGAATCAAGACCAAAACACAACACGCAATTCTAAATAATATTTGATTAAAACCCAAGAACCCGATCACCTTACCACCACCATTAGTCCTTAATTAATATTGTTTCTGTTGTTCAAAAACACCAAACCACTTTCATCACCCTCCCACCGATCACCACTATCCCCCATAACCATCACCAAAACCACCTTGATCATCAACCACCTTCGAACCACTTCAACACCAACGTAAACTGCCTCCTGTTGCTACCGTATACTTCTGTTCCACAACCCACGAAACTGCTGCTACATTGAACCTGCTTCGTTCCTGTTTCAAACTCGCAACCATAACACGTACACCACCCATTCGTAATTATTTCGGTTTCATTAAAACCTTCTGCTATATGCCGAATTGTTTTCGGTTTCCTCTAGCAAACCGTCACTTTCTCTTTTACTTTTATCTCAAGACCCACTTGCTAATAATATATCAAGTAATACTTTATAGTGGTGTATTATTCTTGTGTTTTTGGCCGTTAGTTGCATATTAAAAAGGATAAAAGTGTAACCCACTATAATTATTGAGTATCCAATGCACCATAGATATGTTAGCCTTTCCACTAAAACAACTAGAAACAAAATCCTTCATTTCTTAATTAATTGGGCAGTTACTTCCTGTTTCAAGTTAGAGCGAGACTTGATTCATGATTTTCGTTGGGCTTAGATAAGCTAACTAATTGGGCCGTGTTCCTATGAAGCTGGGTCGAATTATAACTGCTGCAGTATAATTCATGTTTATGTGAAGGGTTGCTGCACGAATGAAAGGTGTGAGATGATTCGAATGATGATATTGATGGTGCTGTGATGATCATAAAATGATAATCGTGATTTTATATGAAGGGATGATAAATTTATGTAAATGTTATATTATGATGATGCATGAAATAATAAATAATACATGATGAAGACGATTAAACGATTCAAGATGATGACAATTATGATCACGAAAAGTATGTTGATAATGATAAGATGATATTATGATTAATATGGTGATGAAGTGGTTAAAGGAAATTAATTCGTGGGTTACCTAAGTAAAACAAAACAATTTAGATGGTTCAGAGTGTTGTGTTAAACCAAGAGGTCTCGGGTTCGAGCTTGAGCTATGACCATTTTTTTTAGGAAAGCCTTTTAACTCTTATAAAGGTAGTTTACTCACTTTTATTATTATTATTATTATTATTATTATTATTATTATTATTATTATTATTATTATTATTATTATTATTATTATTATTATTATTATTATTATTATTATTATTATTAAAAAACTAACACTAAATATTAAAATCATGATTATAATCGTCAAAAGTATTACTATCATTATTAGTATTATTATCATTATAGTTATTAATATAAATATTAGTATCATTATTATTATTAGTAAAATCATTATTTTTTTACTATTATTTATTATTATGAAAATTAACATTTTTATTAAAAAGTATCTTTTTTATTAAAGTATCAATTTTTATCATCTATATTAAAAGTATCATTTTTAACCCTATTATCATTATTATTATTTTTACAATTACTAATATTATTTTAGTATTACTATAATTTTAACAAACAAATGATATATATATATATATATATATATATATATATATATATATATACAAAAATATATTTATATTTATATATATATATATACAAAAATATATTTACTATATATAGCATAACAAATTTTATATTTTTATTTATTTTGAATATATAAAATGAATATACAAAACATATAGGTTAATAATATAAAAATAATATAACTAATAAATTTATATATAACTTTGTTCGATTACAATAATGTGTGTTAATATATATATACAAATGATATAGGTTCATAAATCCGAGGCCAACCTTGTATTTGTTAAATGACGTCATATGTATTTTTACTACAAAATACAGTATGGTGAGTTTCATTTGCTCCCTTTTTAATTGCTTTTGCAATATATATTTTTGGGCTGAGAATACATACGCTGCTTTTATAAATGTTTACGAAATAGACACAAGTACTTAAAAATATATTCTACGTTGAGTTGTACCACTGGCATACTTCCCTGTAGCTTGGTAACTACTATTTACATGTGGTATTGTAAACGCGAATCCTGTTGATAGATCTATCGGGCCTGACAACCCCAACCGAACTGGACGACCAGTATTCAACGGTTGCACAGTAATTCGTTTTGTAGGCTACACTTGGTACAGTGTAGTGAGATTTCATAATAAAGGGAATATGCGACGTTGATTAATAGTTAAGTATGGTTACCAAGTGCTCAACCACTTAGAATGCTTTACATACACTTGCGAGTGTATTATGTTTATGATTATGAAATCTTGTGGTCTATTAAAATATTGAAATGATTGTTATGATAAACCTATGAACTCACCAACCTTTTGGTTGACACTTTAAAGCATGTTTATTCTCAGGTACGAATTAAGTCTTCCGCAGTGCATTTGCTCAATTTAAGGACATTACTTGGAGTCGATCATCGCAATGGAACCAAATGTTGAAGACTTTGTCCAAGAGGATAAGGACGAGTCTTTACATAGGGATTGCTGAAAATTGGGTGGTTAAGGTAGGTGAATTAGAGTTTCCAACAGACTTTGTAGTTGTTGATATGCCAAAAGATAAAGTTGTGCCGATTGTGTTAGGTAGACCATTTTTAGCAACTGCACTCACTAACTAGAGGACTTGTAAATTGATTTTGAGGGATAGAGGTAAAACCTTAAGCTTTCAGACTAAGTTTAATGTTAAACCACCACCCACACCTGTAGATTCTATAAATGTAATTACTAGTGTTGAAACTAAAGCTAGTAAACCAAATAAGTGTGGGGGAATGGTAGAGGAAAAGTTTGTTGATACGCCCGAGGTTAGTGTTATTGATAATCAAAGAGGAAGTTGTATAATCGGGTTAGGAATTCAATGTCTGAGAAAGATGAGCATGTTAGAAATAGATTGGTGTCAAATCTTTCTAGAAAGGAAATGGAAAAGCTTAGGGAGTTGACCAAGGAGTCAAAGATGGCAGATGTTTGGTTATTAAATGCAATTGGGTATAGAGATTCAATTAAAGGTTCCGGTGGGTTGAAAAATGGAACCGCATACGATCCGGGCATCAGTTGAGAAGGAAGAGGAGTCGAGTGCGCGACTCCAGAATAAACATCGCACAACCTTGTAAAGTTTGTAAGCAATTCTTATCATTTATGTTGCATTCATTTTAAAACAATAAAACCCATAAAAATGTTAAAAATTAAGAAAAAAAAAAGTTGGTGACTGGATCGCGGCCGGAACACAGGGTGTCGCTACCGCGATATATTTACAGAAATTAGAGTTTCAAGAACAAAGTGGTACCAGATACAAGGTTGGTCGCGACCGAGATTACCCCAATCGTGACCGCGATTCAGCTCTAGACCAAAATGCATTTTTCCTTTTATTTGTTGTTTGTTTGAGACTATTTTGTATTTCTTTGGTTTGTAATTCGGATAACTGTATTTGATATTCTTAAACTATGTACTTGGATAATTTGATGGGACATTTCGGTACCGCGGTGGTACCACCCCATCGTTTGCATGCGTGGTTTTTATGTTATTTGCAGGTTATGATGATTCACATGCTGTTAATTTTCAAAGACTGGCATTAAGTTCAGCGACTTATATTGCATTTGATGATAATTGAGTGATTGATGCTCGAGTGAATGCCGATGTTCTTATGCTAGTAGTAAGTTCAGCGCCATCGTTCACCGTCTCTCCATGATCTCCGAATCTAAAAATCTGGGTTCCTTTTTCTTTTTCCCTTTTCACTATTGTCCTCTCGAATTTATCCTTAATTGTCAGATTTCATGTAAATGTGGGTATTACATGATCTTAATTGGGGGGGGGGGGAGATAAATCCTCGCGGACATTTGTCGCCAATTTGAAAATTTTATGAACTTTTTGAGTAAGTTTTTGTTAAAAATAAGGATGCAAAGTCTATCAGGATTTTAAAAATCTAAATTGTAGGATGATTCAAGTGCATCTATGAAGGAAGTCAAGTCTTTCGAATGCTCGTCTTATTTGGTGTAGGAGACTTCCTAATCTATATCATTTTATACTGACATTGGTTAATACTTCATTTCACGATGTATTACACCAATGTATCGTACTGTGGGAAGAGGTGCCTCGAGCTTCAACATGTGTTGTCTTCTTGATGAAGAGCAATGGCTTTGTGCTAGTGTTTCTAGACAACAAACGCCATGATCAAAAGCCATGGTACCCTTTAAATATGTGAATGTAGTATCTGCTTCCTACATTTTCTTACAACTAGCATAAAATCTAGATGCGTGGGAAGTGGGGTCCAAGGACCTTAAATAAAATTAACCAAGTATTTAAACACTTTCGGGAGAATCGAGTCCTCCCATGTTGTTTTTAGGAAGTAAAGTCTTCCGAAAATTGTAAGTAAAGTCTTGCAAGTTAAGTGGAGCTTCAAAAGACCATTACTTAAAAGTAAAGTCTTTCAGGTTTCGTGCACTAGACCCCGCAAAAAATTTACACCCAATGTAGTTGCTTTCTCATCGCCTTCGAACCGGAAGGTAGTTCACTTCGGAGATATACCGGGTTGGCAACTACCCATGCGGCTGTCCCACAACCGGGAAGGCTTGTATGCACACCGCCTTTTTGAGCCCAAGACATTTGTTATCTCATCGCTTTTGTACCGGGAAGTAGTTTATCCTAGATATATCGAGGTAACAATTGTCCGTGCGGCTGTCTCAAAACTGAGATGGCTTTAAAAGCACATAACCTTAAAGCCCAAAATTTTCGGAAAACTGGTTTTGTGTAAAAACTTAGCTAGTTTTCATGTTCTTAAAATATAAAAATGGTTTTATAAAGGTCATGTTTTTCCTAAGGCCAAATTTTTCTTGGTTCCGCACGTGGTGTTCTTGATTTGGGGTATTGAAGCTTTTGGGTAGTTACGAGTTCGATTTTAGAAGATTGTGTTGAATGAAGGCATGAACCTTGTGCTTATTTTATTGAAGACTACACGATATGGAATTATTGCTTTTGAAGATGATATCAGTATGTCTTGATTCTATACTTTTTGAAGACTTGTCCGAGTATGTTTGTTTCTACATTTGTTGATATTATTTGAAGATAGACTTGCTTGAGGACAAGCAAGGTTCAAGTGTGAGGGATTTGATATTGCTCAAATTATACATATATAATATCGCGATATCGGTTCTTTATTGTTATTTATTTGCGAAGACTTAAAGACTTTTGTGGTTATTTGAGAGAAAATGATGATTTTAGCTCTAGAAGTCTTTGGTTTATTGTTTCGGTTGATTTCGGAAAGTGTAAGCTTTAAATAGACTCAAAATAAGATTAAACGCGAGAAAAAAATGAAAAATTGCTGAAGGGGTGCGAATCGCGATCGCGATAGAGGTAACTGCAGCCGTGATTCATTAACAAAACATGTGTTTTCGAAAGCTGAGCCTATTCTGGTCGCAACTCCCCTATTCCGGTCGCGATCCTTCTATTGCGGTCGCGATTCGGGGTCGGGTTGCTGAATTTTTTGTTACACTATAAATAGACGGGTTTTTACCCCAGATTAGGTTATGCAGCTTTTATCTACGACTTGTTGAGGTTTAGAGGCCACTCTTCATCAATTTTGAAGATCTTAAACATCAAAGTTCAAGGATTGATCATCTATAATCATTGGTACATTTGTTTCTTGATTTTTAATGATATTATCACGAACGCTTTTGTTATTAATTGTTTAGTTGGTTTTTCTAGCATGTCAGGATAAACCCTCTAGTGTTTGCTCAGATGTAATAACTTCTGATAGTTGAATTGTTCTTATTTTTATGGATTTAATGTTTGATTGATTCAGTTTATTCAAGTTTGGTCAAAGACCCACTGTATTGCATGCTTTCTACTTTAATTTGATTATACATGTTATTAACTTGTTATTGTGAGATAATAGGTGTTAGATAACGTGTACTTCAACACTTCATGTGATCTAGACGATTAGGAATTTGATTTCAAGTGATTGTATTAAATATCTAATCGGTAATTGAATGGTATTAGGCATCATAATCGTGACAATTACATTGAGTGATCTTTGTAGTTAGGATTTTAAGTGATTTTAATCCGGACCAAATCTTAATAGCTTAATCTAAGTGATTTATGAGTATTGTGTTCAACCAAAACATCCATTATTATTGTGTGAATCGGTTACTTGACTTTAATTATATAATTTGTTATCTAATTTACGTGAGTTTATTAGTGATAAATGGATTATGCTTCAACTCTTAGGAGATCTAGACATTTACATGTGAGTGTGAATGGTGATTAATTGGTAATCCGATAACACAGTCGTGTAGTTGCTTTAAGTGATTGTAGTAGGTTTTGCGTGAGTTTGACCCAGGATGAATCACAATAGTTTAATCATACATAGTTTGATTGTTTGAATGCGATTAATGTGAGTTAGTCAAGTTTGGATGATTGAATTATAACTTATCAAGCATTTAATCATCTTTAATTGAGTGAACAATCTACGTCATTAGTGAATCATCTGAGTGAACACTTCTTTGTCCATCTGGTTATTTATTTTATTTATTTTCGCATTATTAGTTTATTCAAGCCCCCATTTTACAACATAAATCTTCAGAATAATTATCAATCTTAAAATCTTAAATGATGCTCCCTATGAACGAATTCGTAACTATATTACAATAAGAATAGGTGTGTTTTACGCATATCAATCATTTGTATCATTTTTAACTTTAGTTCTTTTTAATCCTTTATTCGGTTTCCTTAATTAACGTAAGTTGGTTATGGAATGGATTACTATTGTAGGGGATAGAATCCTATTCAAACCCTAATTGCTAGCCTATAAATACATGGCTCTAAAACCCTAAGAGGTACACGTTACATTCTAGGTAACACAAAGCATACTCTCACGTACAAATTACATTTGTACGATCTTCATCATCGATTCGGACTTTCAGGTAAGTTCGTTGAACTATGAATCCTTCATGTTTTGAGGGTCACTCAATCTTGTATGCTAGATTGTTGGTGGGCTCACGATCGGCCGCCCAACCGGGATTATACTGGCTCCGATGCGGGTTATCCCGTTACATTCTACGTAACATAAAGCATACTCTCACGTACAAATTACATTTATACGATCTTTATCATCGATTCAAGACTTTCAGGTAAGTTTGTTGAACTATGAATCCTTCATTTTTGAGGGTCACTCAATCTTGTATCCTAGATTGTTGGTGGGCTCACGATCGGCCACCCAACCGGGATTATACTGGCTCCGATGCGGGTTATCCACGACTGACGTCGGAGGTTCGAATATCGTTTGTCCTTAAACCACATTAATATTGCACTCAAGCGTAGGTTCACCCTAACCCTGTGAAAATATGTTTAATCAATTGGCGCCATCCGTGGGACCGATTATAAAATAAATACATTAGGAAACTACGTTTATGTGTTATATATGGCATTTTTTTCGTAAAATTTTTTGTTTGATTAATCGGTTACTTTCAGGTTTTTAACGAAAAATCTTTGATCATCATCATCAATGGCTGGAGGAAACAAAGGCTCCAAATCACCGAAAATGGGCAGAGATTCATCAACAGGTTCACGATTTCACACGGCTGTAATCAAGTCCATAACCCTACAAACACCAGCTGCGCTGGGTAAGGGTACGGTGAAGCCTCCGGCAAGTACTACAACTGTATCTGGGTCAGTCAACGCTCATCAAATACTGACTGAATCGTCTAATCCAAGTGGACCGTGAAGCTATTGGGACATCGGTTCCGATAAAAGCTTGCCTCATGTTACTCAAAATGAATATAGTTTCGCACCGTTTCCTGAGGTGGGGCCAACAAACTTAAGTTTTGGATCACCAATAGGAACTGTTTCTCCTGGGGTCAAGTACATACTACCTATGTAGGAATTGTGTCAATCCTCACAACTACAGAAACTTCGATTCAAAGGCTTACACCCACAAGTGCTCAGGATGCGATGAGAAAGATGGTTCTAAGAAACATGGATGGTTCATTCATCACGGCAACTCCACAATAACTAGGGGTGTGCATGGTTCGGGTAGAACCGAAAAAATCGAAGATCGAGGTGGAACCGGACCGAAACTGAAATACCCGAGGATATTTGGTCCGATCCTTGGTCCGATCCTTGGTCCATATATTTTCACTATTTCGGGTATCGGTCCGGTCCGAGTCAAACCCAAAAAAAATGAAATTGGACCGGACCGAACCGAATAATATAAATTCCTTATTTGCATGATATAACTTCCTTTAATTAATATGTTTACTTATTCTTATTCATTATAGCATAGCCCTCAAACCTTAAAATTTAGTATGTACACACTAATAAATTTATATACGACCTCCTAATATACTATACAATATTCATATTTGAAGTATAAACTTTTGAAGTTAATCCACTAAATTCACTCATCTTCATCAATTGCAGTCAGTGTAATCTTTCTGTTCATATATTGTTCGTATATTATCAAGCTTTTTCTTTAATATTTGTCTCTTATAAGTGTTTTTGATTTAGAACTAATATTATTACTATGATTTTGATCTAAATTGCCATTATTACTCTAAATTTTATTTTGATATCCGGGTCGGGTTTTTTACCGAACCACTTGAACTGTACTAGAACTGGACCGGAACCGAACCGTTTATAATTGGTCCGTTCCTCGGTTCTCATTTCTCTAGAAATTTGGTCCTCGGGTCGGTCCGGGTATAACCCGGTTCGGTCCGGGTCTGGACCATGCACACCTCTAGCAATAACCAACAGTAACTTATGCGTCTCCGCAACCAACCGTTAATAGTGTACAACCACTATACAGCCTATTTAAACCCAGCTGTTCAAACAATCTTATATCCCAATTACAGCAAGTGGCTCTGCCACACCTGGCTCCAGATTTTAATGAGCCAGCAAAAGTATAAGAGTTCATGCATAATTGGTTTGTAATAATGCAAGGACAAAAAGTGAAACAATCTCTGGAACCAGCTCCTACTACGGAAAAATTCGTTTCATACATTGGAAATCATCCTTTCTCAGTGGCACCGATTTTGCCACTAACGTTGGGAGGTTATGATGGACTGTCAGACCCAGATAATATTCTGTAAAGATGTGAAGGGAAAGCAAGAACACACAGCTGGGGTGATTCGGTAGCATGTCATATGCTTCCAATTGTTTTGTAAGGAGTTGGATGAGAGTGGTTCAATAATTTACCACGTCAAAGCATCACAAGTTTTGCAGATTTAAGATCTCGCTTATTATTAAATTTCAACAACCTATGAGCGCGCAACAGAACGCACGTGGAATGCCATGATATTAAACAAAGACCCAAGGAGTCCCTGGGCGAAATCATTGACATATACACTAAAGAAGTAGCAAAAATACCAGACTTAATAGAGAGTCAAAGAGTGTCAGACTTTATACATTGTATTGACACAGAAAGACATTTGTCTCTATGGCAACGATTGCGCAGGCGTGTTCCGTAAAATTTTACGGAAGCAGTAAAAGAAGCGCATGATCATATGCGATCTCAAGAAGATGTAACGCAGAATTGCGGAAAGAATCTTCCGTATAAAAAAATAATGATGATGATCAGCATTGTGATCAAGGAAGGTCATCAAGATCCAGCAAAAGATATAACAATGGTCCATCACGAGGCGGTAGCTACAACAGTATTAAATACCGCAAGTATGGTAACAGCAGAGGCGGAGGTAGTTATAAAGGAAGAAATTACAATGATAACTACGCACTCATCAAAGTCTTACAAAACACCAAAGGAAATACTGGCAACTTAGCCAGTTATATGCAAAAGCTTTGATGCTCCGACACCTCTTCCTGAATACGCTAAAAAGGACAAAAGAAAATTCTGCATTTCCATGATGATTTTAGCCATGAAACTAATCAATGCCGGCAGGTAATTGAAAGAGTAGTAGCGGAACTTAAAAAGGGAAGACTATAACATCTGAAGAAAGCTGCCAAACCAGCAGGAGACAAGCCTAAGAAAGAATATCCTTGGAAAAAGAAAAACTAGCCAAAAGGAAAAGAAAGTGAAAAAGTTATCAACATGATAATCGGTGGAAGAAGAAACCAACGTCGAAAAGCAGAAGTACCAGAAGAATGGAAAAACGTTCCTATTCTATTCGCGGAAACTACACAAGAACCATTTGATGCACCAATTACAATTAAGGGGTGCATCAAAGGTTGCATGTGAACACTGGTTGTGGTGTCGATATCATGTACGAACATTGCTTCAAACTATTACATGGATCCATATGGACACAACTAATTGCACCTACCATCGCATTGTTGGGAATCTCGGGAGAATCCGCATGGCCAATTGGGGTCATTAAGCTAGAGTTAGAACTAATGGACGATGACAACAAAGATATGGTCAGAAGCACTATGGTTAACTTTATCGTGGTAAGATCGTACTCCCGATACAACACATTGCTGGGGCGTATAACCTTATAAAAGCTAGGCGCAATCCCTTCCACAGTCCATGGTCTTGTCAAATTCCCAACCCCATTAGGTATTGCAACCATAGGTCAGAAAAGCAAGACGCAACCTGTTCAGTGGTAGAAAAGGCAGATGACCAAACCAGTGATGAAGAAAAACTACACAGTTGCATGATCATAGCTAATCCGTGATACCGAGTCAGAAAATTAAAATTCGTAGCGGTTTATCTGATGAAACAAAATTTAAGCTTCTTGATATACTGGCATCCAACACGGATGTATTCGCTTGGAAAAAAGCATATATGACCGGGGTGCTAAGAGAAATAGCAGAGCACAAGCTCAACACAAACCCGAGCCTTACACATGTAAGACAAAAGAAAAGGGGTATGACACCTGACAGAAGTGAGTGGCTGAAAGCAAAAGTCGATAAACTGGTAAAAGCAAATATCCTAAGGGAAGTTCGATATCAGACTTGGGTTGCAAACCCAATGCTAGTTAAAAGGATCTTGGCAAATGTGTGTAGACTTCACGGATATCAACAAGGCATATCCTAAAGATAATTATCCGCTACCATAAATAGATTGAAAAGTTGAGTCATTAGCAGGTTTTCGGCATAAATGATTTTTGGACGCATACAAAGGATACCATCAGATACAAATAGCAATCATGGATGAAGATGAAACAGCCTTTCACATAAGTAAAGGCATTGCTATACAAAAATGTCCTTCGGACTAAAAAATGCAGGTGCCACATGTCAGCGCATGATTGATGAAGCATTCAAAAGCCAAATAGGCAGAAACTTGGAAGCATACGTGGATGACTTGGTTATCAAAAGTAGCTCGAAGCAACGGTTGTTGGATGATGTCTTGAGACATTTACGTCTCTACAAAAAATCAACAGGAAGTTGAATGTCTCCAAATGCAGTTTTGGAGAAGTGGAATGCAAAATCTCCGATCATATTATCACGGAACAAGGTATACGCGCAAAACTAAAGAAGATAGAGGCAATTGAAAGTATGCCCTCGCCAAAAAGTAAGAAGGAGGTGCATAGTATAACAGCAAAATTGGCAGCACTTACAAGATTCTTATCCAAGTCCGCGGAACGTTCATTACCGTTCTTTGCAACGCTAAAAAATTGTCTAAAGAAGACATATTTTAAAAGGACTGAAGAAGTGGAAAATGCCTTGCAAGAAATGAAAAAGTTGTTGAAAGAATTACCAACGATGACTGCGTCGATCGTGGGGGAGACATTGATACTATACATAGCCGCATCAAAGGAAGCAATAAGTTCAGTCTTAATTGCAAATCGAGGACAGGTGCAGATGCCTGTATATTTTGTTAGCAAAGCCTTAAATGGCAGTGAGTTGAATTACTCTGCAATTGAAAAACTGGTATATGCCTTAGTGCATACGGCCAGGCGCTTACGGCGATATTTTCAAGCGCATCCAATTATGGTCATAATAGATCAAACAATAAAGCAGGTGTTGCACAAACCAAAAAATTCTGGTCACATGGCCAAATGGGCTATTGAATTGGGTGAGCATGAAATAAGTTTCTCTCCTAAAAGTGCAGTCAAAGGGCAAGTGTTGGACAATTATTTAGCTGAAACAGCAGGCGAAATTGAAGTTTCACTCGAAACAAAAGAAATTGCACCTATCCCAGAAACTTTATAGGAAATGCACACCGATGGAGCATGTGGTCCAGAGGGTACATGTGTTAGAATAGTTCTCGTAAGTCCAGAAGGGGAAGAATATACATTCTCCTTATGCTTCAGCATTCCAGTCAAATAATGAAGCAGAGTACGAAGTACTGTTATCCGGCATGAGAGTGGCAAAACATCTGGAAGTATGTGAATTGTCAGTTTATGTTGACTCGCAGTTAGTCACAAATCAATTCAATGGTGTATTTGAAGCTCAAGATGAATTAATGCAAAAATATCTGAAACTGGTGCAAAAACTTGCGACTGACTTTAATATCTTCCAGATAATGCAAGTGTCGAGGACGCTAAACAAAAAAGCAGATGCGTTAACTAAACGGGACGCATTGACATTTAGTCATTTCAAAAAAGAAATATGGGTCGAAGAAGTTAAGGTAAAGTTAATTGATACTGACTCTGTGATAGCAACGGTCGAAGAAGATGAACCATACTGGATGACACCGATAGCGGATTTCTTAAACACATGCGCACTACCAGCAGATGCGGTAGAAGCACGAAATATTAAAATGAAAGCGCCAATGTATTTGATAGAAAAGGGAATACTTTACATAAAGTTATTCTTGGTACCACATTTGCGATGTTTAAGTCCCAATCAAGATGAGGTGATCATCAGAGAAGTCCACGAAGGATTGTGTGCGCATTCATGGCATAAGAAAGTTGCGTAAAAAATAATGAGACTTGGTTATTATTGGCCGTCAATGTATAGAGATGGCGCAGAAGTAATACAAAAATGTCAGTCATGTCAATCACTCAATTGCATGCGCCAATAAGCAAAGCTCCGCGACATCCGATGATCCCAATATTCGCACCATGGACATTTTGAAAATGGTCAATTGATATCGTCGGGCCATTCCCATTGGGCCCATATATTAAATACTTAACGTACTTTTTCATAATAATTTATTTTTATCTATGCTTGCTTATAGTTGTAAAAAATGTGAATTATTTACCAGGAGGTGTAAAATTCTTGGTTGTGGCCATTGATTACTTTACCAAATGGGTAGAAGCTAAACCACTAAAAAAATCACTGGAAAGCAAATATGCAACTTCGTATGGGAAAATATCGTCTGTCGATTTGGAATCCCTAATGAGATTGTAAGTGATAATGGTACACAATTTGATGGGAAACCCTTTCAGGGATTAGTGCCAAGAACTAAGCGTGAAGCAAACATTCACGTCAGTTGCACACCCTCAGGCTAATGGTCAATGCGAAGTTACAAATCGCGATATTGTACTCGATATTAAGGCAAGACTTGGCTTATGTCAAAAAGGTTGGGTGCATGAACTACCCAACGTCCTTTGGCCACACCGCACAACACCAAAAGGCTCTAAGAAAGAAACACCATTCAGTCTGGTATATGGTTATGAGCCAGTTATACATGCGGAAATTAATGTGCGAACTAGGCGCATAGCCTAATTTGATGAAAGTAGCAATAGTGAAGAACGATGTGAAAATCTAAACTTCGTTGAAGAGCGCAGAGAAATGAGCGACAATTCAAGAAGCAATCAACAAGCAAAAAATCGCAAGCTACTACAATAAACGTGTGCAGCCATTATCTTTCCAATTGAACGATTTTGTTTGGATCAAAAATGAAGCAAGCAGACCGAAGATACTGGAAAATTAGGCCCAAAATGGGAGGGGCCATATAAAGTTATTGGAATGAGCGATATATGGGCGTATCGACTTGCTGATTTAAGTGGAAAGCCAATAAAATGCACCTGACATGTGCAAACACTAAAGAGGTGCTACATGTGAAAAGACAAACATTGGGATTGATCACCCCACCTATGTGTTTAAACTTTTTATCTTGTAATTTTTATTGTTTTTCTCGTTGTAATAAGACAACTTTGTAAGTTGCTCAACTTTTAATAAATTGAATCAGTAAACTTTAGCCAATAGTATTTGAATATTGAATTTATTTGTTGAGTTCGCACCCTAGCTGCACAGGGATATACTCCAGGTTCCAAGTGGCATAGTTTAGTTTGGTTACTAATGCTATATATAATGATTACAATAGTAAAACATTGATTTTTTTCAAACGCTCGTACATGGCGCGGGGGGAGACCTGCAAAGTTATGATTATACATCACAAGTATAGGGTTACTTTTTATAAATACCCGGACATTGATTTGGCCAGAAGGCTCTTGAAAAAGGCATTAGATTGCCTTTAATACGGATAGTGACATTGGATTTTCCATGCGTAAAAACACTTATAAAATTTTTATAAAAGTCATGAGTAAAAATTATAATAATTGGTTTTCTTTTATGCGGACAACATTGGTTTGTTGCCGCAAGAATAAATATATTATGCTTATATAGAGAGGTCGCTCCCGTCATGTAGCATATAATTTATTCTATATTATTATGCCATTACATATACAAATACGAGTCATCAAAACCGCCTTGACAGAGTCACAACATAACAAATGCACAAAACAAAATGATAGAACACAAAATACCCAGAATTTCATTCCACTAATGATTACAAGTGTTTAAATTGCATAAATTAAGCTCCAAATGCTTACAAGTATGCGTGACCATTATAAATAGGTAAACAAAGGCATAAAAAAGAAAAAAACCTACGCCGGCTTATAAGGAAAGTGCCGCTACCTAAGAAGTTAAATTCTACTCTTGCCCGCATCGATTAGGAGAATAAACTTCTGTAACTACATTGCGCTAAAAGAAAAATAAAAAGGGGGTGGCTTGGCTGGTACGGTGCCCTATACTAGGGAAAATTTGCAATCCTCCCCCGTAGCGATCAGATGCACACCCTGCTTTAAAACAGAAAATAAAATATAAGTATAGGGATGCGAAATCCTAAAAATATCGGGCCCATCCCTCAGTCCAAAAAGTTGTAGCCTGGAAGCGAGAAACCATCACTCATACAGTCCAGGCCGCACAGAAAGCTCAGTCGATCTTGTCATTTACAATCTCCTGAGACTTGTAGTCCCCATCCTTAACAATTTCCTCAATACGAGGAATAACAATTTGTTTCAAGGCATCGCATGCCGCATGGCATTTCTGTTCTGAACGACTTCCCAAAACAACACACACTAATAATCTTGAGCAGCAAGCATGGCCTTACCAAATTGTTCAGTCACAACTTTACATCTTAAGGCATGTTGTATGATATCGGCCAAAAAGTCACATTTTTATCCCCTATATTAAGCCCTAAAACAATAAAGATTTAAACTTTGTCGGCAAAATTATCGCTTTTTCAGTTGATTTTGTAGACTAAGTAATTACGAAGGCGATGCAAAAAGAATCAAGTAAACGGAGCTAAAACGAAGATTCTAGAGCGAAAACGGTGAAAGACAAGAAATCAAGTTACGATCCAGCAAATCAGCAAGCAAACGGCCTTCCAAACGGCCTACCAAACGGCTTTCCAGTATGGAAAATGACCTGCCAAATAGTCAGAGCAAACGGGCACCTTAAATGGGAAAACCTGGCAAACGGCCTGCCAAACGGCCTGCCAGCCGTTTGCAGGAAAATTTCAAGTCTATTTAAAGGGCTTTCTCCATCCATTTCAACACACACTCAATTTGTAATTCATTTCATATTTTCAAGCTTTTAGTTAGTTTTTAGTAGTAGTTAGCGCAGCTTTTATTTTTCGGAGGATATCC
The DNA here is from genome assembly GCF_046630445.1 of Rutidosis leptorrhynchoides. NCBI lineage: Eukaryota > Viridiplantae > Streptophyta > Magnoliopsida > Asterales > Asteraceae > Rutidosis > Rutidosis leptorrhynchoides. The sequence continues at coordinate 267,127,224 of NC_092333.1, read as the reverse complement.
CGGCGAGTCCCTGCGATCTCGGGCAGATTTCTTCGGCCTTTTCAGGTTTTTATCCGAAACGCTTGTCTTTTATATTAAGCATGTGTTCTTACTTTTTATGTTTAATAATGCGTTCCGATATTACCATGATAGCTTAATTAATCTGTATGTTTCCATGATAGAAGTTTGGGTTAGCGTAATTATGTTAATTTAGTACGATTCATGTTATAATACTAAACTAGGAGGTCTGATAGATTTGTATGCTAGCATCTTAAGGATTGACCAACCTAGGTTGTGATCAAGACTTGTCCTCCTATATGAAATTGGACACTTCATAGGATTAAGACCCCTGGTTATACTCTATCTGAAGATTCTATGAACTCGGTATGGCCGGAGTTCCCGGGAGGCATTTAATGCGCTTTTAGGACACGGAACTTAGGAATTGAGACATGAATGACCTAGTATGCCTATTAACTGTTCCGAATAGACTTCTTAGGAGCTGTTAAGATCTAGTTAGTGCATTCACTGTGTGACCCAAGCCTATTGCATGTTCTTGTCTGATTGTTGCCTTAGGTCTTAGTCATATCAACTGTTTAGGTATTCATTAGATTTCTATCTGCTTTACTATCGGTATATTAACTGTGATGCTGTATAATGTTTGAATTGTTATGATATCATTAGTATGATGGAATGGTTGTTAGTTTTCATTTAAGGTTTTGCCAACTTAAACCGACGGATTCCTTCCGTTTGTGATCAGTGTTCAATCAACACCGCACATTGTTATTCAGTTAACTAAACTGATAACGAGGGTTAGGATTAGAGCTTAACTCACCAATAAACCTAGTAATTTACTAAGGATAACCTCCGAGCTATTGTTACCTTTCAATTATACGACCAAGTGACATACTTCTCACTGCTCAAAGAGAACTCCGAGAGTTCAGAGACAAGTAGGTCTGTGTAATTGGCTCATCCAACCAGATCTACATCATTCCAAGCATAGTCTTAACATAAGCATAATTACCTTTCCCTAACCCAATACTGATATCTTGGTCAATATTACCATGATCTGCATACTCCGAATATCCTTCCACTTATTTATTTTTCTGCATTTAGGACTTTTAGCTAAAAAATAACTACTATCTTTTATCCAGGTAATTTAACTAAAAGACAATTATCCACTTGATTCTCAATTTTCAAAAATACGACACTAGGTTAACTTACACCTTCTACACCTTAGAAAGTAAAAGTAAATTTAGGCCCCGCACAATATAAATAAACAAAACCACTGTGTGCTACCTTGGTCAACTGAATCAGACGTTCTGCGGCCTAACGGCACCGTACAAATAAACCATCCATTTTGGACATATCATATTAGTAATGAGTTTTCTGGCGCCGCTGCCGGGGATCGAATATTTTAATCGAGAAAGATTTTTAACAGACAAAAGTGTTGTTTGGTGGTGTCTAAGAAAGACAATTATACACGAACTTGGTTGTTGGATTTTCCGAACAGTCTCCAATTATATTGGAACCAAAAGGATCCTGCCTCTCCGTAGTCGACCTGGCCACCTCGATACAAGTAATCTGTAAGAAATTCTATCAGTAAAGATATCCGATCTGGTTAGCTACCGAATTTAAAGAATAATTGTTTTTTATTAAATTATCGATCCTTTTAGTAAACTAATATTTTCTAAAAGTTACTTTTAAGTCTTTTTAACAGAAAATCTAAAAATGGAACAAAAAGATACCCTTGCTTCTATGCATAAGTCATGCTTAGAGGAAAGAGGAGGACCAATCACCTTAGGAACCGAAGGAATTCCTGAAATTAGTTCACACTTGATTAAGCTAGTCAGTATGATCTATAAATTTCAAGGATTACCGACTGATGATCCACACTTTCATTTAAACAAATTTATCAGTATGGTTGACTCTTTTAAGAAGGAAGAAAACAAGAAAAACATTTTAAAACTTCATCTTTTTCAATATTCACTTTCTGCACACGCTTTAGCATGGTTTGACGAACTTAACCCGAATTCAATCCATTCATGGGAGGATTTAGCCACTAAATTTCTAAACAAATTTTATCCACCCTCCCTGCAAACCTGTTTAAGAAATGACATTACAAACTTTTCTCAAAAAGAAAATGAGTCATTGTGTCTAGCATGGAATAGAATAAAGATGATGCTTAAAAGATGTCTGAATCATTCGTTAAGTCAGGCAGACATAATCTGTACGCTTTATAATGGTTTGACCAAGGATGATAAGTCTCACCTAGACATGGCCTCACAAGGCAATTTCATGTCCCGAACAGCAGACGAAGCATGAAATCTCTTGGACACAATAGCTGTACAGCAGGAAGATTGGAACAATGAAGCTGCTGAGAAGGATGACGTCTTCGCTCATACGGTAAAGATGCTGGAAACCAGGTTACAAGATCTCACCCTCACTCTTCAAAATTTACCAATTTCTAGAAACTCTGATGCTACTAGAACCAATCTAAGGTATCCTTACCCTTGATGGGCAAACAAACAGCAAAATAGCTTGGATCATAATATAATCTTCCCGTTGCACAAACCTACTCTCCACTCTAAGGAAATTTTAGTTGAGTTTATGAAAAAGCAATACGCAATAAACCTTCAAGTCATAGAATGTCAAAATAAGTTCGATATTTTAATAAAGACTTTTGAAGAATTAATCACCAATTTTCAGCTTACGCTTAAACGATTAACCACTAAAGTTGAAATAGAGTGCAGTGAGTTTTATGCCCTAGTAATTACTAGAGAAGGGAAGGAAACAACTGTCAATATACCCATACAAGATTTTTCCGATAAGGAACCTGTGCCAATTGACCCAATTGTCAATCCACCAGAACCTATCTCTCCTAAGGCCCCAAAAATTATTCCGCGCGCCCGCGTACCTTTCCCAGGTAGGCTTAGGAAGGAAAAAACAAGTAGCACAATTCGCTAAGTATTGGGATATTATTAAGAATTTGCATTTGAATGTACGACTAGTAGATGCTTTAGTAGAAATGCCAAACTGTGCTAAATTTTTCAAAGAACTGCTTTCAAATAAAGAGAGATTAAGAGAGATAGTTCTTGCCCCTAAGTGAAGAATGCTCGTTAGTGTTACAACATGGAATTCCCCCTAAGTTAAGAGATACAGGAAGATTTACGGTACCTTGCTACCTGCAAGATGTCCAAATTAGCAATGCGTTAGCAGACTTAGGAGCCAGTGTAAACCTAATGCCCTATTCGTTATTCAAAAAGCTAGGATTAAATGACTTAAGGCCTACCAGAATGACTATCCAACTCGCAGAAAGATCAGTTAAGATTCCTCGAGGAATAGCTGAAGATGTCCTAGTTAGAGTGGATAAGTTCGCGTTTCCCGTTGATTTCATCATTATGGATATTGAGAAAGACACAAAGGTCCCACTCATTCTTGGCAGACCATTCTTGAATACTGCCAAGGCCGTAATTGATGTTCACAAGAAATCAATGAAATTAAGGGTTGGAAGAGAAGAAATCACATTTAATGTTGATCGTCTCATGAACCATCCTAAATAAGAAGATGTGAATCTCTCTGATTCTTTCCAAGAACTCGTCAACGAATACATGGAAGAAATCATGGCTATATGTAGTCAAGATCAAATTTCTAAGGATCTGTTTTTTACACCTCCTGAAGGAAATCTCGACAACCATTTAGCCATTAACCTTAGTCAACACAAATCTCCCCTCTCTGAAAGTAATCTTGTTGGAAAGACTATTCAAATAACACCGCTAGGATAAGGCATTCCTTTACCTCTATTAAGGAGAAGACCGAATGAAGAAACGGATTTTATTCCGGTATATCAGGAACCCCAGTCAAAGAAGGACTGTGAGGAGTTTCCCGTACCTACCTTCGAAACTAAAGAAGACATTTCTGAAGAGGAAGCATTAAGAAGGACAATTTCTAGAAATGAAGAGCAGATAGCATCAGTGACCGCTACTGAAGAATCAAAATTCCAGGAGAAGTATGACTCGTTAGACCGAAAGGAGATAGCTAGGTTGAATCCATCTATCGAGGAACCTCCGAAATTGGAATTAAAGAAGTTACTCGACATTCTGGAGTATGCATTCTTAGAAGGTGAATCACAACTCCCTGTAATCATCTCGAAAGACCTCACGCTACAATAGAAGGCGAAATTAGTTCAAGTTTTGAAATCACATAAGAAGGCAATTGCTTGGAAGATCTCTGACATAAAAGGGATCAGCCCCAACTATTGCACCCACAAGATCTTCATGGAAGATGATTTCAAACCTTCAGTTCAAACGCAAAGATGGGTCAACCCTACAATTCAAGAAGTGGTCAAGAAAGAAGTAATCAAACTTTTGGACGCCGGTCTGATCTATCTCATCTCTGATTTTCCATGGGTTAGTCCTGTTCAAGTGGTACCCAAAAAGGGAGGGACAACCGTAATTCAAAATGAGAATAATGAGCTTATTCCAACTCGAGAAGTCACCGGTTGAAGGATTTGCATAGATTCTCGTAAACTAAACGATGCAACCCAAAAGGATCATTTTCCATTACCTTTCATCGATCAAATGTTGGAACGTCTATCAGGAAATGAATACTACTGTTTCCTTGACGGTTTTTCCGGCTACTTTCAATTTTCCCTCGATCCAAAGGACCAAGAAAAGATAACCTTTACCTATCCTTATGGAACATTTGCTTATCGACGCATGTCCTTTGGGTTATGCAATGCACCAGCTACATTCCAGCGATGCATGGTAGCAATATTCCACGACATGATTGAGCGTTGTATGGAAGTCTTCATGGATGACTTCTCAGTCTTTGGTAGTACCTTTGATTCGTGCCTTTCAAACCTTGACAAGATGCTCACCCGGTGTGAAGAGTCGAATTTAGTTCTAAATTGGGAAAAATGTCACTTCATGGTTAAAGAAGGGCTAGTTTTAGGACATAAAATTTCAAAAGAAGGAATAGAAGTTTATAAGGCTAAGATTGAGACAATTACTAAACTTACAGAACCTACCACGGTTAAAGCGGTAAGGAGTTTCCTTGGACACGCCGGTTTCTACCGACGCTTCATTAAGGATTTTTCAAAGATTGCATGACCTCTCACTCATCTCCTAGGAAAGGAAGTCCCGTTTGTCTTCAATGAAGAATGTCGAAAAGCATTCAACTATCTGAAAGAATAGCTAATACATGCACCCATCATGATAGCTCCTGATTGGAGTCTACCGTTTGAAATCATGTGTGATGCTAGTGACTTCGCAGTTGGATCTGTGCTTGAACAACGGGTAGATAAGCACTTTCATCCAATCTATTACGCAAGCAAAACCTTAACCGGAGCTCAAGAGAATTATACTACCACGGAAAAGGAGCTGCTAGCCATAGTATTCGCCTTCGAAAAATTCCGTTCCTATCTCATCATGTCCAAAACTACAGTCTATACAGATCATTCAGCCCTCAAATATCTATTCACTAAGCAAGACGCGAAACCAAGACTCCTACGATGGATCTTACTCCTTCAGGAATTTGATATTGAGATTAAAGATAAGAAAGGAGCAGAGAACGTCGCATCACACCATCTTAGTCATTTGGAGAACCCAGTGATGGAACAACTTGCTGAACAAGATATCAGAGATAAATTTCAGGAAGAACAACTTATGAGTTTAGGACAAACTCACATAGGATCACAATTCACTGATACTCCTTGGTATGCCGACATGGCCAACTACCTAGTTACAGGAGTAGTACAAAAAGGAATGAGTACCTCCCAAAGAAGGAAGTTGTTCAGGGATGCCAAGTACTACTACTGGAAAGATCCTTACCTGTTTAGAATTTGCCCTGATCAGATAATCAGGAGGTGCGTAGATGAGAAACAAGCAGCAGGTATTCTTCACCAATGTCACCATAGACCAACTGGAGGTCATCATGGAGCAAACCTAACCGCAAGAAAAGAGTACGAATCAGGATTTTATTGGCCGTCTATATTCCGAGATGCGCAAGAGCTTGTAAAGCATTGCGACGCATGCCAAAGGCAAGGTATTATCTCTATGAAGAATGAGATTGTGATGACCCGGGAATTTTTGACCAAATTTAAACTTGAATCTTATATGGTTTCGACACGATAAGCAAAGTCTGTAATGTTGAAGTCTTAAAACTTTTGAACTGTGTTCATGTATACATTTGACCTTTGACTAATCCCGAAGATTCACGAACAATTATTTGTAAATAAATATGTATATATACATAAATGTATTATATATAATAATTTGATAGTATAAATTATAATTTAAACATTTAAAAATTTAATATGTAAAATAAGATATAAAAATCATTATGTTGTACTTAAAATGAATTCATATATATATGTATGATTTCTATAGATAATTATTATAATATGTAAATATGTAAGAATTTAATACTCAATATAAATTACTATATATATATATATATATATATATATATATATATATATATATATATATATATATATATATATATATATATTAAATATTACATAATTAATAATTTGAATATATTATATGTAAATACAATTTAAGAATATAGTCGTCATAATAACCTTATTACTACTTTCCTTATTAAAACTAATATCTATATCAATATTAGTTTTATTGCATATATTATAATTGTAATCTAAATATTATCAGATATCATTGTTAATAAGTATTAGTATTATAAATATTGTTAGTATAATTGTTATTAAGAATTATGAACAATATAGTTATTATTATTGTTATCATTATTAATACCACTACTATATTGAGTAAAAAAAAATTATAAATTTAGTACTATGATTAATATTAGTACTCTTAATAGATATTGACATTATCATTATAGATTATCAATATTATTATTATTATAAAAATAATATAATTTATAAACAATATCATTGATAACATAATTATTAACATTATTATTAACTAATATTGATATCATTATTAATAATATTATTATTAGTATAATAATTATTATTAAAGATAACAGTATTATTATTTATTAATTTTCTATAATATCAGTATTATTTATTATTATTATTTATACTATTATTATTATTAGTAATTTGATTAGTAATATATATATATTTATATTTATAAAAGAAAAGAGAATGAACCCAGCCTCTTTGTTGAAAATCAAACGTACGTAATTCTGTTTCTATTTTAGATTATAATAGGATCGATATCAACTTGCCTATACACAACAAATACAGTTGGATGTCAAACTCCCTTTTATATTTTTTTATTTTTCTTCCACCTACTGATTTGAATTAATTTGTACTAATTGTCGAGACTTGTTATCTGTCAATCTCAATTATTAAATTTCATATAACCTGTGACTAATTATTAACCTACTCTAACTACACTACATAATGTATCTCCTCAATTACAGATTTAAAAAGGAAAAACACTGAAACAAGTTTGAAACCCCTGTTCTTCACCTTTTTTTACCATATTTCAAATTCGAACAAATTTTCAAAATGTAATAATGCAGTCTTGTTAGGAATCGTCTATCTAAACTATCTGTAAGTTTTCAATCTTCAATTCTTTCTATCAATTTCTAATTTGAGAGTCAAAGTTTTGGTTTTCAAAGTCAACTAAGTGTTCTTGAATCAAATTCGAGTTTGTTTTGATATCTCCAGTTAATTTAATGATCCATAAAGTTTATAGGAATGATTTGCAACACAATTCATGTTGTAATCATAACCTATAACACTCTTAATCTAAAAATCAATTTTTGAGTTCTTGAGTTCTTCACAGTGATATACACTAACGAGAATTCGAAACAAATTTTAAAAACTAGAAATGTAGAGTTGTTAGGAATCATTTACTTAAACTTCTTGTAAAATCTCAAGTTCCAATTCTTAATAACGAAATCGAATTTGCGAGTCAAAGTTATTTTGTCAAAAGTCAAAGAAAGTGTTCATCGCGAAATTCGTAATCGTGTTGAAGTTTCTAGTTAAATTGATGATTTAGATAGATTTTAGGAATGATTTGAAACATGTTTCATGTTGTAAAGATTGTCCAAAACGAACTCAAAATTGAAAACAAAATTTTTTTTTATTTGCTACCAGCAAGCAGTAGGATTTTCTTTTATTTTTTTCTCATTTTTTTATATCATGAACACATTTTTTTTTGTTTCATGTTGTTTTCAAGTCATAAATGAAAATCCGAATTCGTTATTTTGATTTTTGAAGTTCTATGGTTGAATGGATTTAAGGTAGAAGATGAAGAAGATGAGTCAAGTTGAAATAGATAATAGATATATATATTTAGGTTGCATACTAAATAAGAAAGGCATGAATGGCAGAATGGTTAAGGGTGTTTGTGGGTGAGCGAGAGGTCTCGGGTTCAAATCCGGTTCGGGACATTTTTTTTTAGAAAGGCTTTTGAAGGTAGATTTCATTACCAAAATTATTATTATTATTATTGTTGTTATTGTTACTAAAATTATAATTTTTATCATTATCATTATTACTAATATATGTATTATTACTATTATTATGATTAGGATTATTATTATTATCAAAATAACACAAACTATTATTATTATTATTATTATTATTATTATTATTATTATTATTATTATTATTATTAGTATTAGTATCATTATGTACTTATTAGTATTATTAAAATCATTTTTAAATATATATATATATATATATATATATATATATATATATATATATACAAAATAAATATATATAACACATAATTTAAGATATAATATAAGTATACGTTTTTAAATGGAATTTAGTATAAATTCTATATAACTACAAATACATAAATAATATATAGTAATAAATGAAATTATGTGATTTCCATTATATGTGTTAATAGATATATAAATGATATAGGTTCGTGAATCCAAGGTCAACCCTACACTTGTTCAATGTCGTCATATGTATTTTTACTACAAAATACAGTATGGTGAGTTTCATCATTCCCTTTTTAAATGCTTTTGCAATATATATTTTTGGGACTGAGAATGCATGCGCTTTTATAAATGTTTTACGAAATAGACACAAGTAATCGAAACTACATTATATGGTTGAATGATCGAAATCGAATATGACCCTTTTTATTAAGTCTGGTAATCTAAGAATTAGGGAACAGACACCCTAATTGACGCGAACTCTAAAGATAGATCTATCGGGCCCAACAAGCCCCATCCAAAGTACCGGATGCTTTAGTACTTCGAAATTTATATCATGTCCGGAGGAGGATCCCGGAATGATGGGGATATTCTTATATACACATTGTGAATGTCGGTTACCAGGTGTTCAATCCATATGAATGATACTTTTGTCTCTATGCATGGGACGTATGATTATGAGAAATGGAAGTATGAAATCTTGTGGTCTATTAAAATTATGAAATGATTATTTATGTTAAACTAATGAACTCACCAACCTTTTGATTGACACTTTAAAGTATGTTTATTCTCAGGTACGAAAAAAATCTTCCGCTGTGCATTTGCTCATCTTAGAGATATTACTTGGAGTCATTCATGACATATTTCAAAAGACGTTGCATTCGAGTCGTCGAGTTCATCAAGATTATTATTAAGTCTATTATAGTAAGATATATTACGAAATGGTATGCATATTGTCAACTTTCAATGTAATGAAAGATTGTCTTTTCAAAAACGAATGCAATGTTTGTAAAATGTATCATATAAAGGTCAAATACCTCGCGATGTAATCAACTGTTGTGAATCGTTTATAATCGATATGGACTTCGTCTGGATGGATTAAGACGGGTCGCTTCAGTTGGTATCAGAGCAGTGGTCTTAGCGAACCAGGTCTTGCATTAGTGTGTCTAAGTGATAGTCATTAGTATGCATTAGTGAGTCTGGACTTCGACCGTGTCTGCATGTCAAAAGTTTTGCTTATCATTTTTTGTCGGGAATCATCTATTTATCATCCTTAGGAAATTACCTGCTTATCATTCTTAGTCTAGACACATCTTACTGCAATGATTGCATGAATAGTGTATAGACAAAATTCGTATCTTAGCGTATCTGCTAATTCATATCTTAGCATATCTTGTACTGTAGACTTTGTCTGACAACTTCCGTAGATTCCTCCGTAACATATGGGATTTTAGTATTGTATATGCATATGTGAATTAAGTATTGCAGGGTACTAATCTACATCCTATAATCTGTTTCTTATCGAAAATACTTCATCTGATCGTACGAGATGAATCCCTCAACCAGTTCGAGTCCCTCAGACTTCGATAGCTAATCCGATAGTTATTCGGACAGCTATTCCGACATGGATGTTCACCTAAGCTCCGGAGGCAACGTCACCAGAATGAATCAATCAATCAACCATCCCCAATTCATCTGATGGGTTCGTAGCCTCCTCAATCATTGGAGACAAGAAGAAGGTGAACCTTTCCATCCACCACATTGCTCTATTGGCGAAGAACCTGAAGCACTTACCGGTGAACCTGTTCGAAACACCATCTTTTCTCTCATTTCCAGAGTATCTCGCCACGATTATATACTATATCAAATTTTAGATTATATTTATCCGCTAGTCCGAACCGAAAATCACCCCGGTGTAATAGAAGAAGTCAACGAGCTTCGCACTCGGGTAGTGGCTTTAGAGAATATGGTGCGAAGGTTACAAACACCAGCTGCAGCACCAGTACCACTACCAATGCCAACAGTACCATTACCACCACCAAAAACAACCGCATCGCAAACCTCAACTTCATAATCTGTCACACGAACATCAACGTCATATACACCATGGATACCAAGGAGTACCAACAACAATGAACGATGAAGTATTAATTCATAACTTCATTGAAGAAATATTCTGCGAAGAATATGTGGTTTCTAAAAGTTTTAGAGATTATTTATCTTAGCTCAAACCGAAATTAAATAAGTTTAATATCATATTGACTCATTAAATCCATAATTACATCTGAAGAAAATATATATGTATATATATTTTCATAAAGATTGTAATTAAAAATTCTTTCGTACAAACTGTTAATGGTGAAAATATTTTAACGGGTAGGTAATACCCGAGGAATATTTAGATTTCACATTAATAAGTTATACTGTACATTCTTCGAATATGATTCAACAGTCATTTACTATCTTACTTACAACCACCAATATACGTATCCATTCACCGCAGAATAACCATTTTTATTCAATTTCATATTCAGATTTTGACCTATCAGAATCCAACAAGTGACATAATGAAGAAAACATATGACAAAATAAAATTTGTTAGAAACAGACTAATTAACTATGAGAAATTGTGTTAAGAATCCACGCTAACTGTTCCTAGCTAATTGTTCCTAGCTAACTGATTACATTTTATTTATCGCAATTTAATTATCGCAATTTACATTCTCGCAATTTACATTCTCACAATTTTATTTATTGTTATTTAATTTCTGTATTTATTTTACGCAATTTAAATATCGGGACACGTATAAAAGGTTTTGACATATCATATCGACGCATCTATATATATTATTTGGAATAACCATACACACTCTATATGCAGTAATGATCGAGTTCTCTATACAGGGTTGAGGTTGATTCTATAATAATATATATACTTTGAGTTGTGATCGAGTCTGAGACGAATACGGGTTACGATACGTATTAATTAATTCGAATATTATATATTAAACTATATATGAATTTTGAATTGCTAACTATGGACTACCGACTGTGGACTAATAACATTGGACAATTAAAATGAATTAAAATATTGACTATAACATATGAAACTAAACACTTCTTCAAGTTTTCCACTTGATCTCATCTTAAACCTCAATTGTATCTTGCTGATTACAATATGCGTTCAAACCTTTCATGATTCTTGAAAACACCTCAATCAAGAGGATGAATCAACCGCACTTCATCTACGGGAGAAAAGATTGATGCATATAGTTATGCACCTGAAAACACTCGGAACCTGAGTAAACGCTTAAAACGTATCTGTGCTAGCTCTTTTGGCATTGTTATTATCGAAAATAACTTTGCTATTCATTTTCAAAGTAGCAAATTTTGTCACAGCTCCAGCAAGTCAACATCGACTTTTCGTTCGAAACAACCTTATTATAACCTTGATATATATGCGTGCTCTTTTATTGTTACCAGGAAACCTTTTATATTCTACCATATTACCAGCAGAAATACCAGTAATCTAGTTGCTCCTTGGTTTAAATCCCTCCGACAAATCACTATATTTATCTATTGAAGTCTCATCATGTACTCATCCACATCTTGTAACAAGAATTGCCATACCAATTACCTGGAATTAGCAATCAGTATTTTGAAATCTCGCAGCATGCCTATGCCAACAGTTATATGTGTACATATAATGTCTATCATCTGGACTTACATGCTTGAATGTGAAGTTTTTGAAAAACACCCCGAACTGCGAACTAGTCATCGAAATGCTGATGAAGCAGCAAAAACCGTAAAACGACATTAATCATCGAAAGTTTTATGATAAAGAATAGTATGTTGGAAAAGCTCAGAAAGGTTGGAACTGAAAAAAAAAACGGATTGAGCTAACCACGAAGGAGACCAAGGACAAATACAAGAACCATACCCTATATACAAAGAATCCAGGTAATTCTGGATCCAATGAAACCTTCAACGTATATCTTGCTCCGTACTCATGTTAAAATCTTGCAGAAAATCTTTCTTCATCAACCATCAATATTAGAAATTTCAAGATATCATCGTATCTTTCATTATAAATATCCTCCATATTTCTGAAGATATTTTCATAACTATTCTTATCCGAAATCATTAATTTCTTCGTGCTATCAGTGTTACATCATATAGAAACTGTTAGTTTCTATATTCTGTAAACTTTCAAGCTTAAAATATGAATGTTATTGAAGTAATGTTGGGAACTGATGCATGAGTTAGTATAATATAATAACACTTGATTAACGTGATTATATTACAGTAAGTCATGCTGAGTTTCTAATGGAACGTGATGATTCACAGACTATAACATCATCATGTGCCATGTTACACGACTCTTATATTCAACCTAATCTCCAAACATATCGAGAACATATCTTCCGGATAGTTCTATCTTTCCCGGATATTCTGGTAATTTGACAAATCAAATCGTGCTATTACATTCTTTCTTGTTTAGAACTGATGTTATGCGAGGTGTATATGAAATAGTATTAATTTAAATACGAAATATGACGAAATATTACACAAGTTTTAATTATTTATTTACAAAATGGATATACCTAAACCTTGCTACAACACTATAGGCAGTGTACCTAATCGTAGAGTAGTGTAGTTTTTAGTAAGTCCGGTTCGTTCCACAGGGAGACGGTTACACTATATTTTTATATAATTACATTTGTACAAAAATATATAAATATATATATATATATATATATATATATATATATATATATATATATATATATATATATATATATATATATATAATAATATATAAAAGGGGGGTTTACCATTTAATAACCGGTTTGTCGATTTTATATTTTAAGCGAAGCGTAAAATAAATTTAATTAACAAAATAAAATAAATAACAAAAAATATAAATGACGAATAATTAAAGGTGCGATGAAATATAAAATAAAATAATTATGCTTATTTAAACTTCCGTAATCATGATGTTTGATGTGTTGATTTTAGTTTTATGCCCATGGGTTAATTGTCCTTTGTCCTGGATTATTTAATATGTCCGTCTGGTTTTTGTCCATAACAGTCCATCAGTCATAAATATAAAGTGCGAGTGTCCTCGTCAAATTATCCTTATACCCGAAGTCAAATATTCCAACTAATTGGGGACTTAAACTGTAACAAGGTTTTAATACTTTGTTTAATAATTACACCAGGTTATCGACTGCGTGTAACCCAAGGTTTTAATACTTTGTTATCAATTATGCCAAGTGTCCTTGTACATAATTTCACCACTGTTTTAATAATTCTAGTGACTATTAATCCATTCCCGTGTCCGGTTAAATGAACTATTATTCGTACATATAAATTCCCCGAACATCGTGTCCGATTGAGTGTATATGGTTATTTATAGGGACGTCCAATTGTAAATCTTTATATTAAAATTAACAAACTATCATTTAGTTAAACAAATATAAAGCCCATTAATAGCCCATAGTCTAATTTCCACAAGTGTCGTTCTTTTGTCCAAACCCCAATTATGGTACAAAGCCCAATTACCCCGTCTTTAATATTTAGTCCAACATCATGATTACTTTGGCTCAAATAAGCATAATAATAACTTAAGTACGAGACATTAATTTAAAAAGGAGAACATAACTTACATTGAGTATTTATCGCGTAGTGTTACACGGACAGAATTTTGACTTCAAAAACCCGTAAAAATAACTTTTGCATAACCCGAACTAATCTAATATAAAACTACCCTATACTATATATATATATATATATATATATATATATATATATATATATATATATATATATATATATATATATATATATTATATATTTATTTATTATATCTTACAGAGTATTATTATTATTATTATTATTGTTTTTATGTTTTTTTTAAACTCGGCAGAATGCATGACCTTTTATAGGCATTTCTGATTTTTGCAGCTCCGCGAGTTGCGGCATTTTAAGCCTGCAAACTCCGCGAGTCGCGGAGTTTGAAAATCCAGCTCACACAATTTTGAAACCTTGCTTGTCGACATAATTTATATATAAATATAAAATATAAATAATTAATATAATTATTTATATATTATATTATATTCTTGTGCATAGTTTACTTGTAATTTTTGGTCCATTACGTCGGGCGTTGATAGTTGGCTCGGGTACCGGTTCCGGATTTTCGAACGTCCTTTCGTATAATTTAATATCTTGTACTTTGCGTTGCGTAACTTGTACTTTTGTCATTTTTTAGACGTTTCTCATCAATAAATTGAACCATTTGGATTGTATCTTGTACATTTGAGCTTTTTGGACGTTTGCGTCTTCAAATCTTCGTTTTCGCCTTTTGTCTTTGCACTTATTTATTTAAACGAATATTACATAAAAATAGAACACTTGCAACTAAAAGCTTTACATATTGGAAGGATATTGATACTAAATATATGTTCATTTGGAGCATTATCAAGAACATTAAGTTCATTTGAAACTCCATACTTACGAATTCTGGACCATTACTCGCTTTACTAGAGGTCGAGAAGAGAATAAAAAGGCAAAAGAGCTCCAAAATATAAGAGAAAATATAAAGCCCAATAATAACACATAAATTACAAACCGTGTATATCAATGTTTATAGCAACATAAAGACACGGGAGGATTAAAAGCACTATAACCCCAAAGGCAAAGTAGAAATAAGCAGATTCCTCTGGTGGAAGTTGGAAAAGAAGAATGATGGTTGAGATAGTAAAGATAAGGACAAGGATCAGAACTGGATTTAGTATTTTCACAAACTTTTGAATTTGGGAATTGAGTATAGGAATGGTGTGAATAATGGAACGGAAGAGTTTAATTTATAATGGAAATATCAGACAGAGTAATCAAGGTAGATCATCGTATTTAATTATGGAGATCTTAATTTCTTTATTCGCCGAAGAATCAAATCTCTTAGATTTTGAAGATTTTCTTTAAATCCCTGGAATTCCGGAAATCCACCGTGATTACGTTAAAAAGTTAAAGCTCTATCTCAATCTTTATAACAGCTTCACTCGTACGCTTTACATAATCAAATCGTTTTATCTATATTACTCAATAATGATAAAACTCTATTTATCAACTCATATTCGTCACGAAAACATTCTTATTGTTAGCCATGACGACCTCACTCAAAACTCTATGCCAACAAATGATGCCAAAGTCGTCACCAACTTCCTGAAGAGACTCTTCTGCAGATTTAGAGCTCCCCGTGCTATAATAAGTGATAGAGGCACACACTTCTGTAATACTCAATTTATGAAGGTGATGCAACAATACGGAGTTACCCACAAGATGTCCACCGCCTATCATCCGCAGACTAACGGACAAGCAGAAGTCACGACAGAGCACTCAAAAGAATCTTAGAATGAACTGTCGGCCATCATGGGAATAAATGGGCCGAAAAACTAGACGATGCTCTGTGGGCATTCCGGACTGCTTACAAGAATCCTCTAGGGACTACACCCTACCGCATGATCTATGGAAAAGCCTGTCACCTTCCGCTGGAACTTGAATATAAAGCTCTCTGGGAGCTGAAGACCTGCAACGTCGACCCCTCAGTTACCTCAAAGCATCGGAAGATGCAGATGAACGAACTCGCCGAATTAAGAGACCAAGAATACGAAACGTCATACATCTACAAGGAACGAATAAAGCTTACGCATGATGTAAAATTAATCCCTACGAAGTTCGCCCCTGGAGATAAAAGTTCTACTCTTCAATTCTCGGTTCAAGAAGTTCACTGAAAAATTTAGATCAAGATGGAGTGGCCCATACAAAGTTGTACATGCTTTTCCACACGAAGCCGTGGAATTCAAAGGACCTATTAGCAACTTCAAAGTCAACGATCACCGGTTAAATGCTTATCTAGAAGACCACGATAAGGAGGAGCACCTCTTCTCCTTTGATCCATTCTGAAGATCTGGCAAAGAAAAGTCGAGCTATAATGACTTGATAAACAAAGCGCTCTTGAGAGGCACCCCTTGCTTATCTTTTTTATTATTATTTATTTTTATTTCAATTAATTTCCGTCTTAAGATATTATCTCTGTGTACTAACAACTAAGCGCCATACTTGCGCTTAGTACTTATAAGTTTGTTGAATGTGTTCAGGCAAAAATGCCAAGCTCAGGAGCTTCAGTTTACATCCCAGTTCGCAGGAGGAGGACTCCTAGAGTTTACTCATCTGGAAGCAGTGCTGATCAGAACAGGCCATCAACAGGGCAATTAGGCCCAAGGCGATTGATATTGGAGAGTGTTGAGGAGGACATTGGCACAGCACTGCTAGCTCTTCCCGTTCGACGATCTAGACGTTTAGCCAGGAGACCTGCCGAGCACACACATCTACTAGACACACATGAGCCACAGACGGTGATACACTATGGAGCCACTTTAAGTGACCCTGATGTTACATAGGCACTACTCAGAGACCAGCAGAGGATCTACCGAGCTCTTAGAGTGTACCTTCAGCGCGAGGGGATGCCGCGCAGTACTCTGGGCCCGTCTTCATTTAGGCTAGCACGCCATGTTCAGCCGACACGACAAGCTACCCCCAAGCGTTCCACACCGGCCTCAGTTCACTCAGCTGTCATGCCTGCACATGCTACTCCTATTCACATCACGCCGCCTGCTCCAGTCACTGAGCTACCCGAGGGTTGTCACTTAGTCAGTATTCCCATATCAGTTGAGCCACCAACGGCCCAGGCATTTGTGATCACCGGGAGCATACCTGACGAGGAGCCTTTCCCGAGCCTATCCCACCTGGAGTTACCGTCAGACCTCTGTCTGGATTCACTACTAGGCCCTGAGTTGGATATAGGGCAACCTCTTGAGTACTTACCGAGACTAGAGGATGATGATGATCTCATTGGATACTTCGTAGCACCGACTCAGCACATTGACCAGGATAGTATCCCATAGACTACTTTATTTTATTTTTAGTTTTATCTTTTTGAAGCATTGTACTAAAAAAGTTATATATAGTGGAAATGATGCCTTTCTTTTTTGTTCTTCATGCAGAAATATTATCAAAAGAGACTGGTCCTTAGGAGATTGATCGTAGGAAGGCCAAGCACTAGGAAAGTAACACGACCATAGGGAAGTAATCCTTCCTCAAACCTATTTCAATTATAACGCACTAAAATCTCTAAGTGTGGGATAACTCCCGCAACTAACTTGGAAATTTTAGAAGTCAATGTCCTTAATTTATAAAGTATTAAAGTATTCTTTCTAGAGAACATTAGGGGCAATGTTCTTCTAAGTGTGGGGTAATGGGTAAAGGTCTAAGGTTTTAAAGGTCAAGTAACAGTAAAACGCCAAGTTTTGAAAAATTCTTTTGTCCAAAAAGTAATTAAGCAATGGATATTGGGTAAGTTCGAAAAATTCTTACCTTGTTTTTTCCCAAAAGATCTAATAAAATTGCTAGAAATCGGTTTTCAAAACATTTATTAGAACGGAACGATTAAGCTGAAACTTATGTTTTGTGTCAAAAGATTTCTTTTAAGAAAATATGTAAAAGGCTAAGCATGATCAAGCACGACCCCTACTCCCAAAAAGGTACGGAATTTTGGACCCAAAGTATCTGTATGACCCATCAAATCTACAGTACTTTGTCATTTCGATTGATGAGCGTGCTGGTGTACGGTTCAAGTTAGAACTTGGTCCTGACATACGTTTCAAGGCCAATGGTTAGTAAGCACCATACGTGGTGCAGGTGCAATACTCCTTCCGAAATCATTCTGAATAGAGAAGACAAAAAGCCATCCGTTTCTGTTTCTACTCCACGCAATTTAAACCGGCCAACTCACATAAAGAGTTGATGAATCAGAAATATTCACTGAAATGTCCCGTTCTTATTGATTAAAAACGTTCCATATTAATTGATTTCGTTGCGAGGTTTTGACCTCTATATGAGACGTTTTTCAAAGACTGCATTCATTTTTAAAACAAACCATAATCTTTATTTCATAAATAAAGGTTTAAAAAGCTTTACGTAGATTATCAAATAATGATAATCTAAAATATCCTGTTTACACACGACCATTACATAATGGTTTACAATACAAATATGTTACATCGAAATCAGTTTCTTGAATGCAGTTTTTACACAATATCATACAAACATGGTGTAAATCCCCGTCCTAATCCCTCCGGATGAAGTCCATATCGATTATAAACGATTCACAACAGTTGATTACATCGCGAGGTACTTGACCTCTATATGATACATTTTACAAACATTGCATTCGTTTTTGAAAAGACAATCTTTCATTACATCGAAAGTTGACGGCATGCATACCATTTTATAATATATCTAACTATAATTGACTTAATAATAATCTTGACGAACTCAATGACTCGAATGCGACGTCTTTTGAAATATGTCATGAATGACTCCAAGTAATATCTTTAAAATGAGCAATTGCACAGCGAAAGACTTCTTTCATACCTGAGAATAAACATGCTTTAAAGTGTCAACCAAAAGGTTGGTGAGTTCATTAGTTTAACATAAATAATCTTTTCCATCATTTTAATAGACCACAAGATTTTCATTTTCAGTTCTCATAAATATACGTTCCATGCATAGAGACAAAAATATCATTCATATGGATTGAACACCTGGTAACCGACATTCACAATATGCATATAAGAATATCCCCATCATTCCGGGATCCTCCTTCAGACATGATATAAATTTCGAAGTACTAAAGCATCCGGTACTTTGGATGGGGCTTGTTGGGCCGATAGATCTATCTTTAGAGTTCGCGTCAATTAGGGTGTCTGTTCCCTAATTCTTAGATTACCAGACTAAAAAAGGGGCATATTCGGTTTAATAATTCAACCATAGAATGTAGTTTCGATTACTTGTGTCTATTTCGTAAAACAGTTATAAAAGTTGCGCATGTATTCTCAGCCCAAAAATATAAAGGGTAAAAAGGCAAATGAAACTCACAATACTGTATTTTGTAGTAAAAATACATATGACATCATTGAACAAGTGTATGGTTGGCCTCGGATTCACGAACCTATATTATTCATTTATGTATATTAACATATGTAATGGAAATCGAACAATATATATATATATATATATATATATATATATATATATATATATATATATATTATTAGTGATTTTAATTGTTATTTTATATCATGAGTTTTATTAATAACTTAATTAGATATATTTATTTTTATATAGATAATTAACATTTATTACTAAAGTATTAATATAGTTAGATTTTATGTCCTAAATATATTTTTATATAGACAATCTTTATTTAATATATAAATAATACTAATGATAAAAGTAATACTACTTATGATAAAAATTATGATAATTCTAATAAAAGTGATGCTTTTAATAGTAAAAATGATAGTTTAAATAAAAGGTTAATTTCAATAATAATGATAAAAATACATTTAGTAATAAGGATCATAATAATATTGCTAATGATAATAATAACTATAATAATAATTTTTCTACCAATGATAATAATGTTAATGGTTTTATTAGTAATAAATATAATAATAACAATAATAATAATAATAAAAATAATAAGAATAAGAATACGAATAATAAATGAGACTACCTTAAAAAGCTTTTCCCAAAAACAAAATGCCCTAGACAGGGCTCGAACCCATGACCTTTCAATAACCCACTAACACCCTCAAACCATCTACTCTACTTGTGTCTTTCGATTTTGATACCGGAGTAAATTCATATAACTCATATCTCGACCCAACAATAATTCGGCCCAAGAATAACTTAATATAACTCAGCCCAACATGTATTCCGGCCCAACAGTTTTTGTTGTTAAAAATAAAACACCGTGGCCTGGTTTCGAACCTAGGACCTCTCGAATAACAACACACTCCAAACCAAGGCTCCAATTGTGTTTTTCTGAAATTAAGCCCTCTAATACAAATATATATATATATATATATATATATATATATATATATATATATATATATATATATATATATATATATATATATATATATATATATATATATATATATCTCTATCTGTTTCTACCTCATCTTCTACAAATCAAACGACATTATCAATCAAAATCATTACTCGTTTACTAATAATCATCATCAAAATCATTATACTTGAGATTTTTTTAACATCTAATCATCATCCTCTTCATCTCCATCCTTTGTAATCATAATCATCATCGTTTATCTTTTTTTTTTCAAACATCTTCACGTCATTTTTTCATAACAGATAGGTGACCAGCCATTTAGTATAATACTAAATATAATATTCTACTTGTATCCTTTAATAAAAAGAACCAAGTTGAGTGGGTGAAGTCTCTTTTGGCCCACCATGGTTAACACGTAAGAAAGAAAAAAAAATTTTATTAACTGTATTCACAAGCAAACAACAGCTGGGTCATTCATCATCAATTAACATCATGCTTATCATCTTCGCATTTTAATTTTATATAGTACCAGGAACAACCAACAGAAAAATTTAATGGGTTTTATGGTGGGTTCACAATGGGATTAGGAGAGAGAGATGGGGAGGTAGAGAGATAGTAACGATGTAGGATGGTGAATGGTGACGTTCATGTGGTGATCAAGGTGGTAACGATGATGATTCAAGGCTGAGTTTGATCAAGAAATAGAAAATGAAACGCGTTTGATATGGGTATGGTATTGAGTTTACGAAAAGAAAATAAGAAAGAAGGAGGAGAGAGAAAAAGAGTTATGGTGACCGGAGGTGGCTGCAAGTCGTGGTGGTGAGGGATGACGGTTGCAATGGTGGTGGCCGGTGTTGTGGGTGGTGATGAAACAAACCCGAAAGATAATAGGAACTGGAGGTGTTCGTTGGATAGTTCACGACATCCGAAAGAAGAACAAAAGGGTGGTGACAACATGGGTGGTGATGATGTGGTGATCTTGGTGTATTTTTCTGTAATTGAACAAGGAAATAGAAGCATGATCAACCAAAGAAAGAAAAAGAAAGTGGAAACGGGTTAAGGATAAAAGGTGGTAACACTCGATGGATCTAGTTCCTTTCTGCATCACAAGATAATTGGTGGTGCACTCTTCACAAGCTCCTTGTTCTTCCATGGGAACCATTTAATCTAATCTAAAACTTGTATTAAGAACCCACTCCATTTGTGGTTCACAAAAAAAAATGCAGAAAAATGGTTTGATGGGTAGTTGTTGCAAATGGAGTAAAGGTCTAGTAGTATATAAATAAATAAGAAAAGAGAACAAGTGTGTTGAAAGATTGAGATTGAAATGAACGGTTAAAAAAAAATAAAAAAAAAAAAACACAACACAATAATATCATATGTCATATCTTGATTGAATCATAATATGTATATTATATAATTAAATAGGATAGATGGTAGCTTGATTAATTGATTCACAAGAGAAATAGTAAATCTAATTTATCAATCATGTACAGGAAAAATTTACTTTTCATATAATATAGAATTTGAAACGTGTTAATTTGTTAGCCGTCACCATTTACGGACTAAATTTCATACTCCGTCGTTAATCAGTGGCGGATAAAAGTGTTCAGAAAAAAAAATCTCATATTTTTAAATTAACTATATTTATTTATTTTGGTCATTATGGTATAAAATTCGATCATTAACTATTAAATAAAAATTACATTAATTATTCACTCCCAACCCCAAGTAAAATATAAAAAGTTTTTAAAAATCAATAAATAGTTCTAAAATACATTTTTAATAAGCTTAAAATTTATATTACTCATTTTTGAATCACCGTTTATTTTAGAATTACATAAGTTTGAATTTAACTTGCTTAATATCAATCGGAACATCAAACGAGTATTACAATCACTTAATATTTATTTTTAATATACTTTATTTATATATATAGATATATTTTAAATAATAATTATTATAATATCCTATTTTTGTTTTATTAATTTTTAATAACAACAACATATAATACTTCAAATTATATTTCGAATTATTATTTATATATACATACACACATATCTATTTATACTTAATTGTTCGTGAATCACCGAGAGCAGACGAAGGTCAATTGAATATCTGAAACAGTTCAAAAATTTTAAGACTCAACATTACAGACTTTGCTTAACATGTCGAAACTATATAAAGATTAAGTTTAAATTTGGTCGAAAATCTCCGGGTCGTCACAGTACCTACCCGTTAAAGAAATTTCGTCCCGAAATTTGAGTGAGGTGGTCATGGCTAACAATAAAAATGTTTTCATGACGAATATCAGTTGATAAATAGAGTTTTATTACTGTTGAGTAATATGGATAAGATAATTCGATTACTCGAAGAGTACGAGTGAAGCTATCATTAAATATTGAAATGAGAAAGACATGTTTCATCATAACTTTTGACTAGTCATGCTTGAATTAAAAAAATAAGGTGCGTCTTAACTTTTGACGTTCTCTTGGTTGAATTTCGGAATTCAAGGGATTTAAAGAAAATCTTCGAAATCTAAGAGATTTGATTCTTCGACGAATAAGGAGATTAAGATCTCTATAATTAAATACGGTGATCTGCCTCGATTACTCTGTCTGATATTTCCATTATAAATTAAACTTCTTCCGTTCCATTATTCTCACCATTCCTATACTTTCTTTCTTAGTTCATACATCCAAAAGATTACGAAAATGTTTAATCCAGTTCTAATCCTTGTCCTTATCCTGACTATCGCAACAATCATTCTCCTTTTCCAACTTCCACCGGAGGAATCTGTTTTATTCTACTTCGCCCTTGGGGTTATAGTGTTTTTAATTCTCTCGTGTCTTTATGTTGTGATAAACATTGATATACAAGGTTTGTAATTTATGTGTTGTTATCAGCCTTTATATTCTCCTTTATATTTCGGAGTCCCTGCTCCCGTCTTCTATAATCATTGTCATTCACGGTTAATGCTCTCTCTTATTTGCTGCGATTTATACCCATTTTCTATTTCGGAGCTTCATGCTTTTGTTTTCTTTTCGCAAGTAATGGTCCAGAATTCGTAGGTATGGAGTTTCGAATTAACATAATGTTCTAAACAAGAGAGAATGTAATAGCATGATTTGATTTGTCAAATTACCAGAATCACTGAGAATAGAACTATCAAGAATATACTTTCTTGATATGTTTATAAGTTAAGCAGAATGAAAGAGTTAGGTAACATGGCACGTGATGACGTTATAATCTGTGAATCATCACGTCCCATTAGAAACTCGGCATGACTTACTGTAATATAATCATGTTGATCAAGTGTCATTATATTATACTAATTCATGCATCAATTCCTTTACAATTCTCCAGAATTCATTCATAAATTAAACTTAGATTTTACAGGAGTTTCCAATAAAATGAAACACAGTAAGCACGAAAAGGTATATAATTTCGGACGAGAATATTTATGAAAATATCCTCAGAAATATCGAAGATATTTATGATGATATTTTGGGATTTCCAAGTTCGAAGGTTGATGAAGAAAAATTTTCCGCAAGATTTTAACATGACTTCGGAGCAAGATATTTTCTAAAGATTTCAACGGATCCAGAATTACCTGGATTCTTTGAATATAGGGTATGGTCCTTGTATTTGTACTAGGTCTCCTTAGTGGTTAGCTCAATCTTTTTTTTCTAGTTCCAACTTTTCTGAGCTTTTCCAACATACTATTCTTTATCATCAAACTTCCGATGATTAAGGTCGTTTACGTTTGTCTACAGTTTCTGCTGCTTCATTCAGCTTTTTCAAAGTTCATGTATTGATTCGTAGGCTGAGTGCTTTTCAAAATTTTCAGAATTGACGATCATAATTTTAGGAGATAAATGTTATATGTATACATATAACTGTTGATGTAGAAACGATGCGAGATTCAAAATACTGATTGTTAATTCTCAGTAATTGGTATGGCAATTCTCGTTATCAGATGCGGATGAGTATATGATAGGGTTTAAATAAATATGTATAGTGATTTGTCGGAGAGACTTACACCAGAGAATGCTGATGTTGCTGGTACGTTTACTGCTAATATGGTGGAACATAAAAGGTTCTCCGTTAACGATGACGAAAGGCAACTTATATACCAAGGTTATAATAAGGTTAATTAGAATGAAAGTCGAAGTTGATTTGCTGGAGCTGTGACAAAATCGGCTACTTTGGAAGGGAATTGCAAAGTTAATTTTGGTAATAACAACGTCAAAGGAGCAGCACAGATACATGTTAAACATTTACTCAGGTTCCGAGTGTTTTCAGGTGCATAATTATATTCATAAATCTTTTCTTTCGTAGATGAAGTGGGGTGGGTTCATCCTCTCAATTGAGGTGTTTTCAAGAATCAAGAAAAGTTTGAACGCAGATTGTAATTGTCAAGATACAAATGAGGTTTAAGATGAAATCAAGTGGAAAACTTGAAGAATTGTTTAGTTTCATATGTTATAATCAATATTTTAATTCATTTTAATTGTCCAATGTTATTAGTCCACAGTCTATAATCCACAGTTAACAGTCTAATAATTCATATATAGTTTAATATATAATATTCGAATTAATTAATACGTATCGTGACCCGTGTACATGTCTCAGACTCGATCACAACTCAAAGTATATATATTATTATAGAATCAACCTCAACCCTGTATAGAGAACTCGATCATTACTACATATAGAGTGTTTATGGTGATTCCAAATAATATATATAGATGCGTCGATATCATATGTAAAAACCTTGTATACGTGTCCAGATATTTAAAGTGCGTAAAATAAATAACCGGAATTTAAATGATAATAAATAAAGTGCGTAAAGTAAATAACAGAAATTAAATGACGATAAATAAAATTGCAAAAATTAAAATTGCGATAAAATAAATTGCGATAGTTACAATGTAATACGGAATTAACAGTTAGCTAGGAACAGTTAGCTAGGATTTTGTTAGCGTGGATTCTTAACAAAATTTATCATAGTTAATTTGTTTATTTATAACAAATTTTATTTTGTCCAATGTTTTCTTCATTATGCCACTTGTCGGATTCTGATAAGTCAAAATCCAAATATGAAATTGAATGAAAATGGTTATTCTGTGGTGAACGGATACGTATATCGATGGATGTAAGTAGGATCGTAAATGACTGTTGAATCAGATTCGGAGAATATACAGTGTAACTTATTAATGTGAAATCTAAATATTCCTCAGGTATTACCTACCCGTTAAAATATTTTCACCATTAATAGTTTGTACAAAAGAATTTTTAATTACAATCTTTATGAAAATATACTTACATATATATTTTCTTCAGATATAATCATGGATTTAATGAGTTAATATGATATTAAACTCATTTGATTTACCGTTAGAACTAGAATGGATAATTTCCAAAACTTTAGAGATTACTTAATCGCCATGTCGAACGGGGATAAATGATGTAGAACATCATGTAGAACGATGATTATGCTTGAGGTACAGAATGAGATGTTGAGGCATGGATTGTTGATGATATTGGTGCTGTTGCCGATGGTACTGTTGGTACCGGTGATGTTGCTGAAGCTGGTAAATTTTGCACCATATTCTCCAAATTTATTAATCCAGCGCGAAGCTCGTTGACTTCTCCCATTACTCCAAGCTGATTGTCGGTCGGAACGAATGGATGAATAAGGTTTAGAATTTTAGATAAAATATAATCGTGGCGAGATATTCGGGAAATGAGTGAGAAAATAGTATCTCGAACAGGTTTGCCGGTAAGTGCTTCAGGTTCACCGCCAAGAGGGCAATTTGGTGGATGGAAAGGATCGCCTTCTGCTCATCTCCATCGGTTAAGTCGACTACAAACCCATCAGATGAATTGGGGATAGATGATTGGTTGATTCATTCTGGTGACACTGCTTTCGGAGTCCGAGTGAAAATCTATGTCGGAATAGCTGTCGGAATAACTATCGGAATAGCTATCGGAATCTAAAGGACTCGAACTGGTTGAGGGATTCATCTCGTACGATCAGATGAAGGATTTTTGATAAGAAATAGAATAGAATGTAGATTAGTATCCTGCAATACATAATTTACATATGCATATATAATACTAAAATCTCATAAGTTACGGAGGAATCTACAGAAAATGTCAGGCAAAGTTTACAATAACAGATACGCTAAGATATGAATTAGCAGATATGCTAAGATATGAATTAGCAGATATGCTAAGATATGAATTTATGTCTATACACTAATCATGCAATCACTGCAATAAGATGTGTCTATACTAAGGATGATAAGCAAGTGATTCTCTAAGAATGTTAAACAGGTAATTTTCGACACGAAATGATAAGCACAACTTTTGACATGCAGACACGGTCGAAGTCCAGACTCACTAATGCATCTAAACAGCTATCAGTTATACATACTAATGCAAGACCTGGTTCGCTAAGACCACCGCTCTGATACCAACTGTAAATCCCCGTCCTAATCCCTCCGGACGAAGTCCATATCGATTATAAACGATTCACAACAGTTGATTACATCGAGAGGTACTTGACCTCTATATGATACATTTTACAAACATTGCATTCGTTTTTGAAAAGACAATCTTTCATTACATCGAAAGTTGACGGCATGCATACCATTTTATAATATATCTAACTATAATTGACTTAATAATAATCTTGACGAACTCAACGACTCGAATGCAACGTCTTTTGAAATACCAAGTAATATCTTTAAAATGAGCAATTGCACAGCGGAAGACTTCTTTCATACCTGAGAATAAACATGCTTTAAAGTGTCAACCAAAAGGTTGGTGAGTTCATTAGTTTAACATAAATAATCTTTTCCATCATTTTAATAGACCACAAGATTTTCATTTTCAGTTCTCATAAATATACGTTCCATGCATAGAGACAAAAATATCATTCATATGGATTGAACACCTGGTAACCGACATTCACAATATGCATATAAGAATATTCCCATCATTCCGGGATCCTCCTTCGGACATGATATAAATTTCGAAGTACTAAAGCATCCGGTACTTTGGATGGGGCTTGTTAGGCCGATAGATCTATCTTTAGAGTTCGCGTCAATTAGGGTGTCTGTTCCCTAATTCTTAGATTACCAGACTAAAAAAGGGGCATATTCGGTTTAATAATTCAACCATAGAATGTAGTTTCGATTACTTGTGTCTATTTCGTAAAACAGTTATAAAAGTTGCGCATGTATTCTCAGCCCAAAAATATAAAGGGTAAAAAGGCAAATGAAACTCACAATACTGTATTTTGTAGTAAAAATACATATGACATCATTGAACAAGTGTATGGTTGGCCTCGGATTCACGAACCTATATTATTCATTTATGTATATTAACATATGTAATGGAAATCGAACAAATATATATATATATATATATATATATATATATATATATATATATATATATATATATATATATATATATATATATATATATATATATATATATATATATATTATTAGTGATTTTAATTGTTATTTTATATCATGAGTTTTATTAATAACTTAATTAGATATATTTATTTTTATATAGATAATTAACATTTATTACTAAAGTATTAATATAGTTAGATTTTATGTCCTAAATATATTTTTATATAGACAATCTTTATTTAATATATAAATAATACTAATGATAAAAGTAATACTACTTATGATAAAAATTATGATAATTCTAATAAAAGTGATACTTTTAATAGTAAAAATGATAGTTTAAATAAAAGGTTAATTTCAATAATAATGATAAAAATACATTTAGTAATAGGGATCATAATAATATTGCTAATGATAATAATAACTATAATAATAATTTTTCTACCAATGATAATAATGTTAATGGTTTTATTAGTAATAAATATAATAATAACAATAATAATAATAATAAAAATAATAAGAATAAGAATAATAAATGAGACTACCTTAAAAAGCTTTTCCCAAAAACAAAATGCCCTAGACAGGGCTCGAACCCATGACCTTTCAATAAC
This sequence comes from Rutidosis leptorrhynchoides, assembly GCF_046630445.1. NCBI lineage: Eukaryota > Viridiplantae > Streptophyta > Magnoliopsida > Asterales > Asteraceae > Rutidosis > Rutidosis leptorrhynchoides. The sequence continues at coordinate 267,098,542 of NC_092333.1, read as the reverse complement.
CCACTAACACCCTCAAACCATCTACTCTACTTGTGTCTTTCGATTTTGATACCGGAGTAAATTCATATAACTCATATCTCGACCCAACAATAATTCGGCCCAAGAATAACTTAATATAACTCAGCCCAACATGTATTCCGGCCCAACAATTTTTGTTGTTAAAAATAAAACACCGTGGCCTGGTTTCGAACCTAGGACCTCTCGAATAACAACACACTCCAAACCAAGGCTCCAATTGTGTTTTTCTGAAATTAAGCCCTCTAATACAAATATATATATATCTCTCTATCTGTTTCTACCTCATCTTCTACAAATCAAACGACATTATCAATCAAAATCATTACTCGTTTACTAATAATCATCATCAAAATCATTATAATTGAGATTTTTTTAACATCCAATCATCATCCTCTTCATCTCCATCCTTTGTAATCATAATCATCATCGTTTATCTTTTTTTTTTCAAACATCTTCACGTCATTTTTTCATAACAGATAGGTGACCAGCCATTTAGTATAATACTAAATATAATATTCTACTTGTATCCTTTAATAAAAAGAACCAAGTTGAGTGGGTGAAGTCTCTTTTGGCCCACCATGGTTAACACGTAAGAAAGAAAAAAAAAATTTATTAACTGTATTCACAAGCAAACAACAGCTGGGTCATTCATCATCAATTAACATCATGCTTATCATCTTCACATTTTAATTTTATACAGTACCAGGAACAACCAACAGAAAAATTTAATGGGTTTTATGGTGGGTTCACAATGGGATTAGGAGAGAGAGATGGGGAGGTAGAGAGATAGTAACGATGTAGGATGGTGAATGGTGACGTTCATGTGGTTATCAAGGTGGTAACGATGATGATTTAAGGCTGAGTTTGATCAAGAAATAGAAAATGAAACGCGTTTGATATGGGTATGGTATTGAGTTTACGAAAAGAAAATAAGAAAGAAGGAGGAGAGAGAAAAAGAGTTATGGTGACCGGAGGTGGCTGCAAGTCGTGGTGGTGAGGGATGACGGTTGCAATGGTGGTGGCCGGTGTTGTGGGTGGTGATGAAACAAACCCAAAAGATAATAGGAACTGGAGGTGTTCGTTGGATAGTTCACGACATCCGAAAGAAGAACAAAAGGGTGGTGACAACATGGGTGGTGATGATGTGGTGATCTTGGTGTATTTTTCTGTAATTGAACAAGGAAATAGAAGCATGATCAACCAAAGAAAGAAAAAGAAAGTGGAAACGGGTTAAGGATAAAAGGTGGTAACACTCGGTGGATCTAGTTGCTTTCTGCATCACAAGATAATTGGTGGTGCACTCTTCACAAGCTCCTTGTTCTTCCATGGGAACCATTTAATCTAATCTAAAACTTGTATTAAGAACCCACTCCATTTGTGGTTCACAAAAAAAAAATGCAGAAAAATGGTTTGATGGGTAGTTGTTGCAAATGGAGTAAAGGTCTAGTAGTATATAAATAAATAAGAAAAGAGAACAAGTGTGTTGAAAGATTGAGATTGAAATGAACGGTTAAAAATAAAAAAAAAATTAAAAAAAAACACAACACAATAATATCATATGTCATATCTTGATTGAATCATAATATGTATATTATATAATTAAATAGGATAGATGGTAGCTTGATTAATTGATTCACAAGAGAAATAGTAAATCTAATTTATCAATCATGTACAGGAAAAATTTACTTTTCATATAATATAGAATTTGAAACGTGTTAATTTGTTAGCCGTCACCATTTACGGACTAAATTTCATACTCCGTCGTTAATCAGTGGCGGATAAAAGTGTTCAGAAAAAAAAATCTCATATTTTTAAATTAACTATATTTATTTATTTTGGTCATTATGGTATAAAATTCGATCATTAACTATTAAATAAAAATTACATTAATTATTCACTCCCAACCCCAAGTAAAATATAAAAAGTTTTTAAAAATCAATAAATAGTTCTAAAATACATTTTTAATAAGCTTAAAATTTATATTACTCATTTTTGAATCACCGTTTATTTTAGAATTACATAAGTTTGAATTTAACTTGCTTAATATCAATCGGAACATCAAACGAGTATTACAATCACTTAATATTTTTTTTTAATATACTTTATTTATATATATAGATATATTTTAAATAATAATTATTATAATATCCTATTTTTGTTTTATTAATTTTTAATAACAACAACATATAATACTTCAAATTATATTTCGAATTATTATTTATATATACATACACACATATCTATTTATACTTAATTGTTCGTGAATCACCGAGAGCAGACGAAGGTCAATTGAATATCTGAAACAGTTCAAAAATTTTAAGACTCAACATTACAGACTTTGCTTAACATGTCGAAACTATATAAAGATTAAGTTTAAATTTGGTCGAAAATCTCCGGGTCGTCACACATGGACTCCAAATCTTGTCCTTATTTTAGTATGCAACATCAGAAGCTCTTATTATTCACCTGAGAATAAACATGCTTTAAACGTCAACAAAAATGTTGGTGAGTTATAGGTTTAACCTATATATATCAAATCGTAACAATAGACCACAAGATTTCATATTTCAATACACATCCCATACATAGAGATAAAAATCATTCATATGGTGAACACCTGGTAACCGACATTAACAAGATGCATATATAAGAATATCCCTATCATTCCGGGACACCCTTCGGATATGATATAAATTTCGAAGTACTAAAGCATTCGGTACTTTGGATGGGGTTTGTTAGGCCCAATAGATCTATCTTTAGGATTCATGTCAATTAGGGTGTCTGTTCCCTAATTCTTAGATTACCAGACTTAATAAAAAGGGGCATATTCGATTTCGATAATTCAACCATAGAATGTAGTTTCACGTACTTGTGTCTATTTTTTAAATTATTTATAAAACCTGCATGTATTCTCATCCCAAAAATATTAGATTTTAAAAGTGGGACTATAACTCACTTTCACAGATTTTTACTTCGTCGGGAAGTAAGACTTGGCCACTGGTTAATTCACGAACCTATAACAATATATACATATATATTAAAGTATGTTCAAAATATATTTACAACACTTTTAATATATTTTGATGTTTTAAGTTTATTAAGTCAGCTGTCCTCGTTAGTAACCTACAACTAGTTGTCCACAGTTAGATGTACAGAAATAAATCGATAAATATTATCTTGAATCAATCCAAAACCCAGTGTATATGTATCTCAGTATTGATCACAACTCAAACTATATATATTTTGGAATCAACCTCAACCCTGTATAGCTAACTCCAACATTCACATATAGTGTGTCTATGGTTGTTCCGAAATATATATAGATGTGTCGACATGATAGGTCGAAACATTGTATACGTGTCTATGGTATCTCAAGATTACATAATATACAATACAAGTTGATTAAGTTATGGTTGGAATAGATTTGTTACCAATTTTCACGTAGCTAAAATGAGAAAAATTATTCAATCTTGTTTTATCCATAACTTCTTCATTTTAAATCCGTTTTGAGTGAATCAAATTGCTATGGTTTCATATTGAACTCTATTTTATGAATCTATACAGAAAAAGTATAGGTTTATAGTCGGAAAAATAAGTTACAAGTCGTTTTTTAAAGGTAGTCATTTCAGTCGAAAGAACGACGTCTAGATGACCATTTTAGAAAACATACTTCCACTTTGAGTTTAACCATAATTTTTGGATATAGTTTCATGTTCATAATAAAAATCATTTTCCCAGAATAACAACTTTTAAATCAAAGTTTATCATAGTTTTTAATTAACTAACCCAAAACAGCCCGCGGTGTTACTACGACGACGTAAATCCGGTTTTACGGTATTTTTTGTGTTTCCAGGTTTTAAATCATTAAGTTAGCATATCATATAGATATAGAACATGTGTTTAGTTGATTTTAAAAGTCAAGTTAGAAGGATTAACTTTTATTGCGAACAAGTTTAGAATTAACTAAACTATGTTCTAGTGATTACAAGTTTAAACCTTCGAATAAGATAGATTTATATGTATGAATCGAATGATGTTATGAACATCATTACTACCTCAAGTTCCTTGGATAAACCTACTGGAAATGAGAAAAATAGATCTAGCTTCAAAGGATCCTTGGATGGCTTGAAAGTTCTTGAAGCAGAATCATGACACGAAAACAATTTCAAGTAAGATTTTCACTCGAAATAAGATTGTTATAGTTATAGAAATTGAATTAAAGTTTGAATATGATTATTACCTTGTATTAGAAAGATAACCTACTGTAAGTAACAAAGGTTTCTTGATCTTGGATGATTACTTAGAATGGATTTAGAAAACTTGGAAGTAAACTTGCAATCTTGGAAGTATTCTTGATTTTATGAAACTAGAACTTTTGGAATTTATGAAGAACACTTAGAACTTGAAGATAGAACTTGAGAGAGATCAATTAGATGAAGAAAATTGAAGAATGAAAGTTTTTGTAGGTGCTTTTGGTCGTTGATGTATGGATTAGATATAAAGGATATGTAATTTTGTTTTCATGTAAATAAGTCATGAATGATTACTCGTATTTTTGTAATTTTATGAGATATTTCATGCTAGTTGCAAAATGATGGTTCCCACATGTGTTAGGTGACTCAAATGGGCTGCTAAGAGCTGATCATTGGAGTGTATATACCAATAGTACATACATCTAAAAGCTGTGTATTGTACGAGTACGAATATGGGTTCATACGAGTAGAATTGTTGATGAAACTGAACGAGGATGTAATTGTAAGCATTTTTGTTAAGTAGAAGTATTTTGATAAATGTCTTGAAGTCTTTCAAAAGTGTATGAATACATATTAAAACACTACATGTATATACATTTTGACTGAGTCGTTAAGTCATCGTTAGTCGTTACATGTAAATGTTGTTTTGAAACCTTTAGGTTAACGATCTTGTTGAATGTTGTTAACCCATTGTTTATTATAACAAATGAGATGTTAAATTGTTATATTATCATGATATTATGATATATAATATATCTTAGTATGATATATATACAGTTAAATGTCGTTACAACGATAATCGTTACATATATGTCTCGTTTCGAAATCATTAAGTTAGTAGTCTTATTTTTACATATGTATTTCATTGTTAATACACTTAATAATATATTTACTTATCATTTAACATAATTAACCAAGTGTATCAATATCTTAATATGATTCATATGTACCTAGTTAGACGTTGTTATAACGATAATCGTTATATATATATCATTTTCGAGTTTCTTAAATTAATAGTCTCATTTTTATGTATATAACTCATTGTTAAAATACCTAATGAGATACATACTTATAATAAAATCATGTTAACTATATATATAACCATATATATGTCATCGTATAGTTTTTACAAGTTTTAACGTTCGTGAATCACCGGTCAACTTGGGTGGTCAATTGTCTATATGAAACCTATTTCAATTAATCAAGTCTTAACAAGTTTGATTGCTTAACGTGTTGGAAACACTTAATCATGTAAATAACAATTTCATTTAATATATATATATATATATATATAAACATGGACAAGTTCGGGTCACTACAGTACCTACCCGTTAAATAAATTTCATCCCGAAATTTTAAGCAGTTGAAGGTGTTGACGTCTCTTCTGGAAATAAATGCAGGTATTTCTTCTTCATCTAATCTTCATGCTCCCAGGTGAACTCGGGTCCTCTACGAGCATTCCATCGAACCTTAACAATCGGTATCTTGTTTTGTTTAAGTCTCTTAACCTCACGATCCATTATTTCGACGGGTTCTTCAATGAATTGAAGTTTTTCATTGATTTGGATTTCGTCCAACGGAATAGTGAGATCTTCTTTAGCAAAAAATTTCTTCAAATTTGAGACGTGGAAAGTGTTATGTACAGCCGCGAGTTGTTGAGGTAGCTCCAGTTGGTAAGCTACTGGTCCGACACGATCTATAATCTTGAATGGTCCAATGTACCTTGGATTTAGTTTCCCCCGTTTACCAAATCGAACAACGCCTTTCCAAGGGGAAACCTTAAGCATGACCATTTCTCCAATTTCAAACTCTATATCTTTTCTTTTACTGTCCGCGTAGCTCTTTTGTCGACTCTGGGCGGTTTTCAATCTTTGTTGAATTTAGATGGTTTTCTCGGTAGTTTCTTGTATTATCTCCGGACCCGTAATTTGTCTATCCCCCACTTCACTCCAACAAATCGGAGACCTGCACTTTCTACCATAAAGTGCTTCAAACGGCACCATCTCAATGCTTGAATGGTAGCTGTTGTTGTAGGAAAATTCTGCTAACGGTAGATGTCGATCCCAACTGTTTCCGAAATCAATAACACAAGCTCATAGCATGTCTTCAAGCGTTTGTATCGTCCTTTCGCTCTGCCCATCAGTTTGTGGATGATAGGCAGTACTCATGTCTAGACGAGTTCCCAATGCTTGCTGTAATGTCTACCATGAAAGGACCCGTTCATATACATTATAAACGATTCACAATAGTTGATTACATTGCGAGGTATTTGACCTCTATATGGTACATTTTACAAACATTGCATTCGTTTTTAAAAGACAAACTTTCTTTACATCGAAAATTGACAGGCATGCATACCATTTCATAATATCCACTATCCAACTATAAATTGATTTAATAATAATCTTTGATGAAATCAATGACTCGAATGCAACGTTCTTCGAAATATGCTATGAAAGACTCCAAGTAATATCTTTAAAATGAGCAAATGCACAGCGGAAGATTTCTTTAACACCTGAGAATAAACATGCTTTAAAGTGTCAACCAAAAGGTTGGTGAGTTCATTAGTTTATCATAATCATTTATTTCCATCATTTTAATAGACCACAAGAATTTCATTTCCAGTTCTCATAAATATACGTAACATGCATAGAGACAAAAATAATCATTCATATGGTGAACACCTGGTAACCGACATTAACTAGATACATATAAGAATATCCCCTATCATTTCGGGATCCTCCTTCGGACATGATATAAATTTCGAAGTACTAAAGCATCCGGTACTTTGGATGGGCTTTGTTAGGCCCAATAGATCTATCTTTAGGATTCGTGTCAATAAGGGTGTCTGTTCCCTAATTCTTAGATTACCAGACTTTAATAAAAAGGGGCATATTCGATTTCGATAATTCAACCATAGAATGTAGTTTCAATTACTTGTGTCTATTTCGTCAAACATTTATAAAAGCGCATGTATTCTCAGTCCCAAAAATATAAAGGGTAAAAAGGCAAATGAAACTCACCATACTGTATTTCGTAGTAAAAATACATATAACGTCATTGAACAAGTGCAAGGTTGGCCTCGAATTCACGAACCTAAATTAATTATATATATTTATGTGTTGGTCAATATTTGTCTAACAAATTAGGTCAAGTCATAGTGTACCACAATCCTAATGCTCGAGACTAATATGCAAAAGTCAAAAAAAGTAAATTTGACTCAAAATAATTTCCAAAAATCTATACATGATTAATATATAGTTTAAATATCGTCATTTTATATTTTTTAATATTTTTTAAAAGATTTATTAGAGTAGATAATATAATTTATTTATTAATAAATAAAATTTTATATTAAATTTATATAATAAAATATACTTTTATATATATTAAGTAATAAAATTTATAGGGTTCATTGAATATCATAAAGATAATATGATAGGTATTATTAAAGAAAGTTATTACACGTAGTAAAATATGTTTGTATCACATATTTATTTGATAAAATAATATCTATAATGATAGTAAGTAAAAGTTGTATTATTTTGTAATAATAATTATTATTATAAAAATATCAATATTTATAATTACTAAGATGACATTATGATAAAACGATAATTCTAATTATGATAACTTTAATATTTACGATAATTTTTAATATTATCTTTAAAATAATAATTCTATTTAAAATAATAATAATAATGATATTTTATAGTAACAATGACATTTCTATTAAAATGATAATTTTTGTTAAAATGATAGTTTTAATACTAACGATACTTTTAATAATAATAGTAATGATAAAAATAATAAGAACGATAATTTTATCTAAATCAATATCTTATAATATTTTAATTTCATCATGATACTCTTACTCATTATTTCCTAATCATTTCGTTTAATAGCTTTTAATCGTCTTTTATATCGTGTTCATAATAATGATAATAATAGTAATCAAAATAATTAGGTGTTACAAATATTTGTTTTAATTACACTAATATTAATAATGATAGTTACTATAACATTATTAACGATAATACTAATAATTATCTTAATGATAATATAGTAATAATAATAATAACAATAACAATAACCATTTTTAAATAATGATATATATATATATATATTAATAATGATAATAATAATAATAATAATAGTAATAATAATAATAATAATAATAATAATAATAATAATAATAATTGGATAATAATAATAATACTAATTATAATTTTAACGATAATAACGATAGTAATAATAAAAAAAATAACAATTTTTAATGATAAATCCCTTTTATTGATAAAGATAATAATAATCATAATAATAAGATAAAACTAGAACGACGATAAAAACGACGATAATAATAATCATTTTTAATAAAAATATCAAAAATTCAATTGATTATAACTTCTAATCCGTTCATCGAAACCATTCGATATCTAAAGGAAAAGTTCTTAATTTTTCGCTAGCTTTCTAAGGACATGATTACCTTATACCTTATCTCAACCGCAAGTGTAACTAATTCAAGATTCAACCTAACCTGTCTAAGGGCAAAATCAAAAGTACAAGCATGCATACTCCTAAATACTCGAGCACTAGTCAGGGATACACTATTAGTATGTAAAAGTTAAATTATGAGTACTCACGTATCAATATTTAGATTCAATATTGCAGGAAAGATACGTAGATGCAACGGAAATGATAAACACTATGTTGACCTCACGAGCATACCCATGAACCATACTCAATCACCTCCATAGCTATAACCCATAATTTCCTTAATCCTATCCTACTCGAAAAATAATTTCGAAACCACTCGGACAGCACTCCGTCGTAATATTTTATGTATACTAATAATATATTTAAATAATACGGAGTAAATATATATATGTAAATCGATTGAGAGAGTTTAGAGAAAAATATTTTCAAGTTTCTATGAAATAATGAAACCTATTGAATTCTATTTATAATAGATTTTTGAATTATTAAAGTGAATTATTAAAGTATAAATTATTAAAGTGAATTATTAAAGTATGAATTATTAAAGTATGAATTATTAAAGTGAATTATTAGTGTTTCTAGTTCTCCCGTGTCTTTATATTGCTATATGCATCGATATATATGGTTTATAATTTCTGGTTTGTCGTTGGGCTTTATATGTTCCCTTATATTTCAAAGTCTCTGCTTCTGTCTTCTATAATCATTATCATTCACAGTTAATGCTCTCTTTTATTTGCTGCAATTTATACCCCAATTTCTATTTCGGAGTTTTGTCCTTTTGTTTCTTCTTCTTGCGATTAAGCACCGCTTGTAATGGTCCAGAATTCACAGATATGAATTTCGAAATGAACATTGTTAATGTTCTAGGAAGAAAATTGTGATGGCACGATCTTGACTTGTCAAATTACTAGAATACCTTGGAAAAGGCCGAATCATCAAGAAATATTTTCTTGATATTTTAGAGGTTAAATATAATACAAGAGTCGTATAACATGGCACATGATGATGTTATGATCTGTGAATCATCACGTTGCATTTAGAAACTCAGCATGACTTACTGTAATATAATCACATTGATCAAGTGTCATTATATTATACTAATTCATGCTTCAGTTCCCAACACTACTTCAAAATATTCCTATTTTAAACTTGAATGTTTCAGAATTTAGAAACTAAAATAGTTTCTTTTATGATGTAATACAGATAACGCGAAGAGGTAAATGATTTCAAATAAGAAAAATTAAGAAAATATCTTCAGAAATATGGAGGATATTTATAATGAAAGATATGATGATATTTTAGAATTTCTAATATCAGAGGATGATGAAGAATATTGTTCGCAGAGGTTTAGAGTCAGGGGCAACGTATGCGTTAATGACTTCAGCAGGTACTGAATCATTTGGATCCTTTGAAGTCAGGTTCAGTCTTTGTAATTTGTCCACAGCCTCCTTCCTACTTTGCTCAATCCATTTTCCAGTTCCAAAACTTCTCTTTTTCTACGCTTTGCCAGTACACTTCATCATTATCATCCAGCTTTTACCGTTTAAAGTCATTTATAGTTTTTGCTGCTTCATCAGCATTTTTTTTTTCGGAGAACCAATTCGTAGTTCGGAGTGTTTTTCAGAAACTTCACATTCAAAATAAGTCCAGAAGAAAGACGTTATATATACACATATAACTGTTGGCGTAGACATGCTGCGAGATTTCAAAATACTGATTGCTAATTCGCAATGATTCGTATGGAAATTCTCATTACAAGATGCGAATGAGTAAATGATGGGGTTTCAATGAATAATTATAATGACTTTTTGGAGATGCTAAAGTCAAAGGGTAATGAAGTTGTTGGTACATCTGCTAATAATGTGGTGGAATGTAAAAGGTTCCCTGGTAACGATGGTGTATATCTCAAGGTTATAATAAGGTTAGTCTGACTGAAAAGTCGAAGTTGACTTGCTAGAGCTGTGACAAAACTGGCTACTTTGAATAGGAGTCGCAAAGTTATTTTTGCTAATAAATGCCAAAGAATCTGACGCGGATACGTTGTTTAAACTTTTACTTTAGTTTCAAGAGTTTTTCGGGTACATAACTGTGGGTAACATGTGGTTGGATTATCATCTCGATTGCTCATCATTCAAAGTGTCTTCAGAAATTTTCGAAGGGTTTGAACACAGATTGTAATCGTTAACATACATTTGATGTTCTAACACAGTTTTGAAGTCAAAATATAGCTTGTGAAAGATCTAAGGATCTAAGAGTAATGATTTTGGTCATATCTCAAGTTGAATTTTGAGATTTCAAAATCAGAATATGTAATTAAATTTTGAATGAGTATGGTTGTTTTGATTTCTATAAAAGAATGTATATTGTTGTGAAAGTAGGGAGTATAATGGATGATTTGCTGAATCAGATTCGAAGAATGTAACATATTAATTGTGAATTTATATATCTCTCGGGTATTACCTACCCGTTAAAAAAATTTCACAATTAATATTTTGTACAAAAGAATTTTATTACAGTCTTTATGAAAATATATATATGTATATTTTCTTCAGATGTAACATAGATTTAATGAGTTAATGTTAAATTAAACTCATTTGATTTACGGTTGAAACTAGAATTGAATAATCCCTAAAGGCTTTAAAAAGTACATAACTTTTACGCAGTATTTCTTTAATGGCATTGAAATTATGAATCAATACTTCGTTATTTGTTGATGTATGATGTTCGTTTCGTGGAATTCTTGTGAATTTCGCAAAGTACGAATGATGTTATCTGAAAAGTTTCGGATTCATCGATGATGAAAGTGTAAAATCAAATATATACTTGATTTATTATGAATTGGAATTTGTTGAATTTCGATAGAGATTGTAGTTAACGCTGGTTAAGTTGCGGCCGAAGGACGTACATTATTGCATATTTGTAATATGAATTAACCGAGTAGTTAAGATTCACACACAATAGCTTAGCACGGAAAGATTTATTTTAATATATATATATATATATATATATATATATATATATATATATATATATATATATATATATATATATATATATATATATATATATATATATATATATATATATATATATAAATATATATAATATACATATAATTTCTTCAGAGGGAATGAGTTAATTCTTCATAACTCGTTGATACAATATACACGTTATTGATTCGTAATGATGTCCACAGTGATTCTTGAACTGACGGAGTTTGTGATGTTATATGTGTTGTTGATTCGGATGTTGACTGTACTGACGATGCTGATAACGCTGACGGTACTGTTGATGCTGTTGGTAAAACAAGTTTAGCTTGTTAATCATACACCATTTTTGTCAGGGTTTCTACTCTTCCTTCTATCATTTTGGTTCGCTTAACTGATTTATGGTTAGGGCTAGATTAGATAATCTCTAAGACTTTAGAGATTACATAATCGCCGCAGAATGTTTTTCCAATGAAGTTATGAATTAATACTTCGTCAGTTATTGTTGTTGGTACTCCTTGGTATCTATGGTGCGTATCACGTTGATGCTCGTGGGACAGATTGTGAAGTTGAGGTTTACGACGCGGTTGTGGTTGGAGGTGGTAATGGTACTGTTGGCGTTGATGATGGTGGTACTGGTTATGCTGCTGATGCTGCTGCTGGTATTTGTAATCTCTGCACCATATTCTCCAAAGCCACTACCCGAGCGTGAAGCTCGTTGACTTCTACTATTACACCGGGGTGATTGTCGGTTCGGACGAGCGGATAAATAAAATCTAAAATTTGATGTAATATATAATCGTGACGAGATACTCTGGAAATGAGCGAGAAAATGGTGTTTCGGACAGGTTCGCCGGTAAGTGCTTCAGGTTCTTCGTCAAGAGGGCAATGTGGTGGATGGAAGGGATCACCTTCTTCTTGTCTCCAATGATTGAGGAGGCTACGAACCCATCCCCAATTCATCCAGAATAGGTGATGACTGATTGGTCGATCAATTCCGGTCACACTGCTTTCGGAGCTTGAATGGGATTCCATTTCGGAATCTGAGTGACTTGAACTGATGACGAATTCCATTTCGTACGATTGGATAAAGGATTTTTTTTCGATATGAAATGATTTTGGCTAACGGACGGTATTCTAATTATATATATATATATATATATATATATATATATATATATATATATATATATATATATATATATATATATATATCAAAAGATTTCGTAGATTACGGAGGACTTTGAGGAATATGTCAGGCCAAGTTTAAAGTAACAAATACGATAAGATATGATTTAGCAGATATGCTAAGATATGAATTTTTGTCTATACACTATTCATGCAATCAATGCAGCAAGACGTGTCTTAGACTAAAAATGATAAGCAGGTAATTTCCTGAGGAAGATAAGTAGTTAATTTTCGACACAAAATGATAAATAAAACTTTTGACATGCAGACACGGTCGAAGTCCAGACTCACTAATGCATCCTATCGACTTATCAGTTAGACACACTAATGCAGACCTGGTTCGCTAAGACCACCGCTCTGATACCAACTGAAAGGACCCGTTCATATACATTATAAACGATTCACAATAGTTGATTACATTGCGAGGTATTTGACCTCTATATGGTACATTTTACAAACATTGCATTCGTTTTTAAAAGACAAACTTTCTTTAAATCGAAAATTGACAGGCATGCATACCATTTCATAATATCCACTATCCAACTATAAATTGATTTAATAATAATCTTTGATGAACTCAATGACTCGAATGCAACGTTCTTCGAAATATGCTATGAAAGACTCCAAGTAATATCTTTAAAATGAGCAAATACACAGCGGAAGATTTCTTTAACACCTGAGAATAAACATGCTTTAAAGTGTCAACCAAAAGGTTGGTGAGTTCATTAGTTTATCATAATCATTTATTTCCATCATTTTAATAGACCACAAGAATTTCATTTCCAGTTCTCATAAATATACGTTCCATGCATAGAGACAAAAATAATCATTCATATGGTGAACACCTGGTAACCGACATTAACTAGATACATATAAGAATATCCCCTATCATTCCGGGATCCTCCTTCAGACATGATATAAATTTCAAAGTACTAAAGCATCCGGTACTTTGGATGGGGTTTGTTAGGCCCAATAGATCTATAAATGAAACTCACCATACTGTATTTCGTAGTAAAAATACATATAACGTCATTGAACAAGTGCAAGGTTGGCCTCGGATTCACGAACCTAAATTAATTATATATATTTATGTGTTGGTCAATATTTGTCTAACAAATTAGATCAAGTCATAGTGTACCACAATCCTAATGCTCGAGACTAATATGCAAAAGTCAACAAAAGTAAATTTGACTCAAAATAATTTCCAAAAATCTATACATGATTAATATATAGTTTAAATATCGTCGTTTTATATTTTTTAATATTTTTAAAAGATTTATTAGAGTAGATAATATAATTTATTTATTAATAAATAAAATTTTATATTAAATTTATATAATAAAATATACTTTTATATATATATATTAAGTAATAAAATTTATAGGGTTCATTGAATATCATAAAGGTAATATGATAGGTATTATTAAAGAAAGTTATTACACGTAGTAAAATATGTTTGTATCACATATTTATTTGATAAAATAATATCTATAATGATAGTAAGTAAAAGTTGTATTATTTTGTAACAATAATTATTATTATAAAAATATCAATATTTATAATTACTAAGATGACATTATGATAAAACGATAATTCTAATTATGATAACTTTAATATTTACGATAATTTTTAATATTATCTTTAAAATAATAATTCTATTTAAAATAATAATAATAATGATATTTTATAGTAACAATGACATTTCTATTAAATTGATAATTTTTGTTAAAATGATAGTTTTAATACTAACGATACTTTTAATAATAATAGTAATTATAAAAATAATAAGAACCATAATTTTATCTAAATCAATATCTTATAATATTTTAATTTCATCATGATACTCTTACTCATTATTTCCTAATCGTTTCGTTTAATAGCTTTTAATCATCTTTTATATCGTGTTCATAATAATGATAATAATAGTAATCAAAATAATTAGGTGTTACAAATATTTGTTTTAATTACACTAATATTAATAATGATAGTTACTATAACATTATTAACGATAATACTAATAATTATCTTAATGATAATATAGTAATAATAATAATAACAATAACAATAACCATTTTTAAATAATGATATATATATATTAATAATGATAATAATAATAATAATAATAATAATAATAAGAATAATAATAATAATAATAATAATAATAATAATAATAATAATAATAATAATAGTAATAATAATAATAATAATAATAATAATTGGATAATAATAATAATACTAATTATAACTTTAACGATAATAACGATAGTAATAATAAAAAAAATAACAATTTTTAATGATAAATCCCTTTTATTGATAAAGATAATAATAATCATAATAATAAGATAAAACTAGAACGACGATAAAAACGACGATAATAATAATCATTTTTAATAAAAATATCGAAAATTCAATTGATTATAACTTCTAATCCGTTCATCGAAACCATTCGATATCTAAAGGAAAAGTTCTTAATTTTTCGCTAGCTTTCCAAGGACATGCATATCTTATACCTTATCTCAACCGCAAGTGTAACTAATTCAAGATTCAACCTAACCTGTCTAAGGGAAAAATCAAAAGTACAAGCATGAATAATCCTAAATACTCGAGCACTAGTCAGGGATACACTATTAGTATGTAAAAGTTAAATTATGAGTACTCACGTATCAATATTGAGATTCAATATTGCAGGAAAGATACGTAAATGCAACGGAAATGATAAACACTATATTGACCTCACGAGCATACCCATGAACCATACTCAATCACCTCCATAGCTATAACCCATAATTTCCTTAATCCTATCCTACTCGAAAAACAATTTCGAAACCACTCGGACAGCACTCCGTCGTAATATTTTATGTATACTAATAATATCTTGAAATAATACGGAGTAAATATATATATGTAAATCGATTGAGAGAGTTTAGAGAAAAGTATTTTCAAGTTTCTATAAAATAATGAAACCTATTGAATTCTATTTATAATAGATTTTTGAATTATTAAAGTGAATTATTAAAGTATGAATTATTAAAGTGAATTATTAAAGTATGAATTATTAAAGTGAATTATTAAAGTTAAAGTAAAGTAAAAATAAAGTAAAGGTAAAGTTTAAGTATAGTAAAAGTATAAAACTATGTACGTATAATACGCGTATAAATATATATAATATTAATTTAAATCATTATATATATTTAATAAAATAAAATATAAATATTATTATCTTTATCATACTCGTTAAGTAATGAGTTGTCAAAAGTAGTTCTAGATATTTATAAAAGTTATATACGTTTTAATAATAAAGTTCTTTTTAAACTGAAAACGTTTTTGTACGTTTGAAACTAAATAGATCAATCGAGTCTTTATGAGATTCAATCTTCCACTATCCTTTGTCTAGTTCTCAATGATTGAAAATTTGTTCTTATTTATAAATCACTTTATCATTTTCCGAATATTGTTAAAATGGAAAGATTTCTCAAATCAACGTGGGCCTTTCAACAGAGACTTGTAATCATAATTCAATATATCTGATAATTCAATCATTTGATCTTATCTTCTAATTCCATTGATAAACATTTTGAAACAGATACAATCATATAAAGTATTTAATCTAATATTTTGTTTACGTTTCAAGTTATAATATATATACACATATACATATATAATCATATTCGTTTAATGGTTCGTGAATCGTTGGAACTTGGTCGAGGTTGAATGAATGTATGAACATAGTTTAAAATTCTTGAAATTTAACTTAACAAATATTGCTTATCGTGTCGGAAACATATAAAGATTAAAGTTTAAATTTGGTTGGAAATTTCCGGGTTGTCACATGCTAGAATCTTGAAATAAATCTGCCATCCCTATCAGAGATAATAGAGATTGGTATTCCATGTCTGGAGACGACTTCCTTCAAATACAGTCGTGCTAACTTCTCCATCTTGTCATCTTTTCTTATTGGCAGGAAGTGTGCTGACTCGGTGAGACGATCAACTATTACCCAAATAGTATCATAACCACTTGCAGTCCTTGGCAATTTAGTAATGAAATCCATGGTAATGTTTTTCCATTTCCATTCCGGGATTTCAGGTTGTTGTAGTAGACCTGATGGTTTCTGATGTTCAGCTTTGACCTTAGAACACGTCAAACATTCTCATACATATTTAGCAATATCGGCTTTCATACCTGGCCACCAAAAATGTTTCTTAAGATCCTTGTACATCTTCCCCGTTCCAGGATGTATTGAGTATCTGGTTTTATGAGCTTCTCTAAGTACCATTTCTCTCATATCTCCAAATTTTGGTACCCAAATTCTTTCAGCCCTATACCGGGTTCCGTCTTCCCGAATATTAAGATGCTTCTCCGATCATTTGGGTATTTCATCCTTTAAATTTCCCTCTTTTAAAATTCCTTGTTGCGCCTCCTTTATTTGAGTAGTAAGGTTAGTGTGAATCATTATATTCGTAGATTTTACTCGAATGGGTTCTCTGTCCTTTCTGCTCAAGGCGTCGGCTACCAGATTTGCCTTCCCCGGGTGGTAACGAATCTCAAAGTCGTAATCATTCAACAATTCAATCCACCTACGCTGCCTCATATTCAGTTGTTTCTGATTAAATATGTGTTGAAGACTTTTGTGGTCGGTATATATAATACTTTTGACCCCATATAAGTAGTGCCTCCAAGTCTTTAATGCAAAAACAATCGCGCCTAATTCCAAATCATGCGTCGTATAATTTTGCTCGTGAATCTTCAATTGTCTAGACGCATAAGCAATCACCTTCGTCCGTTGCATTAATACACAACCGAGACCTTGCTTTGATGCGTCACAATAAATCACAAAATCATCATTCCCTTCAGGCAATGACAATATAGGTGCCGTAGTTAGCTTTTTCTTCAATAATTGAAACGCCTTCTCTTGTTCATCCTTCCATTCAAATTTCTTCCCTTTATGCGTTAATGCAGTCAAGGGTTTTGCTATTTTGGAGAAATCTTGGATGAATCTTCTGTAGTAACCAGCCAATCCTAAAAATTGACGTATATGCTTCGGAGTTTTTGGGGTTTCCCACTTTTCAACGGTTTCGATCTTTGCCGGGTCCACCTGGATACCTTCTTTGTTCTCTATGTCACCGAGGAATTGATCTTCTTAAAACCAAAATGCACACTTTGAAAACTTAGCGTACAGTTTTTCTTTCCTCAATACTTCTAGCACTTTTCTCAAATGTTCTTCATGCTCTTGATCATTCTTTGAGTAAATAAGTATGTCATCGATGAAAAACAATGACAAACTTGTCAAGATATGGCCCACACACTCGGTTCATAAGGTCCATGAACACAGCTGGTGCGTTAGTCAATCCAAACGGCATAACCATAAACTCGTAATGACCATAACGCGTCCTAAAAGCAGTTTTTGGAATATCATCCTCCTTTACTCGCATTTTATGATATCCAGAACGTAAATTGATCTTCAAATAAACCGACGAGCCTTGTAGTTGATCAAATAAGTCGTCAATTCTCAGTAGTGGATAACGGTTTTTGATGGTAAGTTTGTTCAACTCTCTGTAGTCAATACACAACCTAAATGTACCATCCTTCTTCTTGACAAAAAAAAACAGGAGCTCCCCATGGTGATGTGCTTGGTCGAATGAAACCACGTTCTAATAGTTCTTGCAGTTGGCTTTGCAGTTCTTTAATCTCGCTGGGTGCGAGTCTATAAGGAGCACGAGCTATTGGTGCAGCTCCTGGTACAAGATCTATTTGAAATTCAACAGATCGATGTGGAGGTAGTCCCGGTAATTCTTTCGAAAATACTTCGGGAAATTCTTTTGCGACGGGAACATCATTGATGCTCTTTTATTTAGTTTGTACTTTCTCGACGTGTGCTAGAACAGCATAGCAACCTTTTCTTATTAGTTTTTGTGCCTTCAAATTACTAATAAGATGTAGCTTCATGTTGCCCTTTTCTCCGTACACCATTAAGGGTTCTCCTTCTTCTCGTACAATGTGAATTGCATTTTTATAACATACGATCTCTACTTTCACCTTCTTCAACTAGTCCATGCCAACTATTACATCAAAACTCCCTAACTCTACTGGTATCAAATCAATCTTAAATATTTTGCTACCCAGTTTAATTTCTCGATTCCGGCATATATTATCTGCTGAAATTAATTTACCGTTTGCTAATTCGAGTAAAAATTTACTATCCAACGGCGTCATTGGACAACTTAATTTAGCACAAAAATCTCTACTCATATAGCTTCTATCCGCACCCGAATCAAATAAAATGTAAGCAGATTTATTATCAATAAGAAACGTACCCGTAACAAGCTCCGGGTCTTCCTGTGCCTCTGCCGCATTAATATTGAAAACTCTTCTGCGGCCTTGTCCATTCGTGTTCTCCTGGTTCGGGCAATTTCTAATAATGTGGCCCGGTTTTCCACATTTATAACAAACTACATTAGCATAACTTGCTCCGACACTACTTGCTCCGCCATTACTCGTTCCGACACCATTTGTTCCTTTCGTTCTGTTAACTCCTGGTCCGTAGACCTCACACTTCGCCGCGCTATGACCATTTCTTTTACACTTGTTGCAAAATTTGGTGCAGAACCCCGAGTGATACTTTTCACACCTTTGGCATAGATGCTTCTGATTGTTGTTGTTGTTGCGGTTGTTATTGTTGTTGGGATGATTGTTGTAGTTGCTGTTGTTGTTGTTGTTGTTATTGTCATTGTTGTTGTTGGGCCGTTTGTTGTAGTTGCGATTGATGTTGCGATTGTTGAGATAATTGTTGCGATTATTATTGTAATTGCTGTTGTTGTTGTATTGGTGATTCTTATCACCGTTTTCCTCCCACTTTCTTTTGACTTGCTTCACATTGGCCTCTTCAGCCGTCTGTTCTTTAATTCTTTCTTCAATCTGGTTCACTAGTTTGTGAGCCATTCTACATGCCTGTTGTATGGAGGCGGGCTAGTGTGAACTTATATCTTCTTGGATTCTTTCCGGTAATCCTTTCACAAACGCATCGATCTTCTCTTCCTCATCTTCGAACGCTCCCGGACACAATAGGCACAATTCTGTGAATCGTCTTTCGTACGTGGTAATATCAAATCCTTGGGTTCGTAACCCTCTAAGTTCTGTCTTGAGCTTATTGACCTCGGTTCTGGGACGGTACTTCACGTTCATCAAGTGCTTGAATACTGACCACGGTAGTGCGTACGCATCATCTTGTCCCACTTGCTCTAGATAGGTATTCCACCATGTTAACGCAGAACCTGTGAAGGTATGCGTAGCGTACTTCACTTTGTCCTCTTCAGTACACTTACTTATGGCAAACACCGATTCGACCTTCTCGGTCCACCGTTTCAATCTGATCGGTCCTTCGGTTCCATCAAATTCCAAAGTTTTGCAGGCAGTGAATTCTTTGTAGGTGCATCCTACACGATTTCCTGTACTGCTAGATCCAAGGTTATTGTTGGTATGTAGCGCATCCTGTAGTGCGGCTATGTTTGAAGCTAGAAAAGTACGGAATTCCTCTTCGTTCATATTCACGGTGTGTCGAGTAGTCGGTGCCATTTCCTTCAAAATAGTCAAATGGAACAAGTTAATCATACAGAATATTAAGAGTAGTTAATAGTATTTCGTAGCACAATATGAACTCATTTATAAAAGCTTTTTCTTCATATTAGCATTTTATAAGTTTAAATTTGGGTAGTACCTACCCGTTAAGTTCATACTTAGTAGCTAATATACAATTCAACTACTACAATTCTATATGAAAAACTGATTATAATAATATTTCGCGTTCAAACTTTTATACAATATTTTACAAACTTACAATACCACTTATTTTACATAAAGCATGAAATATAGCACACAATAACTTTGATACAAGATAGTTGTGAAGATAATTCTAGCTAGTACACAAGTCATTCAGCAAAGGCAATAAAGACACGTAATTCATACGTCCAGAAACAAGTCATGCATTCTGGTTTTACTAGGACTACTTCCCATCCTTGGTCTTGTGGAACATAACCGTTATGGCCGTTGATAAGACAGCGTGTTGTAACGTCGTCAAAGGGACGAGGGTTACGTAATGACCAATAGTCTCGTAATAACCTAAAAACCTCATTTCTTACCCCAATTACCGACTCCGTCACTTGTGGGAACGTTTTGTTTAATAGTTGTAGCCCGATGTTCTTTTTCTCACTTTGGTGAGAAGCGAACATTACTAACCCGTAAGCATAGCATGCTTCTTTGTGTTGCATGTTAGCCGCTTTTTCTAAATCATGAAGTCCTATATTCGGATACATTGAGTCAAAATAATTTCTTAACCCATTGCGTAAAATAGCATTTGGGTTCCCCTCAATATATGCGTCAAAGTAAACACATCGTAACTTATGGGTTTCCCAATGTCATATCCCCCATCTTTCAAACGAAAGTCTCTTATAAACCAAGACATTCTTGGAATGTTCTTCGAATGTCTTACATAGTTGTGCTGAAGAATTCTGACCGACTCTAGACAAGATTTCATCAATCATGTCTCCGGGTAGGTCTCTTAAAATATTGGGTTGTCTATTCATTTTGTATTTTTATACTGTAAAATAGACAAGAGTTAGATTCATAAAAATAAAAATACTTATTAATACAAGCAATTTTTACATATATCATAAAGCATAAGCACACTATATTACATATATTACACCACACGAATACAACTATCTTATTCCGACTCGCTCGTTTCTTCTTCTTCGGTTTTGGTTCATTTTGCCAAGTTTCTAGGGATATATGATGTTCCCCTAATACGAGCTGTCGTTTTCCACAACGGTTTAGAAAAACCTGGTGGTTTAGAGGTTCCCGGGTCATTGTTACAACTTAAGGGCTTCGGGGGTTGACGATACATATAAAGTTCATCGGGGTTGGAATTAGATTTCTCTATTTTTATGCCCTTTCCCTTATTATTTTCTTTTGCCTTTTTAAATTCAGTTGGGGTAATTTCTATAACATCATCGGAATTCTCTTCGGAATCCGATTCATCGGAGAATTGGTAATCCTCCCAATATTTTGCTTCCTTGGCGGAAACACCATTGACCATAATTAACCTTGGTCGGTTGGTTGAGGATTTTCTTTTACTTAACCGTTTTATTATTTCCCCCACCGGTTCTATTTCTTCATCCGGTTCCGATTCTTCTTCCGGTTCTAATTCTTCTTTCGGTTCTTCTTCAGGAACTTGTGAATCAGTCCAATATATATTCGACTCTTCGTTATTATTAGGTGAGTCAATGGGATTTATGCTAGAGGTAGACATCTATCACACAATATCAAACATGTTAAGAGATTAATATATCACATAATATATACATGTTAATAATATATAGTTTCCAACAAAAATGTTAAGCAATCATTTTTAAAGAAAACACGGTCGAAGTCCAGACTCACTAATGCATCCTAACAAACTCGATAAGACACACTGAAATGTCCCGTTCTTATTGATTAAAAATGTTCCATATTAATTGATTTCGTTGCGAGGTTTTGACCTCTATATGAAACGTTTTTCAAAGACTGCATTCATTTTAAAACAAACCATAACCTTTATTTCATCAATAAAGGTTTAAAAAGCTTTACGTAGATTATCAAATAATGATAATCTAAAATATCCTGTTTACACACGACCATTACATAATGGTTTACATTACAAATATGTTACAACAAAATAAGTTTCTTGAATGCAGTTTTTACACAATGTCATACAAGCATGGACTCCAAATCTCGTCCTTATTTAAGTATGCGACAGCGGAAGCTCTTAAAAATCACCTGAGAATAAACATGCTTAAAACGTCAATAAAAATGTTGGTGAGTTATAGGTTTAACCTATATATATCAAATCATAATAATAGACCACAAGATTTCATATTTCAATACACATCCCAT
Organism: Rutidosis leptorrhynchoides; assembly: GCF_046630445.1. Taxonomy (NCBI): domain Eukaryota; kingdom Viridiplantae; phylum Streptophyta; class Magnoliopsida; order Asterales; family Asteraceae; genus Rutidosis; species Rutidosis leptorrhynchoides. The sequence goes on along the minus strand of NC_092333.1, from coordinate 267,075,672 downwards.
ACATAGAGATAAAAATCATTCATATGGTGAACACCTGGTAACCGACATTAACAAGATGCATATATAAGAATATCCCCATCATTCCGGGACACCCTTCGGATATGATATAAATTTCGAAGTACTAAAGCATCCGGTACTTTGGATGGGGTTTGTTAGGCCCAATAGATCTTTCTTTAGGATTCGCGTCAATTAGTAGACTGGTTTACTAATTCTTAGGTTACCAAGTAAAAAGGGGGCATATTCGGCTTCGATCATTCAACCATATAATGTAGTTTCGATTACTTGTGTCTATTTCTTAAAACGTTTATAAAAACAGCGCATGTATTCTCAGTCCCAAAAATATATATTACAAAAGCATTTAAAAAGGGAGCAAATGAAACTCACTTTCACAGATTTTTACTTCGTCGGGAAGTAAGACTTGGCCACTGGTTGATTCACGAACCTATAACAATATATACATATATATCAAAGTATGTTCAAAATATATTTACAACACTTTTAATATATTTTGATGTTTTAAGTTTATTAAGTCAGCTGTCCTCGTTAGTAACCTACAACTAGTTGTCCACAGTTAGATGTACAGAAATAAATCGATAAATATTATCTTGAATCAATCCACGACCCAGTGTATACGTATCTAAGTATTGATCACAACTCAAACTATATATATTTTGGAATCAACCTCAACCCTGTATAGCTAACTCAAACATTCACATATAGAGTGTCTATGGTTGTTCCGAAATATATATAGATGTGTCGACATGATAGGTCGAAACATTGTATACGTGTCTATGGTATCTCAAGATTATATAATATACAATACAAGTTGATTAAGTTATGGTTGGAATAGATTTGTTACCAATTTTCACGTAGCTAAAATGAGAAAAATTATCCAATCTTGTTTTACCCATAACTTCTTCATTTTAAATCCGTTTTGAGTGAATCAAATTGCTATGGTTTCATATTGAACTCTATTTTATGAATCTAAACAGAAAAATTATAGGTTTATAGTAGGAAAAATAAGTTACAAGTCGTTTTTGTAAAGGTAGTCATTTCAGTCTAAAGAACGACGTCTAGATGACCATTTTAGAAAACATACTTCCACTTTGAGTTTAACCATAATTTTTGGATATAGTTTCATGTTCATAATAAAAATCATTTTCTCAGAATAACAACTTTTAAATCAAATTTTATCATAGTTTTTAATTAACTAACCCAAAACAGCCCGCGGTGTTACTACGACGGCGTAAATCCGGTTTTACGGTGTTTTTCGTGTTTCCAGGTTTTAAATCATTAAGTTAGCATATCATATAGATATAGAACATGTGTTTAGTTGATTTTAAAAGTCAAGTTAGAAGGATTAACTTTTGTTTGCGAACAAGTTTAGAATTAACTAAACTATGTTCTAGTGATTACAAGTTTAAACCTTCGAATAAGATAGCTTTATATGTATGAATCGAATGATGTTATGAACATCATTACTACCTTAAGTTCCTTGGATAAACCTACTGGAAAAGAGAAAAATGGATCTAGCTTCAACGGATCCTTGGATGGCTCGAAGTTCTTGAAGCAGAATCATGACACGAAAACAAGTTCAAGTAAGATCATCACTTGAAATAAGATTGTTATAGTTATAGAAATTGAACCAAAGTTTGAATATGATTATTACCTTGTATTATAATGATAACCTACTATAAGAAACAAAGATTTCTTGAGGTTGGATGATCACCTTACAAGATTGGAAGTGAGCTAGCAAACTTGAAAGTATTCTTGATTTTATGTAACTAGAACTTGTAGAATTTATGAAGAACACTTAGAACTTGAAGATAGAACTTGAGAGAGATCAATTAGATGAAGAAAACTGAAGAATGAAAGTTTTTTTAGGTGTTTTTGGTCGTTGGTGTATGGATTAGATATAAAGGATATGTAATTTTGTTTTCATGTAAATAAGTCATGAATGATTACTCATACTTTTGTAATTTTATGAGATATTTCATGCTAGTTGCCAAATGATGGTTCCCATATGTGTTAGGTGACTCACATGGGCTGCTAAAAGCTGATCATTGGAGTGTATATACCAATAGTACATACATCTAAAAGCTGTGTATTGTATGAGTACGAATACGGGTGCATACGAGTAGAATTGTTGATGAAACTGAACGAGGATGTAATTGTAAGCATTTTTTTAAGTAGAAGTATTTTGATAAGTTTATTGAAGTCTTTCAAAAGTGTATAAATACATATTAAAACACTACATGTATATACATTTTAACTGAGTCGTTAAGTCATCGTTAGTCGTTACATGTAAGTGTTGTTTTGACACCTTTAGGTTAACGATCTTGTTAAATGTTGTTAACCCAATGTTTATAATATCAAATGAGATTTTAAATTATTATATTATCATGATATTATCATGTATGAATATCTCTTAATATGATATATATATATATATACATTAAATGTCTTTACAACGATAATCGTTACATATATGTCTCGTTTAAAAATCATTAAGTTAGTAGTCTTGTTTTTACATATGTAGTTCATTGTTAATATACTTAATGATATGTTTACTTATCATAGTATCATGTTAACTATATATATATATCCATATATATGTCATCATATAGTTTTTACAAGTTTTAACGTTCGTGAATCACCGGTCAACTTGGGTGGTCAATTGTCTATATGAAACATATTTCAATTAATCAAGTCTTAACAAGTTTGATTGATTAACATGTTGGAAACATTTAATCATGTAAATATCAATCTCAATTAATATATATAAACATGGAAAAGTTCGGGTCACTACAGTACCTACCCGTTAAATAAATTTCGTCCCGAAATTTTAAGCTGTTGAAGGTGTTGACGAATCTTCTGGAAATAGATGCGGGTATTTCTTCTTCATCTGATCTTTACGCTCCCAGTTAAACTCGGGTCCTCTACGAGCATTCCATCGAACCTTAACAATTAGTATCTTGTTTTGCTTAAGTCTTTTAACCTCACGATCCATTATTTCGACGGGTTCTTCGATGAATTGAAGTTTTTCGTTGATTTGGATTTCATCTAACAGAATAGTGAGATCTTCTTTAGCAAAACATTTCTTCAAATTCGAGACGTGGAAAGTGTTATGTACAGCCACGAGTTGTTGAGGTAACTCAAGTCGGTAAGCTACTGGTCCGACACGATCAATAATCTTGAATGGTCCAATATACCTTGGATTTAATTTCCCTCGTTTACCAAATCGAACAACGCCTTTCCAAGGTGCAACTTTAAGCATGACCATCTCTCCAATTTCAAATTCTATATCTTTTCTTTTAATGTCAGCGTAGCTCTTTTGTCGACTTTGGGCGGTTTTCAACCGTTGTTGAATTTGGATGATCTTCTCGGTAGTTTCTTGTATTATCTCCGGACCCGTAATCTGTCTATCCCCCACTTCACTCCAACAAATCGGAGACCTGCACTTTCTACCATAAAGTGCTTCAAACGGCGCCATCTCAATGCTTGAATGGTAGCAGTTGTTGTAGGAAAATTCTGCTAACAGTAGATGTCGATCCTAACTGTTTCCGAAATCAATAACACATGCTCGTAGCATGTCTTCAAGCATTTGTATCGTCCTTTCTCTCTGCCCATCAGTTTGTGGATGATAGGCAGTACTCATGTCTAGACGAGTTCCTAATGCTTGCTGTAATGTCTGCCAGAATCTTGAAATAAATCTGCCATCCCTATCAGAGATAATAGAGATTGGAATTCCATGTCTGGAGACGACTTCCTTCAAATACAGTCGTGCTAACTTCTCCATCTTGTCATCTTCTCTTATTGGCAGGAAGTGTGCTGACTTGGTGAGACGATCAACTATTACCCAAATAGTATCATAACCACTTGCAGCCCTTGGCAATTTAGTAATGAAATCCATGGTAATGTTTTCCCATTTCCATTCTGGGATTTCAGGTTGTTGTAATAGACCTGATGGTTTCTAATGTTCAGCTTTGACCTTAGAACACGTCAAACATTCTCCTACATATTTAGAAATATCGGCTTTCATACCTGGCCACCAAGAATGTTTCTTAAGATCCTTGTACATCTTCCCCATTCCAGGATGTATTGAGTATCTGGTTCTATGAGCTTCTCTAAGTACCATTTCTCTCATATCTCCAAATTTTGGTACCCAAATTCTTTCAGCCCTATACCGGGTTCCGTCTTCCTGAATATTAAGATGCTTCTCCGATCGTTTGGGTATTTCATCCTTTAAATTTCTCTCTTTTAAAACTCCTTGTTGCGCCTCCTTTATTTGAGTAGTAAAGTTAGTGTGAATCATTATATTCATAGATTTTACTCGAATGGGTTCTCTGTCCTTTCTGCTCAAGGCGTCGGCTACCACATTTGCCTTCCCCGGGTGGTAACGAATCTCAAAGTCATAATCATTCAACAATTCAATCCACCTACGCTGCCTCATATTCAGTTGTTTCTGATTAAATATGTGTTGAAGACTTTTGTGGTCGGTATATATAATACTTTTAACCCCATATAAGTAGTGCCTCCAAGTCTTTAATGCAAAAACAACCGCGCCTAATTCCAAATCATGCGTCGTATAATTTTGCTCGTGAATCTTCAATTGTCTAGACGCATAAGCAATCACCTTCGTCTGTTGCATTAATACACAATCGAGACCTTGCTTTGATGCGTCACAATAAATCACAAAATCATCATTCCCTTCAGGCAATGACAATATAGGTGCCGTAGTTAGCTTTTTCTTCAATAATTGAAACGCCTTCTCTTGTTCATCCTTCCATTCAAATTTCTTCCCTTTATGCGTTAATGCAGTCAAGGGTTTTGCTATTTTGGAGAAATCTTGGATGAATCTTCTGTAGTAACCAGCTAATCCTAAAAATTGACGTATATGCTTCGGAGTTTTTGGGGTTTCCAACTTTTCAACGGTTTCGATCTTTGTCGGGTCCACCTGGATACCTTCTTTGTTCACTATGTGACCGAGGAATTGAACTTCTTCCAACCAAAATGCACACTTTGAAAACTTAGCGTACAGTTTTTCTTTCCTCAATACTTCTAGCACTTTTCTCAAATGTTCTTCGTGCTCTTGATCATTCTTTGAGTAAATAAGTATGTCATCGATGAAAACAATGACAAACTTGTCAAGATATGGCCCACATACTCGGTTCATAAGGTCCATGAACACAGCTGGTGCGTTAGTCAATCCAAACGACATAACCATAAACTCTTAATGACCATAACGCGTCCTAAAAGCAGTTTTTGGAATATCATCCTCCTTTACTCGCATTTGATGATATCCAGAACGTAAATCGATCTTTGAATAAACAGACGAGCCTTGTAGTTGATCAAATAAGTCTTCGATTCACGGTAGTGGGTAGCGGTTCTAATGGTAAGTTTGTTCAACTCTCGGTAGTCGATACACAACCTGAATGTACCATCTTTCTTCTTGACAAACAAAACAGGAGCTCCCCACGGTGATGTGCTAGGTCGAATGAAACCACGCTCTAAAAGTTCTTGTAATTGGTTTTGCAGTTCTTTCAACTCGCTGGGTGCGAGTCTTTAAGGAGCACGAGCTATTGGTGCAGCTCCTGGTACAAGATCTATTTGAAATTCAACGGATCGATGTGGGGGTAATCCCGGTAATTCTTTCGGAAATACATCGGAAAATTCTTTTGCAATGGGAACATCATTGATGCTCTTTTCTTCAGTTTGTACTTTCTCGACGTGTGCTAGAACAGCATAGCAACCTTTTCTTATTAGTTTTTGTGCCTTCAAATTACTAATAAGATGTAGCTTCGTGTTGCCCTTTTCTCCGTACACCATTAAGGGTTTTCCTTTTTCTCGTATAATGCGAATTGCATTTTTGTAACAAACGATCTCTGCTTTCACTTCTTTCAACCAGTCCATACCGATTATCACATCAAAACTCCCTAACTCTACTGGTATCAAATCAATCTTAAATGTTTCGCTAACCAGTTTAATTTCTCGATTCCGACATATATTATCTGCTGAAATTAATTTACCATTTGCTAATTCGAGTAAAAATTTACTATCCAAAGGCGTCAATGGACAACTTAATTTAGCACAAAAATCTCTACTCATATAGCTTCTATCCGCACCCGAATCAAATAAAACGTAAGCAGATTTATTGTCAATAAGAAACGTACCCGTAACAAGCTCCGGGTCTTCCTGTGCCTCTGCCGCATTAATATTGAAAACTCTTCCGCGGCCTTGTCCATTCGTGTTCTCCTGGTTCGGGCAATTTCTAATAATGTGTCCCGGTTTTCCACATTTATAACAAACTACATTGGCATAACTTGCTCCGACACTACTTGCTCCGCCATTACTCGTTCCGACACCATTTGTTCCTTTCGTTCTGTTAACCCCTGGTCCGTAGACCTCACACTTCACCGCGATATGACCATTTCTTTTACACTTGTTGCAAAATTTGGTGCAGAACCCCGAGTGATACTTTTCACACCTTTGGCATAGCTGCTTCTGATTGTTGTTGTTATTGCGGTTGTTATTGTTGTTGGGATGATTGTTGTAGTTGTTGTTGTTGTTGTTGTTGTTGGGCCGTTTGTTGTAGTTGCGATTGATGTTGTGATTGTTGGGATAACTGTTGCGATTATTGTTGTAATTGCTGTTGTTGTTGTATTGGTGATTCTTATCACCGTTTTCCTCCCACTTTCTTTTGACTTGCTTCACATTGGCCTCTTCAGCAGTCTGTTCTTTAATTCTTTCTTCAATCTGGTTCACTAGTTTGTGAGCCATTCTACATTCCTGTTGTATGGAGGCGGGCTCGTGTGAACTTATATCTTTTTGGATTCTTTCCGGTAATCCTTTCACAAATGCGTCGATCTTCTCTTCCTCATCTTCAAATGCTCCCGGACACAATAGGCACAATTCTGTGAATCGTCTTTCGTACGTGGTAATATCAAATCCTTGGGTTCGTAACCCTCTAAGTTCTGTCTTGAGCTTATTGACCTCGGTTCTGGGACGGTACTTCTCGTTCATCAAGTGCTTGAATGCTGACCACGATAGTGCGTACGCATCGTCTTGTCCCACTTGCTCTAGATAGGTATTCCACCATGTTAACGCAGAACCTGTGAAGGTATGCGTAGCGTACTTCACTTTGTCCTCTTCAGTACACTTACTTAAGGCAAACACCGATTCGACCTTCTCGGTCCACCGTTTCAATCCGATCGGTCCTTCGGTTCAATCAAATTCCAAAGGTTTGCAGGCAGTGAATTCTTTGTAGGTGCATCCTACACGATTTCCTGTACTGCTAGATCCAAGGTTATTGTTGGTTTGTAGCGCAGCCTGTACTGCGGATATGTTTGAAGCTAGAAAAGTACGGAATTCCTCTTCATTCATATTCACGGTGTGTCGAGTAGTCGGTGCCATTTCCTTCAAAATAGTCAAATGGAACAAGTTAATCATACAGAATATTAAGAGTAGTTAATAGTATTTTGTAGCATAATATGAACTCATTTATAAAAGCTTTTTCTTCATATTAGCATTTTATAAGTTTAAATTCGGGTAGTACCTAACCGTTAAGTTCATACTTAGTAGCTAATATACAATTCAACTACTACAATTCTATATGAAAAACTGATTATAATAATATTTCGCGTTCAAACTTTTACACAATATTTTACAAACTTACAATACCGCTTATGTTACATATAGCATGAAATATAGCACACAATAAATTTGATACAAGATGGTTGTGAAGATAATTCTAGCTAGTACACAAGTCGTTCAGCAAAGGCAATAAAGACACGTAATTCATACGTCCAGAAACAAGTCATGCATTCTGGTTTTACTAGGATTACTTCCCATCCTTGGTCTTGTGGAACATAACCGTTATGGCCGTTGATAAGACAGCGTGTTGTAACGTCGTCAAAGGGACGAGGGTTACGTAATGTCCAACAGTCCCGTAACAATCTAAAAACCTCATTTCTTACCCCAATTACCGACTCCGTCACTTGTGGGAACGTTTTGTTTAATAGTTGTAGCCCGATGTTCTTGTTCTCACTTTGGTGAGAAGCGAACATTACTAATCCGTAAGCATAACATGCTTCTTTATGTTGCATGTTAGCCGCTTTTTCTAAATCACGAAGTCCAATATTTGGATATATTGAGTCAAAATAATTTCTTAACCCATTGCGTAAAATAGCATTTGGGTTCCCCGCAATATATGCGTCAAAGTAAACACATCGTAACTTATGGATTTCCCAATGTGATATCCCCCATCTTTCGAACGAAAGCCTTTTATAAACCAAGGCATTCTTGGAACGTTCTTCGAATGTCTTACAAACTGATCTCGCCTTAAATAGTTGTGCTGAAGAATTCTGACCGACTCTAGACAAGATTTCATAAATCATGTCTCCGGGTAGGTCTCTTAAAATATTGGGTTGTCTATTCATTTTGTGTTTTTATACTGTAAAATAGACAAGAGTTAGATTCATAAAAAAAATACTTATTAATACAAGCAATTTTTACATATATCATAAAGCATAAGCACACTATATTACATATATTACACCACACGAATACAACTATCTTATTCCGACTCGCTTGTTTCTTCTTCTTCGGTTTTGGTTCGTTTTGCCAAGTTTCTAGGGATATATGATGTTCCCCTAATACGAGCCGTCGTTTTCTACATTGGTTTAGAAAAACCTGGTGGTTTAGAGGTTCTCGGGTCATTGTTACAACTTAAGGACTTCGGGGTTTGACGATACATATAAATTTCATCGGGGTTGGAATTAGATTTCTCTATTTTTATGCCCTTTCCCTTATTATTTTCTTTTGCCTTTTTAAATTCAGTTGGGGTAATTTCTATAACATCATCGGAATTCTCGTCGGAATCCGATTCATCGGAGAATTGGTAATCCTCCCAATATTTTGCTTCCTTGGCGGAAACACCATTGACCATAATTAACCTTGGTCGTTTGGTTGAGGATTTTCTTTTACTTAACCGTTTTATTATTTCCCCCACCGGTTCTATTTCTTCATCTGGTTCCGATTCTTCTTCCGGTTCCGATTCTTCTTCCGGTTCCGACTCTTCTTCCGGTTCCTCTTCGGGAACTTGTGAATCAGTCCACGAATCATTCCAATTTACATTTGACCCTTCATTATTATTAGGTGAGTCAATGGGACTTGTTCTAGAGGTAGACATCTATCACATAATATCAAACGCGTTAAGAGATTAATATATCACATAATATTCACATGTTAAAAATATATAGTTTCCAACAAAATTTGTTAAGCAATCATTTTTCAAGTAACCACGGTCGAAGTCCAGACTCACTAATGTATCCTAACAAACTCAATAAGACACACTAATACAAAATTCTGGTTCTCTAAGACCAACGCTCGGATACCAACTGAAATGTCCCGTTCTTATTGATTAAAAACGTTCCATATTAATTGATTTCGTTGCGAGGTTTTGACCTCTATATGAGACGTTTTTCAAAGACTGCATTCATTTTAAAACAAACCATAACCTTTATTTCATCAATAAAGGTTTAAAAAGCTTTAGTAGATTATCAAATAATGATAATCTAAAATATCCTGTTTACACACGACCATTACATAATGGTTTACATTACAAATATGTTACAACAAAATAAGTTTCTTGAATGCAGTTTTTACACAATATCATACAAGCATGGACTCCAAATCTCGTCCTTATTTAAGTATGCGACAGCGGAAGCTCTTAATAATCACCTGAGAATAAACATGCTTAAAACGTCAACAAAAATGTTGGTGAGTTATAGGTTTAACCTATATATATCAAATCATAATAGTAGACCACAAGATTTCATATTTCAATACACATCCCATACATAGAGATAAAAATCATTCATATAGTGAACACATGGTAACCGACATTAACAAGATGCATATATAAGAATATCCCCATCATTTCGGGACACCCTTCGGATATGATATAAATTTCGAAGTACTAAAGCATCCGGTACTTTAGATGGGGTTTGTTAGGCCCAATAGATCTTTCTTTAGGATTCGCGTCAATTAGTAGACTGGTTTACTAATTCTTAGGTTACCAAGTAAAAAGGGGCATATTCGGCTTCGATCATTCAACCATATAATGTAGTTTCGATTACTTGTGTCTATTTCGTAAAACGTTTATAAAAACAGCGCATGTATTCTCAGTCCCAAAAATATATATTGCAAAAGCATTTAAAAAGGGAGCAAATGAAACTCACTTTCACAGATTTTTACTTCGTCGGGAAGTAAGACTTGGCCACTGGTTGATTCACGAACCTATAACAATATATACATATATATCAAAGTATGTTCAAAATATATTTACAACACTTTTAATATATTTTGATGTTTTAAGTTTATTAAGTCAGCTGTCCTCGTTAGTAACCTACAACTAGTTGTCCACAGTTAGATGTACAGAAATAAATCGATAAATATTATCTTGAATCAATCCACGACCCAGTGTATACGTATCTCAGTATTGATCACAACTCAAACTATATATATTTTGGAATCAACCTCAACCCTGTATAGCTAACTCCAACATTCACATATAGAGTGTCTATGGTTGTTCCGAAATATATATAGATGTGTTGACATGATAGGTCGAAACATTGTATACGTGTCTATGGTATCTCAAGATTACATAATATACAATACAAGTTGATTAAGTTATGGTTGGAATAGATTTGTTACCAATTTTCACGTAGCTAAAATGAGAAAAATTATCCAATCTTGTTTTACCCATAACTTCTTCATTTTAAATCCGTTTTGAGTGAATCAAATTGCTATGGTTTCATATTGAACTCTATTTTATGAATCTAAACAGAAAAATTATAGGTTTATAGTCGGAAAAATAAGTTACAAGTCGTTTTTGTAAAGGTAGTCATTTCAGTCTAAAGAACGACGTCTAGATGACCATTTTAGAAAACATACTTCCACTTTGAGTTTAACCATAAGTTTTGGATATAGTTTCATGTTCATAATAAAAATCATTTTCTCATAATAACAACTTTTAAATCAAAGTTTATCATAGTTTTTAATTAACTAACCCAAAACAGCCCGCGGTGTTACTACGACCGCGTAAATCCGATTTTACGGTGTTTTTCATATTTCCAGGTTTTAAATCATTAAGTTAGCATATAATATAGATATAGAACATGTGTTTAGTTGATTTTAAAAGTCAAGTTAGAAGAATTAACTTTTGTTTGCGAACAAGTTTAGAATTAACTAAACTATGTTCTAGTGATTACAAGTTTAAACCTTCGAATAAGATAGCTTTATATGTATGAATCGAATGATGTTATGAACATCATTACTACCTTAATTTCCTTGGATAAACCTACTGGAAAAGAGAAAAATGGATCTAGCTTCAACGGATCCTTGGATGGCTCGAAGTTCTTGAAGCAGAATCATGACACGAAAACAAGTTCAAGTAAGATCATCACTTGAAATAAGATTGTTATAGTTATAGAAATTGAACCAAAGTTTGAATATGATTATTACCTTGTATTAGAATGATAACCTACTGTAAGAAACAAAGATTTCTTGAGGTTGGATGATCACCTTACAAGATTGGAAGTGAGCTAGCAAACTTGAAAGTATTCTTGATTTTATGTAACTAGAACTTGTAGAATTTATGAAGAACACTTAGAACTTGAAGATAGAACTTGAGAGAGATCAATTAGATGAAGAAAACTGAAGAATGAAAGTGTTTGTAGGTGTTTTTGGTCATTGGTGTATGGATTAGATATAAAGGATATGTAATTTTGTTTTCATGTAAATAAGTCATGAATGATTACTCATACTTTTGTAATTTTATGAGATATTTCATGCTAGTTGCCAAATGATGGTTCCCATATGTGTTAGGTGACTCACATGGGCTGCTAAGAACTGATCATTGGAGTGTATATACCAATAGTACATACATCTAAAAGCTGTGTATTGTACGAGTACGAATACGGGTGCATATGAGTAGAATTGTTGATGAAACTGAACGAGGATGTAATTGTAAGCATTTTTGTTAAGTAGAAGTATTTTGATAAGTGTATTGAAGTCTTTCAAAAGTGTATAAATACATATTAAAACACTACATGTATATACATTTTAACTGAGTCGTTAAGTCATCGTTAGTCGTTACATGTAAGTGTTGTTTTGAAACCTTTAGGTTAACGATCTTGTTAAATGTTGTTAACCCAATGTTTATAATATCAAATGAGATTTTAAATTATTATATTATCATGATATTATCATGTATGAATATCTCTTAATATGATATATATACATTAAATGTCTTTACAACGATAATCGTTACATATATGTCTCGTTTAAAAATCATTAAGTTAGTAGTCTTGTTTTTACATATGTAGTTCATTGTTAATATACTTAATGATATGTTTACTTATCATATTATCATGTTAACTATATATATATATCCCTATATATGTCATCATATAGTTTTTACAAGTTTTAACGTTCGTGAATCACCGGTCAACTTGGGTGGTCAATTGTCTATATGAAACATATTTCAATTAATCAAGTCTTAACAAGTTTGATTGATTAACATGTTGGAAACATTTAATCATGTAAATATCAATCTCAATTAATATATATAAACATGGAAAAGTTCGAGTCACTACACACACTAATACAAATTTCTGGTTCTCTAAGACCAACGCTCGGATACCAACTGAAATGTCCCGTTCTTATTGATTAAAAACGTTCCATATTAATTGATTTCGTTGCGAGGTTTTGACCTCTATATGAGACGTTTTTCAAAGACTGCATTCATTTTTAAAACAAACCATAACCTTTATTTCATCAATAAAGGTTTAAAAAGCTTTACGTAGATTATCAAATAATGATAATCTAAAATATCCTGTTTACACATGACCATTACATAATGGTTTACAATACAAATATGTTACATCGAAATCAGTTTCTTGAATGCAGTTTTTACACAATATCATACAAACATGGACTCCAAATCTTGTCCTTATTTTAGTATGCAACAGCGGAAGCTCTTAGTATTCACCTGAGAATAAACATGCTTTAAACGTCAACAAAAATGTTGGTGAGTAATAGGTTTAACCTATATATATCAAATCGTAACAATAGACCACAAGATTTCATATTTCAATACACATCCCATACATAGAGATAAAAATCATTCATATGGTGAACACCTGGTAACCGACATTAACAAGATGCATATATAAGAATATCCCCATCATTCCGGGACACCCTTCGGATATGATATAAATTTCAAAGTACTAAAGCATCCGGTACTTTGGATGGGGTTTGTTAGGCCCAATAGATCTATCTTTAGGATTCGCGTCAATTAGGGTGTCTGTTCCCTAATTCTTAGATTACCAGACTTAATAAAAAGGGGCATATTCGATTTCGATAATTCAACCATAGAATGTAGTTTCACGTACTTGTGTCTATTTTTTAAATCATTTATAAAACCTGCATGTATTCTCATCCCAAAAATATTAGATTTTAAAAGTGGGACTATAACTCACTTTCACAGATTTTTACTTCGTCGGGAAGTAAGACTTGGTCACTGGTTGATTCACGAACCTATAACAATATATACATATATATCAAAGTATGTTCAAAATATATTTACAACACCTTTAATATATTTTGATGTTTTAAGTTTATTAAGTCAGCTGTCCTCGTTAGTAACCTACAACTAGTTGTCCATAGTTAGATGTACAGAAATAAATCGATAAATATTATCTTGAATCAATCCACAACCCAGTGCATACGTATCTCAGTATTAATCACAACTCAAACTATATATATTTTGGAATCAACCTCAACCCTGTATAGCTAACTCCAACATTCACATATAGAGTGTCTATGGTTGTTCCGAAATATATATAGATGTGTCGACATGATAGGTCGAAACATTGTATACGTGTCTATGGTATCTCAAGATTACATAATATACAATACAAGTTGATTAAGTTATGGTTGGAATAGATTTGTTACCAATTTTCACGTAGCTAAAATGAGAAAAATTATCCAATCTTGTTTTACCCATAACTTCTTCATTTTAAATCCGTTTTGAGTGAATCAAATTGCTATGGTTTCATATTGAACTATATTTTATGAATCTAAACAGAAAAATTATAGGTTTATAGTCGGAAAAATAAGTTACAAGTCGTTTTTGTAAAGGTAGTCATTTCAGTCGAAAGAACGACGTCTAGATGACCATTTTAGAAAACAAACTTCCACTTTGAGTTTAACCATAATTTTTGGATATAGTTTCATGTTCATAATAAAAATCATTTTCCCAGAATAACAACTTTTAAATCAAAGTTTATCATAGTTTTTAATTAACTAAACCAAAACAGTCCGCGGTGTTACTACGCCGGCGTAAATCCGGTTTTACGGTTTTTTCCGTGTTTCCAGGTTTTAATTCATTAAGTTAGCATATCATATAGATATAGAACATGTGTTTAGTTGATTTTAAAAGTTAAGTTAGATGGATTAACTTTTATTTGCGAACAAGTTTAGAATTAACTAAACTATGTTCTAGTGATTACAAGTTTAAACCTTCGAATAAGATAGCTTTATATGTATGAATCGAATGATGTTATGAACATCATTACTACCTCAAGTTCCTTGGATAAACCTACTGTAAATGAGAAAAATATATCTAGCTTCAAAGGATCCTTGGATGGCTTGAAAGTTCTTGAAGCAGAATCATGACACGAAAACAATTTCAAGTAAGATTTCTACTCGAAATAAGATTGTTATAGTTATAGAAATTGAATTAAAGTTTGAATATGATTATTACCTTGTATTAGAAAGATAACCTACTGTAAGTAACAAAGGTTTCTTGATCTTGGATGATTACTTGGAATGGATTTAGAAAACTTGGAAGTAAACTTGCAATCTTGGAAGTATTCTTGATTTTATGAAACTAGAACTTTTGGAATTTATGAAGAACACTTAGAACTTGAAGATAGAACTTTAGAGAGATCAATTAGATGAAGAAAATTGAAGAATGAAAGTGTTTGTAGGTGTTTTTGGTCGTTGGTGTATGGATTAGATATAAAGGATATGTAATTTTGTTTTCATGTAAATAAGTCATGAATGATTACTCATATTTTTGTAATTTTATGAGATATTTCATGCTAGTTTCCAAATGATGGTTCCCACATGTGTTAGGTGACTCACATGGGCTGCTAAGAGCTGATCATTGGAGTGTATATACCAATAGTACATACATCTAAAAGCTGTGTATTGTACGAGTACGAATACGGGTGCATACGAGTAGAATTGTTGATGAAACTGAACGAGGATGTAATTGTAAGCATTTTTGTTAAGTAGAAGTATTTCGATAAGTGTATTGAAGTCTTTCAAAAGTGTATGAATACATATTAAAACACTACATGTATATACATTTTAACTGAGTCGTTAAGTCATCGTTAGTCGTTACATGTAAATGTTGTTTTTAAACCTTTAGGTTAACGATCTTGTTGAATGTTGTTAACCCATTCTTTATTATAACAAATGAGATGTTAAATTGTTATATTATCATGATATTATGATATATAATATATCTTAGTATGATATATATACAGTTAAATGTCGTTACAACGATAATCGTTATATATATGTCTCGTTTCGAAATCATTAAGTTAGTAGTCTTATTTTTACATATGTATTTCATTGTTAATACACTTAATAATATATTTACTTATCATTTAACATAATTAACCAAGTGTATCAATATCTTAATATGATTCATATGTACCTAGTAATACGTTGTTATAACGATAATCGTTATATATATCGTTTTCGAGTTTTTTAAATTAATAGTCTCATTTTTATGTATATAAGTCATTATTAAAATTCCTAATGAGATACATACTTATAATAAAATCATGTTAACTATATATATAACCATATATATGTCATCGTATAGTTTTTACAAGTTTTAACGTTCGTGAATCACCGGTCAACTTGGGTGGTCAATTGTCTATATGAAACCTATTTCAATTAATCAAGTCTTAACAAGTTTGATTGCTTAACATGTTGGAAACACTTAATTATGTAAATAACAATTTCATTTAATATATATATATATATAAACATGGAAAAGTTCGGGTCACTACATTCACCCCAAATTCACTCCCAAAATACACCATTCACATTCACTCCCCTTTCCATTCATCGAAAGATCCATAGATTAGTAAAGAGATATATCGATCAAATTCGCTTCAAAAGCACTTGTTGAAAGATACCGAACCCCTGATTGTTTTTGATATGTCAAAGACCTATTTTCAGTGGATTATCACTTCCTCTCTGGGCACCAGGAACGAAAGACAAAAATTATGAAGAAAGGGTATGCATAAAAAAAATGAAAGAGCAAAGTCTCTATAAATAAGGCAAAGAAAAATCCGAGAAGTTGCCCTGAAGAAGGATGCCGAAAGAGCCAAAGAAAATTCTAGACAAAGTCTTAGCAAAATCCGCCTCTTCCGAAGAAAGCTTCTACGAATTCCAAGTCGTTCTCTATCCAAAAATGGATACTATAAAGAATAAAAGTCTATCAATTCTCTCAAAAATCAAAAGATCTGGATATCTTTCACCGATCCATAAATTTCCCGACCAAAACCCTATAACCCGTATTCCTCTTGAAAGAATGTATAGGAAGAAGATCAGCGCTATCCTTACTTAACCGGTAGAGATATAGAGTGATATGAGTGATCCGCTAGTGAGGAGCCTGATCATGTATACTCTACATCTGAGAGTTGGAAAGTACGCCTTCTTCACTATGGACGTGATCGAAATCTAGCAACCAAATTATCGAAGCTCGAAACTTTTTCTAATACTTTCGAAAGATGTGCCGACTTCCGATGAAGGCATAATAAAAAGATCTATGGGTGGGCCAAGGGAGAGTCTATTAGAAAGATCCTTATATTTCCACTTTTTGCTTGAGGACAAGCAAAGCCAAGTGTGGGGTATTTGATATCGGCCAAAAAGTCACATTTTTATCCCCTATATTAAGCCCTAAAATAATAAAGATTTAAACTTTGTCGGCAAAATTATCGCTTTTTCGGTTGATTTTGTAGATTAAGTAATTACGAAGGCAATGCAAAAAGAATCAAGTAAAATGGAGCTAAAACGAAGATTCTAGAGCGAAAACGGTGAAAGACAAGAAATCAAGTTACGATCCAGCAAATCAGCAAGCAAACGGCCTGCCAAACGGCTTGCCAGTATGGCAAACGGTCAGAGCAAACGGGCACCTTAAACGGGCAAACCTGGAAAATGGCCCCTGCAAACGGCCTGCCAAACGGCTTGCCAAACGGCCTGCCAAACGGCCTGCCAGCCGTTTGCAGGCAAATTTCAAGTCTATTTAAAGGGCTTTCTCCATCCATTTCAACACACACTCAATTTGTAATTCATTTCATATTTTCAAGCTTTTATGTAAGACCCAAATATTTATTGTACATAATGTATTTATGGTGTACGATGCGTGTATGAAGTGTACGTGTTGCTTGCTCGAACGCCGAAGGAAACTGGACGTTGTCTGAAGTGACAAGGTGTGTACGTATCTTTTCAACCCCAAATAAAGTTTGTGTTGATGTTTCAAAGCCTTAACATTGGAAATGAAATCTTATTACGTTTCCAATGATATTTGATTCATCGAAAACGGAGCTACGGTCAAAAAGTTATGGCCAAAACAAGTTTCTGAAAACTGACCTGTAGGTTGGAGCGGCGCTCCACCTTTTAGTGCGGCGCGCCGATCCCGTCTGATGCAATTTTCAGCCTTTTTAAAAGGTTTAAATGAGGGATACTTTGGTCTTTTCATTTAGGGTCGGTTTAGGGTCACCAAAACTGATCTAGAACTCCATTGGAGCTCATTTCTCACCCACACAAACACTCTCATCCATATCTAGAGAGAGAGGAAGGGTTCTAGAGTGAGAGAGCTTGAATTGGAGAAGAAGGAGTTGGATTCTCACCAAAGTTCGGGTTTTAAAGTTGTTCATCTCGCTCCTAGCTATGTTTTGGTAGTATTGGTAATTTCTAACTCCGAATTTCATTTGTTAGATTTGATATTCAAGTCAGGGTTTGAGATTGTTAGTTGTAAAACCCATTTGGTTGATGAAGAGGGTTTATGGAAACTTGCTATTTTGATATTTGGCGGGTTTTGGGTTGGTTAATGATTTAACCATGTTTAAGACTTGTAAATGGTGTATAATCACTAGTGTTAGTGATTATTGGTGTTTTGGAAACCATTAGGGTTCTTATGGTTGACTAACTTTGACTAGAGTCAAAATTAGGGTTTGTTGATGATTATGACTCAATTGCCGATTTAATAAGGTTTATAAACTTAAAATCGATTAAATTGAAGCATAGAACCGAGTTAAATATGTTTTGGTGTCAAAACTTGCTAATGGCGTGATATTGACTTCTTATGGGTCAAATTAGGGTTTAAGTGTCATTTTGGGCAAGATAGGTGTTTAACACCTATGATTGGGTTTGATTGGCATATTAGGACCATTCTCACTTGTGTTAGTGATTATTGGTTAGTTTAGGCGCGGTTTGTGCTTGGAAGTGCATTTGGGTCGAAATTGCACTAGTTGTCAATTTGGGTTGATTTGTATATCCACCCTAATTGTGTTACTTGTTATGTGATAAATGGATTAGGTATATTCCATCGGCGATTGCAGATTATTCGGTAGCATTCTTCAAGGCGACAAGGTGAGTGTTAATATCCTATATGCATATGTATGTGTAGGATGGGTGCGAGTCGGGAGAAGGGGTTCTCGCTTGTAGAGCTCGCTTCTCGTATAGGTGGAATTGTTGGACTTGTGTATAGGTCCAATCGGCACGGTTTTGCATTTTGGTTAACCACGTTGGTGAGGTGCACACTTTGTGTGTACGTTATCACATGGGCGTGTGATGTGGACTTATATAACCTCAATGACGAAGGGTTAATATAGTGAGTGGAATAATTATATGTGTAGGTATATAATGTATCTATTTGTTGTAGCGTGAAATGTGTAGTGTCGAGGTGCTAAGACACCACGTTTCAAGTGATGAGTGAAGCATCGAGGTGTTAAGATGCCACTCGGGGTGAAGCATCGAGGTGTTAAGATGCCACCTAGGGGTCTAGTGTCGAGGTGTTAAGACAACACTCCGTAAAATAATGAGTGAAGCATCGAGGTGTTAAGATGCCACTCGGGGTGAAGTGCCAAGGTGTTAAGGTGCCACCCTAGGGGTTAGTGATACGAGGTGTTAAGTACCCTAACGGATGTTATGAACACCGATGGCGTTTTCACGAGCGCCATTCCCTTGTACGATTGGTTAACCATGGTTATTGTGTTGTAAGGGTAAGCAAATTATGTTATTCGATATATATATATATATATATATATATATATATATATATATATATATATATATATATATATATATATATATATATATATATATATATATATATATATTATATACATATAATGTTGTATTGTCGTGATGTAGCTAACCCTCCGGGTGTAGCTTATTGGCATTGTTCACATCGTTGTTGGTGAACTTATATTTTGTTGATGTATCTTTAGCTCGTTGCTTAGTGATTTTACAGTATGCTTAGACTAGCTTGCCTTTATGCTTGGATGCTCCGGTATGCGGTATTTGGTTTTGTGTGGTGTGTCCATTTTATGCATATATATGTATGTAGTATGTTATCACTCACTAAGCGTTAGCTTACCCTCTCGTTGTTGACTTTTTTTATAGATTGCATGGATGCGGAGGCTCGGGTAAGCGGGGACTAGTGGACTTGCGTAGTTGCTTTAGAAGGCTTGCTTTTGGATTGATTAGGATTGGGTAGCGTATCCCCAATCGCCATGCTCGGCCTTTATTTTGTATTACAAATCATGTGGTTAAAAACTTGTATTTTCGTACGAAAGTCGTAAGACGGCCGATGTGGGCCCGGTCTTCGTAAAACTAATTTTATTAATGGAACGTGTTAGTTCTACATATATTAATGTATGGTTAAAAGCGTTTTGTCTAAATACGTCGGGAAGTGGTCAAACATTTTCACATTTCATGACTTTTTGGACAGGCAAGTTTGGCGCGCCGCGCGGCCATATGGCTCGCCGCGCCATATGCTGTTCCAGCAAAAAAAAAAAATAATTGATATTTCCGCGTGATCGTTTGTATTATGGGTTGGGATGTTGCGGGGTGGGGCGAGGGATTGGTTGGATGGTAAGATTGATCTTGTCGGTGGTGAAACGTTTATGGCTTTATCGTGGGACGAGTTTAAGAAGGAATTCTTCGAGGAGTTTCGAACTTCAGCCGATTTGTCAAAAATGCGTAATGAGTTGCGAGATTTGCAACAAGGTTCTATGGATTTAAATACTCTCAAGACGACCTTTATGGCGAAGGCTCGTTTTTGCCCGGAGTATTTGGGGAATGATCATTTGTTGATGCAGGATTTCTATCGAACCTTGAATGATGACTTGAAGAGTAAGATTAGCAGAGTTCAGGCGAAATCGTTTGCGGAGTTATTTGCCGCGGCTAGAGGTTTCGAGTCATATTCGCAATCGAAGGTTGGTGAACCTTCAAGTGAGAGAAGGGTTGTTTCTTATGGTGCTCAAAGTAAGAGGACTAAGGGTCCGAGCGTGAGCATGGGTGGTACACGGACGGGTATATCGAACTCTAGTGCGTCTAAGTGTTACAATTGTGGCGTGAGGGGTCACAAGTCTTGGGAATGTTCTGTACCAAAGGGTGATGGCATGGGGTGCTTCATTTGCCAAAAAGAAGGACATCGTAAGTCGGAATGTCCCAAGTTAGCGGGGATGGGTGTGACAAGGAGACGTTAAGGTACGTTTCGTTTTAATAAATATGTCCTTTGATTATTTATTAAGTGTCTTTGAGTTTGGTTGTTAAATGCATGGTGTTGTGCATGTTGGTGTTAATGGTGACGTTCCTAATGGAAGTACCCTATGGTGGCGTTTGATTGTTGAGCGAAGGGCGTAAGACTTGGTGCAACCAAGCATTCCTTAGTATTTGGGAAATGTTTCTACCAAGCCATGGAAATGAGTTTTGGTGTTCGGTTGTTAAGCGCGTGTTCGCTTTTGTGTTGAAGTTGATGAACCATGAGGTTCGACGGGTGAGATGAAACCCGAGAAATCGAGTGTTGATCTCGATGTATGTTGGTAAAGGAGTCTACGTGACACGACATTAGGTGCCTCTTTTATACCTACTAGCGTGGTGTTCGACTCCGATTGTGTCGCGGTTACATTGTACTTAGGGTACCGAGAAGAAACCCGTAGGTACATGAGTGACTAGGTGGAATTCGACAAACTAAAGCAATTGGATGATTGCGAGTGTATAGTTCGTGTAATTTGTGGTACACTTTTCGTTCGAAGTGTTTAAGGATTAGGTTAGGATCCTTGGTATGCTCAAAGTTGAAGCAAGACATGGTGATGGGTCGTGTGAACCCAATTATTGGTAAAGTCTACCTTTGGTAGCATTGTGCGGGTGTACGAGATGCGGTTATGGAACGTAGTTCCAAGTGGGGGAGTTACACTCCCACCCGAGGAAGTTCTAGTGTGAGATTTCGGATGACGTTTTAGTAAAATCCGAAAATTGTGTTGGGACCTAGTTTTGGTCAAATTGTGGTAGGGTACAATTTCGGTTAAATTGTACTTATGATTTTGGATTTGAATTATCACCAAGGTGGTAATGTGGTAAATCTCGTTGAGAGATAATGGACGTGTTTGGCAAGCAAGGTGAAATACCTCGGTTAAGGGATGTGTGTGTCGGATTCTCTTTTAGAGAACTATTGTTTTGTACCTATGTTTGATATAGATGGTTCTTACTCGATTGTGTGAATGGTTAGTGGTATCCGTTAGGATTCACTATGGCGTAGCAGAGCGCGATGTTACGCTACTCGTCGTTCGAGGCCAAAAGGGCGTTGATTGATGAAGCATGACCTTCGGGGTCCGTTGACTTCATCATGGTATTGGTGATTGATGAAGCATGACCTTCAGGGTCCGCTGACTTCATCATGGGATCGTTGATTGGTGGAGCATGACCTTCGGGGTCCGCTGACTTCATCATGAGATCGTTGATTGGTGAAGCATGACCTTCGGAGTCCGCTAACTTCATCATGGGTGTAGTGTTATATCGGTAAAGCATGATCATTGACGGGGTCCGCTGACTTCATCCTGTGTTGAGTGATCTATCGGTTGTTTTATAGACCAATGGTGGGTTCGTAAGGACCGTGTGGTGTGATCTATTGGTCGTTTTATACACCGATGGTGGGATTGTGAGGACCATGTTGTGTGATTAGTGATTGTGATAGCCATGTTTCGCTCATATGATGTTAGGATAGTGGCGTATTGGTTATATTGTGCACTACAAAGGATGTTTAGTAGTAAGTGTAATCCGTAAGGATTCATGCGGTTCGATATTCAACGTTCGGATTATTGACTTTAGGTTGAGTCTTGGTCGCTTTTAGCGTTGTCCTTGGTAAAGGTACGCTAAGGAATTGATATCTCGGTACGAGATTGGTTGAGTTTTTCCCGATATGGAGAATTGAGCAGGTTTTAGTGCTCGGATGGTGGTTTTGATATCGCGGGTGACGATTTTAGTTGTTAAAGGTGATTCATTGGGAAGAATTGTCTAGGAAAGTTCGGATTGGAACTTATGATTGAGGGCCATCGAGTAGTTCCGGATTGGTTAAGTGGAGAAGATCACGAGGACGTGATCAAGTTTAAGTGGGGGAGAGTTGTAAGACCCAAATATTTATTGTACATAATGTATTTATGGTGTACGATGCGTGTATGAAGTGTATGCGTTGCTTGCTCGAATGCCGAAGGAAACTGGACGTTGTCTGAAGTGACAAGGTGTGTACGTATCTTTTCAACCCCAAATAAAGTTTGTGTTAATGTTTCAAAGTCTTACCATTGGAAAGGAAATCTTATTACGTTTCCAACGATATTTGATTCATCGAAAACGGAGCTACGGTCAAAAAGTTATGTCCAAAACAAGTTTCTGAAAACTGACCTGTAGGTTGGAGCGGCGCTCCACCTTTTGGCGCGGCGCACCGATCCTGTCTGATGCAATTTTCAGCCTTTTTAAAAGGCTAAAATGAGGGGTACTTTGGTCTTTTCATTTAGGGTCGGTTTAGGGTCACCAAAACTGATCTAGAACTCTATTGGAGCTCATTTCTCACCCACACAAACACTCTCATCCATATCTAGAGAGAGAGGAAGTGTTCTAGAGTGAGAGAGCTTAAATTGGAGAAGAAGGAGTTGGATTCTCACCAAAGCTCGGGTTTTAAAGTTGTTCATCTCGCTCCTAGCTATGTTTTGGTAGTATTGGTAATTTCTAACTCCGAATTTCATTTGTTAGATTTGATATTCAAGTTAGGGTTTGAGATTGTTAGTTGTAAAACCCATTTGGTTGATGAAGAGGGTTTATGGAAACTTGCTATTTTGATATTTGGCGGGTTTTGGGTTGGTTAATGATTTAACCATGTTTAAGACTTGTAAATGGTGTATAATCACTAGTGTTAGTGATTATTGGTGTTTTGGAAACCATTAGGGTTCTTATGGTTGACTAACTTTGACTAGAGTCAAAATTAGGGTTTGTTGACGATTATGACTCAATTGCTGATTTAATAAGGTTTATAAACTTAAAATGGATTAAGTTGAAGCATAGAACCGAGTTAAATATGTTTTGGTGTCAAAACTTGCTAATGGCGTGATATTGACTTCTTATGGGTTAAATTAGGGTTTAAGTGTCAATTTGGGCAAGATAGGTGTTTAACACCTATGATTGGGTTTGATTGGCATATTAGGACCATTCTCACTTGTGTTAGTGATTATTGGTTAGTTTGGGCGCTGTTTGTGCTTGGAAGTGCATTTGGGTCGAAATTGCACTAGTTGTCAATTTGGGTTGATTTGTATATCCACCCTAATTGTGTTACTTGTTATGTGATAAATGGATTAGGTACATTTCATCGGCGATTGCAGATTATTCGGTAGCATTCTTCAAGGCGACAAGTTGAGTGTTAATATCCTATATGCATATGAATGTGTAGGATGGGTGCGGGTCGGGAGAAGGGGTTCTCGCTTGTAGAGCTCGCTTCTCGTATAGGTGGAATTGTTGGACTTGTGTATAGGTCCAATTGGCACGGTTGTGCATTTTGGTTGACCACGTTGGCGAGGTGCACACTTTGTGTGTACGTTATCACATGGGCGTGTGATGTGGACTTATATAACCCCAATGATGAAGGGTTAATATAGTGAGTGTAATAATTATATGTGTAGGTATATAATGTATCTATTTCTTGTAGCGTGAAATGTGTGATGTCGAGGTGCTAAGACACCACGTTTCACGTGATGAGTGAAGCATCGAGGTGTTAAGATGCCACTCGGGGTGAAGCATCGAGGTGTTAAGATGCCACCTAGGGGTGTAGTGTCGAGGTGTTAAGACACCACTCCGTAAAATAATGAGTGAAGCATCGAGGTGTTAAGATGCCACTCGGGGTGAAGTGCCGAGGTGTTAAGGTGCCACCCTAGGGGTTAGTGATACGAGGTGTTAAGTACCCTAACGGATGTTATGAACACCGATGGCGTTTTCGCGAGCGCCATTCCCTTGTACGATTGGTTAACCATGGTTATTGTGTTGTAAGCGTAAGCAAATTATGTTATTCGATATATATATATATATATATATATATATATATATATATATATATATATATATATATATATATATATATATATATATATATATATATATATATATATTGTATACATATAATGTTGTATTGTCGTGATGTAGCTAACCCTCCGGGTGTAGCTTATTGGCATTGTTCACATCGTTGTTTGTGAACTTATATTTTGTTGATGTATCTTTAGCTCGTTGCTTAGTGATCTTATGGTATGCTTAGACTAGCTTGCCTTTATGCTTGGATGCTCCGGTATGCGGTATTTGGTTTTGTGTGGCGTGTCCATTTTATGCATATATATGTATGTAGCATGTTATCACTCACTAAGCGTTAGCTTACCCTCTCGTTGTTGACTTTTTTATAGATTGCATGGATGCGGAGGCTCGCGTAAGCGGGGACTAGTGGACTTGCGTAGTTGCTTTAGAAGGCTTGCTTTTGGATTGATTAGGATTGGGTAGCGTATCCCCAATCGCCATGCTCGGCCTTTATTTTGTATTACAAATCATGTGGTTAAAAACTTGTATTTTCGCACGAAAGTCGTAAAACGGCCAATGTGGGCCCGGTCTTCGTAAAACTAATTTTATTAATGGAACGTGTTAGTTCTACATATATTAATGCATGGTTAAAAGAATTTTTTCTAAATACGTCGGGAAGTGGTCAAACGTTTTCGCATTTCATGACTTTTTGGACAGGCAAGTTTGGCGTGCCGCGCGGCCATATGGCGCGCCTCGCCATATGCTGTTCTAGCAAAAAAAAAATTAATTGATATTTCCGCGTGATCGTTTGTATTACGGGTTGGGATGTTACAAGTGGTATCAGAGCATGGTCTAAGGGATTTAGGTGACTTGAGATAGGTGCCTAGACTAAGACTTTTGTGTGTGCTTAATTTGTTGCGGGACTTGTAGGATTACGGGTCGGAATGGGTTTAGTTTGTAGTGACCCGAACTTTTCCATGTTTATATATATATATTAAATGAAATTTTTATTTACATGATTAAGTGTTTTCAACATGTTAAGCAATCAAACTTGTTAAGACTTGATTAACTGAAATAGGTTTCATATAGACAATTGACCACATAAGTTGACCGGTGATTCACGAACGTTAAAACTTGTAAAAACTATACGATGACATATATATGGTTATATATATAGTTAATATGATTTTATTATAAGTATGTATCTCATTAGTTATTTTAACAATGAGTTATATACATAAAAATGAGACTATTAATTTAAGAAACTCGAAAACGATATATATAACGATTATCGTTATAACAACGTCTTACTAGGTACATATGAATCATATTAAGATATTGAAACACTTGGTTAATTATGTTAAATGATAAGTAAATATATTATTAAGTGTATTAACAATGAAATACATATGTAAAAATAAGACTACTAACTTAATGATTTCGAAACGAGACATATATGTAACGATTATCGTTGTAACGACATTTAACTGTATATATATCATACTAAGATATATTATATATCATAATATCATGATAATATAACAATTTAACATCTCATTTGTTATAATAAACATTGGGTTAACAACATTCAACAAGATCGTTAACCTAAAGGTTTCAAAACAACATTTACATGTAACGACTAACGATGACTTAACGACTCAGTTAAAATGTATATACATGTAGTGTTTTAATATATATTCATACACTTTTGAAAGACTTCAAGACACTTATCAAAATACTTCTACTTAACAAAAATGCTTACAATTAAATCCTAGTTCAGTTTCATCAACAATTCTACTCGTATGCACCCGTATTCGTACTCGTACAATACACAGCTTTTAGATGTATGTACTATTGGTATATACACTCCAATGATCAGCTCTTAGCAGCCAATATGAGTCACCTAACACATGTGGGAACCATCATTTGGCAACTAGCATGAAATATCTCATAAAATTACAAAAATATGAGTAATCATTCATGACTTATTTACATGAAAACAAAATTACATATCCTTTATATCTAATCCATAAACCAACGACCAAAAACACCTACAAACACTTTCATTCTTCAATTTTCTTCATCTAATTGATCTCTCCCAAGTTCTATCTTCAAGTTCTAAGTGTTCTTCATAAATTCCAAAAGTTCTAGTTTCATAAAATCAAGAATACTTCCAAGATTGCAAGTTTACTTCCAAGTTTTCTAAATCCATTCCAAGTAATCATCCAAGATCAAGAAACCTTTGTTACTTACAGTATGTTATCTTTCTAATACAAGGTAATAATCATATTCAAACTTTAATTCAATTTCTATAACTATAACAATCTTATTTCGAGTGGAAATCTTACTTGAAATTGTTTTCGTGTCATGATTCTGCTTAAGAACTTTCAAGCCATCCAAGGATCCTTTGAAGCTAGATCTATTTTTCTCATTTCCAGTAGGTTTATCCAAGGAACTTGAGGTAGTAATGATGTTCATAACATCATTCGATTCATACATATAAAGCTATCTTATTCGAAGGTTTAAACTTGTAATCACTAGAACATAGTTTAGTTAATTCTAAACTTGTTCGCAAATAAAAGTTAATCCTTCTAACTTGACTTTTAAAATCAACTAAACACATGTTCTATATCAATATGATATGCTAACTTAATGATTTAAAACCTGGAAACACGAAAAATACCGTAAAACCGGATTTACGCCGTCGTAAGTAACACCGCGGGCTGTTTTGGGTTAGTTAATTAAAAACTATGATAAACTTTGATTTAAAAGTTGTTATTCTGGGAAAATAATTTTTATTATGTACATGAAACTATATCCAAAAATTATGGTTAAACTCAAAGTGGAAGTATGTTTTCTAAAATGGTCATCTAGACGTCGTTCTTTCGACTGAAATGACTACCCTTACAAAAACGACTTGTAACTTATTTTTCCGACTATAAACCTATACTTTTTCTGTTTAGATTCATAAAATAGAGTTCAATATGAAACCATAGTAATTTGATTAACTCAAAACGGATTTAAAATGAAGAAGTTATGGGTAAAACAAGATTGAATAATTTTTCTCATTTTAGCTACGTGAAAATTGGTAACAAATCTATTCCAACCATAACTTAATCAACTTGTATTGTATATTATGTAATCTTGAGATACCATAGACACGTATACAATGTTTCGACCTATCATGTCGACACATCTATATATATTTCAGAACAACCATAGACACTCTATATGTGAATGTTGGAGTTAGCTATACAGGGTTGAGGTTGATTCCAAAATATATATAGTTTGAGTTATGATCAATACTGAGATACGTATACACTGGGTCGTGGATTGATTCAAGATAATATTTATCGATTTATTTCTGTACATCTAACTGTGGACAACTAGTTATAGGTTACTAACGAGGACAGCTGACTTAATAAACTTAAAACATCAAAATATATTAAAAGTGTTGTAAATATATTTTGAACATACTTTGATATATATGTATACATTGTTATAGGTTTGTGAATCAACCAGTGGCCAAGTCTTATTTTCCGACGAAGTAAAAATCTGTGAAAGTGAGTTATAGTCCCACTTTTAAAATCTAATATTTTTGGGATGAGAATACATGCAGGTTTTATAAATGATTTACAAAATAGACACAAGTACGTGAAACTACATTCTTTGGTTGAATTATCGAAATCGAATATGCCCCTTTTTATTAAGTCTGGTAATCTAAGAATTAGGGAACAGACACCCTAATTGACGCGAATCCTAAAGATAGATCTATTGGGCCTAACAAACCCCATCCAAAGTACCGGATGCTTTAGTACTTCGAAATTTATATCATATCCGAAGGGTGTCCCGGAATGATGGGGATATTCTTATATATGCATCTTGTTAATGTCGGTTACCAGGTGTTCACCATATGAATGATTTTTACCTCTATGTATGGGATGTGTATTGAAATATGAAATCTTGTGGTCTATTGTTACGATTTGATATATATAGGTTAAACCTATAACTCACCAACATTTTTGTTGACGTTTAAAGCATGTTTATTATCAGGCGAATACTAAGATCTTCCGCTGTTGCATACTAAAATAAGGACAAGATTTGGAGTCCATGTTTGTATGATATTGTGTAAAAACTGCATTCAAGAAACTGATTTCGATGTAACATATTTGTATTGTAAACCATTATGTAATGGTCGTGTGTAAACAGGATATTTTAGATTATCATTATTTGATAATCTACGTAAAGCTTTTTAAACCTTTATTTATGAAATAAAGGTTATGGTTTGTTTTAAAAATGAATGCAGTCTTTGAAAAACGTCTCATATAGAGGTCAAAACCTCGCAACGAAATCAATTAATATGGAACGTTTTTAATCAATAAGAACGGGACATTTCAGTTGGTATCCGAGCGTTGGTCTTAGAGAACCAGAAATTTGCATTAGTGTGTCTTATCGAGTTTGTTAGGATGCATTAGTGAGTCTGGACTTCGACCGTGTTTTCTTTAAAAATGATTGCTTAACATTTTTGTTGGAAACTATATATTATTAACATGTATATATTATGTGATATATTAATCTCTTAACATGTTTGATATTGTGTGATAGATGTCTATCTCTAGCACAAATCCCATTGACTCACCTAATAATAACGAAGAGTCGAATATATATTGGACTGATTCACAAGTTCCCGAAGAAGAACCGGAAGAAGAATCAGAACCGGAAGAAGAATCAGAACCGGAAGAGGAGGAACCGGAGGAGGAAATAGAACCGGTGGGGGAAATAATAAAACGGTTAAGTGAAAGAAAATCCTCAACCAACCGACCAAGGTTAATTATGGTCAATGGTGTTTCCGCCAAGGAAGCAAAATATTGGGAGGATTACCAAT
This sequence comes from Rutidosis leptorrhynchoides, assembly GCF_046630445.1. Lineage (NCBI taxonomy): Eukaryota > Viridiplantae > Streptophyta > Magnoliopsida > Asterales > Asteraceae > Rutidosis > Rutidosis leptorrhynchoides. Next base: position 267,046,082 of record NC_092333.1, on the reverse strand, counting down.
TCTCTGATGAATCGGATTCCGACGAGAATTCCGATGATGTTATAGAAATTACCCCAACTGAATTTAAAAAGGCAAAAGAAAATAATAAGGGAAAGGGCAAAAAAATAGAGAAATCTAATTCCAACCCTGATGAACTTTATATGTATCGTCAACCCCCGAAGCCCTTAAGTTGTAACAATGACCCGAGAACCTCTAAACCACCAGGTTTTTCTAAACCGTTGTGGAAAACGACAGCTCGTATTAGGGGAACATCATATATCCCTAGAAACTTGCAAAACGAACCAAAACCGAAGAAGAAGAAACGAGCGAGTCGGAATAAGATAGTTGTATTCGTGTGGTGCAATATATGTAATATAGTGTGCTTATGCTTTATGATATATGTAAAAATTGCTTGTATTAATAAGTATTTTTTTTTATGAATCTAACTCTTGTCTATTTTACAATATAAAAACACAAAATGGATAGACAACCCAATATTTTAAGAGACCTACCCGGAGACATGATTAATGAAATCTTGTCTAGAGTCGGTCAGAATTCTTCGGCACAACTATTTACGGCGAAATCAGTTTGTAAGACATTCGAAGAACGTTCCAAGAATGTCTTGGTTTATAAGAGAATTTCGTTTGAAAGGTGGGGGATATCACATTGGGAAACCCATAAGTTACGATGTGTTTACTTTGACGCATATATTGCGGGGAACCCAAATGCTATTTTACGCAACGGGTTAAGAAATTATTTTGACTCAATGTATCCGAATATAGGACTTCATGAAACAGCGGCTAACATGCAACATGCAACATAAAGAAGCATTCTATGCTTACGGGTTAGTAATGTTCGCTTCTCACCAAAGTGAGAAAAAGAACATCGGGCTACAGCTATTAAACAAAACGTTCTCACAAGTGACGGAGTCGGTAATTGGGGTAAGAAATGAGGTTTTTAGGTTATTACGAGACTGTTGGTCATTACGTAACCCTCGTCCCTTTGACGACGTTACAACATGCTGTCTTATCAACGGCCATAACGGTTATGTTCCCCAAGACCAAGGATGAGAAGTAGTCCTAGTAAAACCAGAATGCATGACTTGTTTCTGGACGTATGAATTACGTGTCTTTATTGCCTTTGCTGAACGACTTGTGTACTAGCTAGAATTATCTTCACAACTATCTTGTATCAAAGTTATTGTGTGCTATATTTCATGCTTTATGTAAAATAAGCGGTATTGTAAGTTTGTAAAATATTGTATAAAAGTTTGAACGCGAAATATTATTATAATCAGTTTTTCATATAGAATTGTAATAGTTGAATTGTATATTAGCTACTAAGTATGAACTTAACGGGTAGGTACTACCCGAATTTAAACTTATAAAATGCTAATATAAAGAAAAAGCTTTTATAAATGAGTTCATATTATGCTACGAAATACTATTAACTACTCTTAATATTCTGTATGATTAACTTGTTCCATTTGACTATTTTGAAGGAAATGCACCGACTACTCGACACACCATGAATATGAATGAAGAGGAATTCCGTACTTTTCTAGCTTCAAATATAGCCGCAGTATAGGTTGCGCTACATACCAACAATAACCTTGGATCTAGCAGTACCGGAAATCGTGTAGGATGCACCTACAAAGAATTCACTGCCTGCAAACCTTTGGAATTTGATGGAACCGAAGGACCGATCGGATTGAAACGGTGGACCGATAAGGTCGAATCAGTGTTTGCCATAAGTAAGTGTACTGAAGAGGACAAAGTGAAGTACGCTACGCATACCTTCACAGGTTCTGCGTTAACATGGTGGAATACCTATCTAGAGCAAGTGGGACAAGATGATGCTTAAGTACTACCGTGGTCAGCATTCAAGCACTTGATGAACGAGAAGTACCGTCCCAGAATCGAGGTTAATAAGCTCAAGACAGAACTTAGAAGGTTACGAACCTAAGGATTTGATATTACCACGTACGAAAGACGATTCACAGAATTGTGCCTATTGTGTCCGGGAGTGTTCGAAGATGAGGAAGAGAAGATCGACGCGTTTGTGAAAGGATTACCGGAAAGAATCCAAGAAGATATAAGTTCACACGAGCCCGCCTCCATACAACAGGCATGTAGAATGGCTCACAAACTAGTGAACAAGATTGAGGAAAGAATTAAAGAACAGACGGCTGAAGAGGCCAATGTGAAGCAAGTCAAAAGAAAGTGGGAGGAAAACGGTGAAAAGAATCACCAATACAACAACAACAGCAATTACAATAATAATCGCAACAATTATCCCAACAATAGCAACATCAATCGCAACTACAACAAACGGCCTAACAACAACAACAACAACAACAACAACAACAACAACAACAACAACAACAACAACAACAACAACAACAACAACCGCAACTACAACAATCATCCCAACAACAATAACAACCGCAACAACAACAACAATCAGAAGCAGCTATGCCAAAGGTGTGAAAAGTATCACTCGGGATTCTGCACCAAATTTTGCAACAAGTGTAAAAGAAATGGTCATAGCGCGGCGAAGTGTGAGGTCTACGGACCAGGAGTTAACAGAATGAAAGGAACAAATGGTGTCGGAACGAGTAATGGCGGAGCGAGTAGTGTCGGAGCAAGTTATGCCAATGTAGTTTGTTATAAATGTGGAAAACCGGGCCACATTATTAGAAATTGCCCGAACCAGGAGAACACGAATGGACAAGGCCGCGAAAGAGTTTTCAATATTAATGTGGCAGAGGCACAGGAAGACCCGGAGCTTGTTACGGGTACGTTTCTTATTGACAATAAATCTGCTTACGTTTTATTTGATTCGGGTGCGATAGAAGCTATATGAGTAGAAATTTTTGTGCTAAATTAAGTTGTCCATTGACGCCATTGGATAGTAAATTTTTACTCGAATTAGCAAACGGTAAATTAATTTCAGCAGATAATATATGCCGGAATCGAGAAATTAAACTGGGTAGCGAAATATTTAAGATTGATTTGATACCAGTAGAGTTAGGGAGTTTTGATGTAATAGTTGGCATGGACTGGCTGAAGAAGGTGAAAGCAGAGATCGTATGTTATAAAAATGCAATTCGCATTGTACGAGAAGAAGGAGAACCCTTAATGGTGTACGGAGAAAAGGGCAACATGAAGCTACATCTTATTAGTAATTTGAAGGCACAAAAACTAATAAGAAAAGGTTGCTATGCTGTTCTAGCACACGTCAAGAAAGTACAAACTAAAGAAAAGAACATCAATGATGTTCCCGTCGCAAAAGAATTTCCCGATGTATTTCCGAAAGAATTACCGGGACTACCTCCACATCGATCTGTTGAATTTCAAATAGATCTTGTACCAGGAGCTGCACCAATAGCTCGTGCTCCTTATAGACTCGCACCCAGCGAGATGAAAGAACTGCAAAGCCAACTGCAAGAACTATTAGAACGTGGTTTCATTCGACCAAGCACATCACCATGGGGAGCTCCTGTTTTGTTTGTCAAGAAGAAGGATGGTACATTTAGGTTGTGTATTGACTACAGAGAGTTGAACAAACTTACCATCAAAAACCGTTATCCACTGCCGAGAATTGACGACTTATTTGATCAACTACAAGGCTAGTCGGTTTATTCGAAGATCGATTTACATTCTGGATATCATCAAATGCGAGTAAAGGAGGATGATATTCCAAAAACTGCTTTTAGGACGCGTTATGGTCATTACGAGTTTATGGTTATGCCGTTTGGATTGACTAACGTATCAGCTGTGTTCATGGACCTTATGAACCGAGTGTGTGGGCCATATCTTGACAAGTTTGTCATTGTTTTCATCGATGACATACTTACTTACTCAAAGAATGATCAAGAGCACGAAAAACATTTGAGAAAAGTGCTAGAAGTATTGAGGAAAGAAAAACTGTACGCTAAGTTTTCAAAGTGTGCATTTTGGTTGGAAGAAGTTCAATTCCTCGATCACATAGTGAACAAAGAAGGTATCCAGGTGGACCCGGCAAAGATCGAAACCGTTGAAAAGTGAGAAACCCCAAAAACTCCGAAGCATATACGTCAATTTTTAGGATTGGCTGGTTACTACAGAAGATTCATCCAAGATTTCTCCAAAATAGCAAAACCCTTGACTGCATTAACGCATAAAGGGAAGAAATTTGAATGGAAGGATGAACAAGAAAAGGCGTTTCAATTCTTGAAGAAAAAGCTAACTACGGCACCTATATTGTCATTGCCTGAAGGGAATGATGATTTTGTGATTTATTGTGACGCATCAAAGCAAGGTCTCGGTTGTGTATTAATGCAACGGACGAAGGTGATTACTTATGCGTTTAGACAATTGAAGATTCACGAGCAAAATTATACGACTCATGATTTGGAATTAGGCGCGGTTGTTTTTGCATTAAAGACTTGGAGGCACTACATATATGGGGTCAAAAGTATTATATATACCAACCACAAAAGTCTTCAACACATATTTAATCAGAAACAACTGAATATGAGGCAGCGTAGGTGGATTGAATTGTTGAATGATTAGGACTTTGAGATTCGTTACCACCCGGGGAAGGCAAATGTGGTAGCCGAAGCCTTGAGCAGAAAGGACAGAGAACCCATTCGAGTAAAATCTATGAATATAATGATTCACACTAACCTTACTACTCAAATAAAGGAGGCGCAACAAGGAGTTTTAAAAGAGGGAAATTTAAAGGATGAAATACCCAAAGGATCGGAGAAGCATCTTAATATTCAGGAAGACGGAACCCGGTATAGGGCTGAAAGAATCTGGGTACCAAAATTTGGAGATATGAGAGAAATGGTACTTAGAGAAGCTCATAAAACCAGATACTCAATACATCCTGGAACGGGGAAGATGTACAAGGATCTTAAGAAATATTTTTGGTGGCCAGGTATGAAAGCCAAAATTGTTAAATATGTAGGAGAATGTTTGACGTGTTCTAAGGTCAAAGCTGAACATCAGAAACCATCAGGTCTACTACAACAACCTTAAATCTCGGAATAGAAATGGGAAAACATTACCATGGATTTCATTACTAAATTGCCAAGGACTGCAAGTGGTTATGATACTATTTGGGTAATAGTTGATCATCTCACCAAGTCAGCACACTTCCTACCAATAAGAGAAGATGACAAGATGGAGAAGTTAGTACGACTGTATTTGAAGGAAGTCGTCTCCAGACATGGAATACCAATCTCTATTATCTCTGATAGGGATGGCAGATTTATTTCAAGATTCTGGCAGACATTACAGCAAGCATTGGCATGAGTACTGCCTATCATCCACAAACTGATGGGCAGAGCGAAAGGACGATACAAACGCTTGAAGACATGCTACGAGCTTGTGTTATTGATTTCGGAAACATTTGGGATCGACATCTACCGTTAGCAGAATTTTCCTACAACAACAGCTACCATTCAAGCATTGAGATGGCGCCGTTTGAAGCACTTTATGGTAGAAAGTGCAGGTCTCTAATTTGTTGGAGTGAAGTGGGGGATAGACAGATTACGGGCCCGGAGATAATACAAGAAACTACCGCGAAAATCATCCAAATTCAACAAAGATTGAAAACCGCCCAGAGTCGACAAAAGAGCTACGCGGACAGTAAAAGAAAAGATATAGAGTTTGAAATTGGAGAAATGGTCATGCTTAAGGTTTCACCTTGGAAAGGCGTTGTTCGATTTGGTAAACGGGGGAAACTAAATCCAAGGTAGATTGGACCATTCAAGATTATAGATCATGTCGGACCAGTAGCTTACCAACTGGAGCTACCTCAACAATTCGCGGCTGTACATAATACTTTCCACGTCTCAAATTTGAAGAAATGTTTTGCTAAAGAAGATCTCACTATTCCGTTGGACGAAATCCAAATCAATGAAAAACTTCAATTCATTGAAGAACCCGTTGAAATAATGGATCGTGAGGTTAAGAGACTGAAACAAAACAAGATACCGATTGTTAAGGTTCGATGGAATGCTCATAGAGGACCCAAGTTCACCTGGGAGCGTGAAGATCAGATGAAGAAGAAATACCCGCATTTATTTCCAGAAGATACGTCAACACCTCCAACTGCTTAAAATTTCGGGATGAAATTTATTTAACGGGTAGGTACTGTAGTGACCCGAACTTTTCCATGTTTATATATATATTAAATGAAATTGTTATTTACATGATTAAGTGTTTCCAACATGTTAAGCAATCAAACTTGTTAAGACTTGATTAATTGAAATAGGTTTCATATAGACAATTGACCACCCAAGTTGACCGGTGATTCACGAACGTTAAAACTTGTAAAAACTATACGATGACATATATATGGTTATATATATAGTTAACATGATTTTATTATAAGTATGTATCTCATTAGGTATTTTAACAATGAGTTATATACATAAAAATGAGACTATTAATTTAAGAAACTCGAAAATGATATATATAACGATTATCGTTATAACAACGTCTTACTAGGTACATATGAATCATATTATGATATTAAAACACTTGGTTAATTATGTTAAATGATAAGTAAATATATTATTAAGTGTATTAACAATGAAATACATATGTAAAAATAAGACTACTAACTTAATGATTTCGAAACGAGACATATATGTAACGATTATCGTTGTAACGACATTTAACTATATATATCATACTAAGATATATTATATATCATAATATCATGATAATATAATAATATAACATCTCATTTGTTATAATAAACAATGGGTTAACAACATTCAACAAGATCGTTAACCTAAAGGTTTCAAAACAACATTTACATGTAACGACTAACGTTGACTTAACGACTCAGTTAAAATGTATATACATGTAGTTTTTTAATATGTATTCATACACTTTTGAAAGACTTCAAGACACTTATCAAAATACTTCTACTTAACAAAAATGCTTACAATTACATCCTCGTTCAGTTTCATCAACAATTCTACTCGTATGCACCCGTATTCGTACTCGTACAATACACAGCTTTTAGATGTATGTACTATTGGTATATACACTCCAATGATCAGCTCTTAGCAGCCCATGTGAGTCACCTAACACATTTGGGAACCATCATTTGGCAACTAGCATGAAATATCTCATAAAATTACAAAAATATGAGTAATCATTCATGACTTATTTACATGAAAACAAAATTACATATCCTTTATATCTAATCCATACACCAACGACCAAAAACACCTACAAACACTTTCATTCTTCAATTTTCTTCATCAAATTGATCTCTCTCAAGTTCTATCTTCAAGTTCTAAGTGTTCTTCATAAATTCCAAAAGTTCTAGTTTCATAAAATCAAGAATACTTCCAAGATTGCAAGTTTACTTCCAAGTTTTCTAAATCCATTCCAAATAATCATCCAAGATCAAGAAACTTTTGTTACTTACAGTAGGTTATCTTTCTAATACAAGGTAATAATCATATTCAAACTTTAATTCAATTTCTATAACTATAACAATCTTATTTCGAGTGGAAATCTTACTTGAAATTGTTTTCGTGTCATGATTCTGCTTCAAGAACTTTCAAGCCATCCAAGGATCCTTTGAAGCTAGATCTATTTTTCTCATTTCCAGTAGGTTTATTCAAGGAACTTTAGGTAGTAATGATGTTCATAACATCATTCGATTCATACATATAAAGCTATCTTATTCGAAGGTTTAAACTTGTAATCACTAGAACATAGTTTAGTTAATTCTAAACTTGTTCGCAAATAAAAGTTAATCCTTCTAACTTGACTTTCAAAATCAACTAAACACATGTTCTATATCAATATGACATGCTAACTTAATGATTTAAAACCTGGAAACACGAAAAATACCGTAAAACCGGATTTACGCCGTCGTAAGTAACACCGCGGGCTGTTTTGGGTTAGTTAATTAAAAACTATGATAAACTTTGATTTAAAAGTTGTTATTCTGGGAAAATGATTTTTATTATGAACATGAAACTATATCCAAAAATTATGGTTAAACTCAAAGTGGAAGTATGTTTTCTAAAATTGTCATCTAGACGTCGTTCTTTCGACTAAAATGACTACCCTTACAAAAATGACTTGTAACTTATTTTTCTGACTATAAACCTATACTTTTTCTGTTTATATTCATAAAATAGAGTTCAATATGAAACAATAGCAATTTGATTCACTCAAAACGGATTTAAAATGAAGAAGTTATGCGTAAAACAAGATTGGATAATTTTTCTCATTTTAGCTACGTGAAAATTGGTAACAAATCTATTCCAACCATAACTTAATCAACTTGTATTGTATATTATGTAATCTTGAGATACCATAGACACGTATACAATGTTTCGACCTATCATGTCGACACATCTATATATATTTCGGAACAACCATAGACACTATATGTGAATGTTGGAGTTAGCTATACACGGTTGAGGTTGATTCCAAAATATATATAGTTTGAGTTGTGATCAATACTGAGATACGTATACACTGGGTCGTGGATTGATTCAAGATAATATTTATCTATTTATTTCTGTACATCTAACTGTGGACAACTAGTTGTAGGTTACTAACGAGGACAGCTGACTTAATAAACTTAAAACATCAAAATATATTAAAAGTGTTGTAAATATATTTTGAACATACTTTGATATATATGTATATATTGTTATAGGTTCGTGAATCAACCAGTGGCCACGTCTTACTTCCCGACGAAGTAAAAATCTGTGAAAGTGAGTTATAGGCCCACTTTTAAAATCTAATATTTTTGGGATGAGAATACATGCAGGTTTTATAAATGATTTACAAAATAGACACAAGTACGTGAAACTACATTCTTTGATTGAATTATCGAAATCGAATATGCCCCTTTTTATTAAGTCTGGTAATCTAAGAATTAGGGAACAGACACCCTAATTGATGCGAATCCTAAAGATAGATCTATTGGGCCTAACAAACCCCATCCAAAGTACCGGATGCTTTAGTACTTCGAAATTTATATCATATCTGAAGGGTGTCCCGGAATGATGGGGATATTCTTATATATGCATCTTGTTAATGTCGGTTACCAGGTGTTCACCATATGAATAATTTTTATCTCTATGTATGGGATGTGTATTGAAATATGAAATCTTGTGGTCTATTGTTACGATTTGATATATATAGGTTAAACCTATAACTCACCAACATTTTTGTTGACGTTTAAAGCATGTTTATTCTCAGGTGAATACTAAGAGCTTCCGCTGTTGCATACTAAAATAAGGACAAGATTTGGAGTCCATGTTTGTATGATATTGTGTAAAAACTGCATTCAAGAAACTGATTTCGATGTAACATATTTGTATTGTAAACCATTATGTAATGGTCGTGTGTAAACAGGATATTTTAGATTATCATTATTTAATAATCTACGTAAAGCTTTTTAAACCTTTATTTATGAAATAAAGGTTATGGTTTGTTTTAAAAATGAATGAAGTCTTTGAAAAACGTCTCATATAGAGGTTAAAACCTCGCAACGAAATCAATTAATATGGAACATTTTTAATCAATAAGAACGGGACATTTCATAGTTAGTGCTTTGTTTATAGGTTGACTAACGTTTATATTAGTAATGCGGATATTATTAATATGCTATTGTGCTGTGATAATGATTCTTGTGTTATGTTTGGTTTGTGTTTGCGGTTGCATATATCATCAAGCGAGGCGGTCGTTGTACTAACGAGTCGATACGGCGTGTATGCGTAATAAGGACTTGCAAACCTTACTACGGGTGCAAATCGTGTCTAACAAGTGATGTACGACGAATGTTTAGCAAGATGGGGCGGTGTTGTGCGTGTGATTTTATACGTTCGTGGTCTAATCGCTTTGCATTCCTTAGAATGTCGACGGGAAATGGGATCGAGATGAACGACGCTGAGTTTAACGCTAGAGTTGCGGCCGCCGTTGCGAAGAAAATGAGTGCGTTTCGAGAAGAAATGGATAGGAAGTATTCCGAACTTCAAAGTAGTGGTGAAATGGAGCGTTGTCTTAAGAGCTTCATGAGGACTAAACCCCCGATGTATGACGGGAAACTAGATCCTTTGATAAGCACAACTTGGATCTCGGATGTCGAAGGGTGTTTTCGTACTATTGATTGCCCTCTCGAGAAGAGGATAAGACTCGCTACTAGTTTGTTGCGGGGTAGGGCGAGGGATTGGTTGGATGGTAAGATTGATCTTGTCGGTGGTGAAACATTTATGGCTTTATCGTGGGACGAGTTTAAGAAGGAATTCTTCGAGGAGTTCCGAACTTCAGCCGATTTGTCGAAAATGCGTAATGAGTTGCGAGATTTGCAACAAGGTTCTATGGATTTAAATACTCTCAAGACGACCTTTATGGCGAAGGCTTGTTTTTGCCCGGAGTATTTGGGGAATGATCATTTGTTGATGCAGGATTTCTATCGAACCTTGAATGATGACTTGAAGAGTAAGATTAGCAGAGTTCAGGCGAAATTGTTTGCGGAGTTATTCGTCGCGGCTAGAGGTTTCGAGTCGTATTCACGATCGAAGGTTGGTGAACCTTCAAGTGAGAGAAGGGTTGTTTCTTATGGTGCTCCAAGTAAGAGGACTAAGGGTCCGAGCGTGAGCGCGGGTGGTACACGGACCGGTATATCAGATTCTAGTGCGTCTAAGTGTTACAATTGTGGCGTGAGGGGTCACAAGTCTTGGAAATGTTCGGTACCAAAGGGTGATGGCATGGGGTGCTTCATTTGCCAAAAAGAAGGACATCGTAAGTCGGAATGTCCCAAGTTAGCAGGGACGGGTGCGACAAGGAGACGTTAAGGTATGTTTCGTTTTAATAAATATGTCCTTTGATTATTTATTAAGTGTCGTTGAGTTTGGTTGTTAAATGCATGGTGTTGTGCATGTTGGTGTTAAGGGTGACGTTCCTAATGGAAGTACCCTATGGTGGCATTTGATTGTTGAGCGAAGGGCGTAAGACTTGGTGCAACCAAGCATTCCTTAGTATTTGGGAAATGTTTCTACCAAGCCATGGAAATGAGTTTTGGTGTTCGGTTGTTAAGCGTGTGTTCGCTTTTGTGTTGAAGTTGATGAACCATGAGGTTCGACGGGTGAGATGAAACCCGAGAAATCGAGTGTTGACCTCGATGTATGTTGTTAAAGGAGTCTACGTGACGCGACATTAGGTGCCTCTTTTATACCTACTAGCGTGGTGTTCGACTCCGATTGTGTCGCGGTTACATTGTACTTAGGGTACCGAGGAGAAACCCTTAGGTACATGAGTGACTAGGTGGAATTCGACAAACTAAAGCAATTGGATGATTGCGAGTGTATACTTCGTGTAATTTGTGGTACACTTTTCGTTCGAAGTGTTTAAGGATTAGGTTAGGATCCTTGGTATGCTCAAAGTTGAAGCAAGACATGGTGATGGGCCGTGTGAACCCAATTATTGGTAAAGTCTACCTTTGGTAGCATTGTGCGGGTGTACGAGATGAGGTTATGGAATGTATTTCCAAGTGGGGGAGCTACACTCCCACCCGAGGAAGTTCTAGTGTGAGATTTCGGATGACGTTTTAGTAAGATCTGAAAATTGTGTTGGGACCTAGTTTTGGTCAAATTGTGGTAGGGTACAATTTCGGTTAAATTGTACTTATGATTTTGGATTTGAATTATCACCAAGGTGGTAATGTGGTAAATCTCGTTGAGAGATAATGGACGTGTTTAGCAAGCAAGGTGAAATCCCTCGGTTAAGGGATGTGTGTGTCGGATTCTCTTTTAGAGAACTATTGTTTTGTACCTATGTTTGATATAGATGGTTCTTGCTCGATTGTGTGAATAGTTAGTGGTATCCGTTAGGATTCACTATGGCGTAGCAGAGCGCGATGTTACGCTACTCGTCGTTCGAGGCCAAAAGGGCGTTGATTGATGAAGCATGACCTTCGGGGTCCGCTGACTTCATCATGGTATTGGTGATTGATGAAGCATGATCTTCAGGGTCTGCTGACTTCATCACGGGATCGTTGATTGGTGGAGCATGACCTTCGGGGTCTGCTGACTTCATCATGAGATCGTTGATTGGTTAAGCATGACCTTCGGGGTCCGCTGACTTCATCATGGGTGTAGTGTTATATCGTGAAGCATGACCGTTGACGGGGTCCGCTGACTTCATCTGGTGTTGAGTGATCTATCGGTTGTTTTATACACCGATGGTGGGTTCGTAAGGACCGTGTGGTGTGATCTATCGGTCGTTTTATACACCGATGGTGGGATCGTGAGGACCATGTTGTGTGATTAGTGATTGCGATAGCCGTGTTTCGCTCATATGATGTTAGGATAGTGGCGTATTGGTTATATTGCGCACTACAAAGGATGTTTAGTAGTAAGTGTAATCCGTAAGGATTCATGCGGTTCGATCTTCAACGTTCGGATTGTTGACTTTAGGTTGAGTCTTGGTCGCTTTTAGCGTTGTCCTTGGTAAAGGTACGCTAAGGAATTGATATCTCGGTACGAGATTGGTTGAGTTTTTCCCGATATGGAGAATTGAGCAGGTTTTAGTGCTCGGATGGTGGTTTTGATATCGCGGGTGACGATTTTAGTTGTTAAAGGTGATTCATTGGGAAGAATTGTCTAGGAAAGTTCGGATTGGAACTTATGATTGAGGGCCGTCGAGTAGTTCCGGATTGGTTAAATGGAGAAGATCACGAGGACGTGATCGATTTTAAGTGGGGGAGAGTTGTAAGACCCAAATATTTATTGTACATAATGTATTTATGGTGTACGATGCGTGTATGAAGTGTACGTGTTGCTTGCTCGAACGCCGAAGGAAACTGGACGTTGTCTGAAGTGACAAGGTGTGTACGTATCTTTTCAACCCCAAATAAAGTTTGTCTTGATATTTCAAAGCCTTACCATTGGAAAGGAAATCTTATTACGTTTCCAACGATATTTGATTCATCGAAAACGGAGCTACGGTCAAAAAGTTATGGCCAAAACAAGTTTCTAAAAACTGACCTGTAGGTTGGAGCGGCGCTCCACATTTTGGCGCGGCGCGCCGATCCCGTCTGATGCAATTTTCAGCCTTTTTAAAAGGCTTAAATGAGGGGTACTTTGGTCTTTTCATTTAGGGTCAGTTTAGGGTCACCAAAACTGATCTAGAACTCCATTGGAGCTCATTTCTCACCCACACAAACACTCTCATCCATATCTAAAGAGAGAGGAAGGGTTCTAGAGTGAGAGAGCTTGAATTGGAGAAGAAGGAGTTGGATTCTCACCAAAGCTTGGGTTTTAAAGTTGTTCATCTCGCTCCTAGCTATGTTTTGGTAGTATTGGTAATTTCTAACTCCGAATTTCATTTGTTAGATTTGATATTCAAGTTAGGGTTTGAGATTGTTAGTTGTAAAACCCATTTGGTTGATGAAGAGGGTTTATGGAAACTTGCTATTTTGATATTTGGCGGGTTTTGGGTTGGTTAATAATTTAACCATGTTTAAGACTTGTAAATGGTGTATAATCACTAGTGTTAGTGATTATTGGTGTTTTGGAAACCATTAGGGTTCTTATGGTTGACTAACTTTGACTAGAGTCAAAATTAGGGTTTGTTGAAGATTATGACTCAATTGCCGATTTAATAAGGTTTATAAACTTAAAATGGATTAAGTTGAAGCATAGAACCGAGTTAAATATGTTTTGGTGTCAAAACTTGCTAATCGCGTGATATTGACTTCTTATGGGTCAAATTAGGGTTTAAGTGTCATTTTGGGCAAGATAGGTGTTTAACACCTATGATTGGGTTTGATTGGCATATTAGGACCATTCTCACTTGTGTTAGTGATTATTGGTTAGTTTGGGCGCGGTTTGTGCTTGGAAGTGCATTTGGGTCGAAATTGCACTAGTTGTCAATTTGGGTTGATTTGTACATCCACCCTAATTGTGTTACTTGTTATGTGATAAATGGATTAGGTACATTCCATCGGCGATTGCAGATTATTCGGTAGCATTCTTCAAAGCGACAATGTGAGTGTTAATATCCTATATGCATATGTATGTGTAGGATGGGTGCGGGTCGGGAGAAGGAGTTCTCGCTTGTAGAGCTCGCTTCTCGTATAGGTGGAATTGTTAGACTTGTGTATAGGTCCAATTGGCACGGTTGTGCGTTTTGGTTGACCACGTTTGTGAGGTGCACACTTTGTGTGTACGTTATCACATGGGCGTGTGATGTGGACTTATATAACCCCAATGACGAAGGGTTAATATAGTGAGTGGAATCATAATATGTGTAGGTATATAATGTATCTATTTGTTGTAGCGTGAAATGTGTAGTGTCGAGGTGCTAAGACACCACGTTTCACGTGATGAGTGAAGCATCGAGGTGTTAAGATGCCACTCGGGGTGATGCATCGAGGTGTTAAGATGCCACCTAGGGGTGTAGTGTCGAGGTGTTAAGACACCACTCCGTAAAATAATGAGTGAAGCATCGAGGTGTTAAGATGCCACTTGGGGTGAAGTGCCGAGGTGTTAAGGTGCCACCCTAGGGGTTAGTGATACGAGGTGTTAAGTACCCTAACGGATGTTATGAACACCGATGGCGTTTTTGCGAGCGCCATTCCCTTGTACGATTGGTTAACCATGGTTATTGTGTTGTAAGCGTAAGAAAATTATGTTATTCGATATATATATATATATATATATATATATATATATATATATATATATATATATATATATATATATATATATATATATATATATATATATTGTATACATATAATGTTGTATTTTCGGGATGTAGCTAACCCTCCGGGTGTAGCTTATTGGCATTGTTCACATCGTTGTTGGTGAACTTATATTTTGTTGATGTATCTTTAGCTCGTTGCTTAGTGATCTTACGGTATGCTTAGACTAGCTTGCCTTTATGTTTGGATGCTCCGGTATGCGGTATTTGGTTTTGTGTGGCGTGTCCATTTTATGCATATATATGTATGTAGTATGTTATCACTCACTAAGCGTTAGCTTACCCTCTCGTTGTTGACTTTTTTATAGATTGCATGGATGCGGAGGCTCGGGTAAGCGGGGACTAGTGGACTTGCGTAGTTGCCTTAGAAGGCTTGCTTTTGGATTGATTAGGATTGGGTAGCATATCCCCAATCGCCATGCTCGGCCTTTATTTTGTATTACAAATCTTGTGGTTAAAAACTTGTATTTTCGTACGAAAGTCGTAAAACGGCCGATGTGGGCCCGGTCTTCGTAAAGCTAATTTTATTAATGGAACGTGTTAGTTCTACATATATTAATGTATGGTTAAAAGCGTTTTGTCTAAATACGTCGGGAAGTGGTCAAACATTTTCGCATTTCATGACTTTTTGGACAGGCAAGTTTGGCGCGCCACGCCATATGCTGTTCCAGCAAAAAAAAAAAATTGATATTTCCGCGTGATCGTTTGTGTTACGGGTTGGGATGTTACATTTTAGTTAGTTTTTAGTAGTAGTTAGCTTAGCTTTTATTTTCCGAAGGATATCCCAGCGAGTCCCTGCGATCTCGAGCAGATTTCTTCGGCCTTTTTAGGTTTTTATCCGAAACGCTTGTCTTTTGTATTAAACATGTGTTCTTTCTTTTTATGTTTAATAATGCGTTCTGATATTACCATGATAGCTTAATTAATCTGTATGTTGCCATGATAGAAGTTTGGATTAGCGTAATTATGTTAATTTAGTACGATTACTGTTATAATACTGAACTAGGAAGTCTGATAGATTTGTATGCTAGCATATTAAGGATTGACAACCTAGGTTATGATAAGGACTTGTCCACCTATATGAAATTTGCTACTTCATAGGATTAAGACCCCTAGTTATACTGTATCTGAAGATTCTATGAACTCGGTATGGCCGGAGTTCTCGAGAGGCATTTAATGCGCTTTTAGGACACAGAACTTAAAAATTGAGACATGAATGACCTAGTATGCCTATTGACTGTTTCGAAGAGACTTATTAGGAGCTGTTAAGATCTAGTTAGTTCATTCACTATGTGACCCAAGCCTATTGCATGTTCTTGTCTGATTGTTGCCTTAGGTCTTAGTCATATCAACTGTTTAGGTATTCATTAGATTTCTATCTGCTTTACTATCGGTATATTAACTGTGATGCTGTATAATGTTTGAATTGTTATGATCTCATTAGTATGATGGAATGGTTGTTAGTTTTCATTTAAGTTTTTGCCAACTTAAACAAACGGATTCCTTCCGTTTGTGATCAGTGTTCAATAAACACGGCACATTGTTATTCAGTTAACTAAACTGATAACGAGGGTTAGGATTAGAGCTTAACTCACTAATAAACCTAGTACTTTACTGAGGATAACCTCCAAGGTATTGTTACCTTTCAATTATACAACCAAGTGACATACTTCTCACTGCTCAAAGAGAACTCCGAGAGTACAGAGACAAGTAGGTCTGTGTAATTGGCTCATCCAACCAGATCTACATCATTCCAAGCATAGTCTTAACATAAGCATAATTACCTTTCTCTAACCCAATACTGATATCTTAGTCAACATTTCCCTTATCTGCATACTCCGGATATCCTTCCACTTATTTATTTTTCTGCATTTAGGACTTTTAGCTAAAAAACAACTACTATCTTTTATCCAAGTAATTTAACTAAAAGACAATTATCCACTTGATTCACAATTCGCAAAAATACGACACTAGGTTAACTTACACCTTCTACACCTTAGAGAGTAAAAGTAAATTTAAGCCCCGCACAATATAAATAAACAAAACCACTGTGTGCTACCTTGATCAACTGAATCAGACGTCCTGCGGCCTAACGACACCGCACGAATAAAACTGTCCGTTTTGGCCATATCATTGTACGATGGAAGGGATACCATTCCTAAACATGTTTTATTCAAATTGAATATTATTGCACTCAGCCAGCAAATTTTCGTACTTGGCATTCCAGTCGTTAACAAGGTCTTGCAAATGGTTAACTTCAGATTAAGCAGTACCAAGATTCAGCGATAAATCTTCCACCTGCGTCTCCAACTGCTTCCATCACATCAAATCGGTTGCTCTCATTTAACAACCTTTGGTTCTCACCATGAAGGAAGGAAACCTTTGCTCCGCATTGAGTTGTGCTGCAACAACATACTTCAGTTGATTTCTCAACTCTTCCTTTTCTTTTTTAGCCTGGCAAACTCTTTGTTTTCTTGGTAAGCTTGCTTGCGACCAACCACAAGGGAGTTAGATTTCTCCTGCAAGCGGTTCAGATCTTTAGCAAGGTTACACATGGTCACGTGCGTAGCAATGAAAAGATCCTCCTCTGGGGAAAGACCCTGAAACTTAACAAGAAGATTGGTAGGAGCACAAACTTGTGGGTGTGACAACTGTTCACTAAAACTGACAGCAGAGATTCTGAAGAACTGATCGAAATTGTCTAGTTTTAAATCAGAATTCAAGGCGTAGCTTGCAGCAATGTTAAAGCGCGCCATTTTGTTGTGGCTAGTATCAATAGATACATCTTCGGAATCAAGATTGGTACGCGGAAATGACTGGTTACAGAAAATTTCATTTTTCGGAATAACAAGTTGGAGGCGGATATGAGAGTTTAGCATGCCACCACCCTAGGTCATGCATGTTTGTGGCAGAATCATCTGAGTATCAAAATCAACTTCCTGCTCAGCGACCTCTACATAAAGCGAAAAAAGGCATTACTTAAAGTTACAACAATGCCTGCCAGTGTTTAGAAAACAAAGGAGCTATGAATTTAGTCATGTACATCCGATCGGTCGCTTGCCCTCTCTTTTGGACGTATTCACAACTTGGTCATCCCGAATCTTCACAAATGAGGATGTGTCGGTTTCTTTCTCGTTGCACAAACTGGTAACCTTACGCTTTGCGGTAGCAACAATGGTTTTCTTGGGTTGGCACACTTGAGACTCTGAAAATTTGCTCGCCTCGGTGTCGGTCAATGATTCTTGCCCATAAGCAATACCAGTAGTCTTCTTGATCGGAATGAAAGACTTCATATCCATCTCTAAAAAATACACAACAATTTAATACATTATATAGCGATAACACAATATAAGTGCGGATTAAGAAACTAAAGCAATGTTATACCCAATTTGTTTCTCATTATGACCGGCCGTCTGTCAGGGCGCGGCCAGTTAGTCAAAATACAACCAAGAACGAGTGGTATGTCATCATAAACACGAGCGAAAAGATGCAAGTCAACACATGAATTAAAAAATAACTCCTCGGTTGGTGACATGGGTAAAGGCTTATTTAGTTCGACCTTCTTGTCGAAATACCAAATAAGGGTGTTGTTGAACGCTTCAGGAACGAAGGAGTTGTTTACAAAGGAAAATGATTTTTTTCCATTTGACTTTAAGGCCCTGTTTGGGGGTATCTATAAAGCCTCGTTGGTTATCAAACGAATACCAGCCTTGATCACTCAAGGATGATCGGAACAAGTTTGTAAAAATAGCAAGTGAAGGAGTCTTGTCATTTGAACGACTCTACATCTCAAAAATCGAGACTTTTATTGCGCCGTAAGGGTGCAATTGTCCAATTCCAATGCTATAATGAGATAATACTTGCATATAAAAGTTTGTTGGAGGAATACGGATGTTGCCGTAATTCATGACATCGTCATAAACGACAACCTTATTTTCCGGTGGGCGCCCTTTGCTCTTCCGAAGGAGCAATTGGGTTTAGATTGTCAATCGGTGGATACCTCTAAATAATGTTGCGAACATACTGAGGAGTGATGGAAGATTGAACATCTCTTACATGTTTATCGGACGCCATTGAGTAAGATGATAAATAAAATATAAGAAAGGGTAAGAGATAGTACGGACCTTAATCGGAATTTGGGAGAAAATTGCAACGGTTTCCGGAAATAAAGCAGGAAACGGGCGAATAATTTTGAATTAGATAGCTTGTATGGAACAAAATACGGAAAAAGCTATTTATAGGCCACTAATATGGGTCGAATACTCAATGGGTCATAATCCCGACCATACACGTGTAACAATCTCGTACTACAACCTTTGACTACATGCTCGGTGCACGATAGCAAACCCAGACAGTTGCATAATACATCATTACCTTTTCAGGAAACAGTGATAGTTGTCACCTCGGGTGCGGGAAGCAGAAGTGAAAGGACGTTATTGCGACTATGCGCATACATTGCATTAAATGAACTGATCGAAAGGATTTTCATAATATATTATAAAATATTGCAACTCTGGTTCCGTTTCAAGTATCATTTGCTTTTCTAATCGCATTTGAATGGACTATTTTATTATTATTTATTTTTTTTAAAAGTTCGACGCCATACATTTGTTGTCACTGTAACGACCCGGCAAAATCGTCATTGACGGTGTCATTAACTTAGGTCCCGTAGCGTGGTCATAGTCCCTATATGAGACGCGTTTGACCAAAATTATGTCGCATTCATTTGAAACGTACAAGAGTTACAAAGTTTAGTTTATCAAATGGTTCGACAACAAGTTAAGTTTACAAAAGTAGTAAAGTATAAATGAAACAACTTGCGACATAATATAAGTTGAAAATCACGGTTTGCTATAAATAGCGTAAGTACGTATGCTTAAGTTAAATCCAAAAGTGCTATCACTAGCGTATGCATGTATTCTTGACTCCAAGCAAGTAATCAAGGTGTGCAAAAGCATGTTTCAAATAGCCAAGTATGAACCTGAGAAACATATAGAAAACTGTCAACGAAAAACGTTGGTGAAATCATATGTGTATTTGTAAACGTTATTTTTGAACCACAAGATTTTGTATTTCCATAACGTTGATTATCCAAATCGTTTGCATTCCAAAAATTGTTATTCGCGAGCACCCAATTATCAAAGCTTAACTTTCCATCCAAGAACCCCATCACAATAGTGTTAGAACATACACTGTTTCTCAAAAATATATTTCACCCGTAGAACGGTAGCGAACCGTCCGAATGAGGGTTTGTCAAACCCATATGGTCATACAACATAAGTTCTCGCTTACACCCGGCAAGTGTAACTAATGATAATCGAATTGAGGATTTTTGTTCAAACTCGCTGTGGAATGTTTGTTTCTTCGTACTTGTGTTCAAAGTAAAAAAGTAAGTAGTACAAGATATAACAAAGTATATGTTTCTCAGCCCACGATTTAAAAAAATAAAAGTTGTTGAAAAGGTGGGACTATGATCTCACCTCGAGTGCATGAGTATAAATGTACTTCACAAAGTAAATGTGTACATGAAATTTGCTTAGCCTTGACCTAAATAAGTAAGTTGTATCAATTAACCAGTTACGACACAAGGTCGGGCGAAATGTGTTCAATTAGTCCTATGGCTCGTTACGACTCGATTATAAAGCATGTGAATCACGTTGTCAAGTTTCATGTAAGATATAAGTGTAAACAAAAGTTATAACGATTAAACAAAGTATTGGTTATGTTTGAATAAAAGTCAACTTTTGGTCCAAGTCAAAGTCAATGAAAAAGTCAACACGTTCGGGTCGAGTCCCGAACTATTTTTCTGGGGTTTTTAATCATATATAAGCATGTTGGCCAACTTCCATGTTGATCGGGGGTGCGTAGCATAGTTAGAATTAAATGAAAATGTACGTTTTTGGACAGCAGGGGCCCGGAGCGGCGCTCCAGGACCTTGAGCAGCGCTCAGATGGTCTGTTCAGCAAGTTTGGCAGTTTTGAACACTTAAACAAATTCAACTTCAAACAACCATAACTTATGAACCGTAAACATTCAAAACACGTATCTTATATCGGTGGAAAGGTAATTTAACGAGGAATACAACTAAAAACATTTCATCAATCAAATCCATCATTAACAACAATGAAAACCTCAATAAATGATCATTATTTAACGTTTCAAGCTCAAAAATGCAAACGGTGATTCGGGAATCCAATTTACGCATACGATACGCCGTTTAGAAGGTAATTAAACATACATTGCAACTAAACACTTACTAACAACATGTCATAGCATTCAATGCATCAAAAATCCATTTTAAAGTTCATCAAACCCTAACCAATAATCAAGAATTCATCAATTTTGTAAACGAAGCTTTTCTAAATCAACCTACACATCAAAATGAAGCTAATGATACTAGTAACACTTTTAATACATGAACATTAACATAATAACAACATTTAATCAACCAAAACTCAAGATTAAGCACACCCATTACAAGTGAAATGTCCCGTTCTTATTGATTAAAAACGTTCCATATTAATTGATTTCGTTGCGAGGTTTTGACCTCTATATGAGACGTTTTTCAAAGACTGCATTCATTTTTAAAACAAACCATAACCTTTATTTCATAAATAAAGGTTTAAAAAGCTTTACGTAGATTATCAAATAACGATAATCTAAAATATCCTGTTTACACACGACCATTACATAATGGTTTACAATACAAATATGTTACATCGAAATCAGTTTCTTGAATGCAGTTTTTACACAATATCATACAAACATGGACTCCAAATCTTGTCCTTATTTTAGTATGCAACAGCGGAAGTTCTTAGTATTCACCTGAGAATAAACATGCTTTAAACGTCAACAAAAATGTTGGAGAGTTATAGGTTTAACCTATATATATCAAATCGTAATAATAGACCACAAGATTTCATATTTCAATACACATCCCATACATAGAGATAAAAATCATTCATATGGTGAACACCTGGTAACCGACATTAACAAGATGCATATATAAGAATATCCCCATCATTCTGGGACACCCTTCGGATATGATATAAATTTCGAAGTACTAAAGCATCCGGTACTTTGGATGGGGTTTGTTAGGCCCAATAGATCTATCTTTAGGATTCGCATCAATTAGGGTGTATGTTCCCTAATTCTTAGATTACCAGACTTAATAAAAAGGGGCATATTCGATTTCGATAATTCGACCATAGAATGTAGTTTCACGTACTTGTGTCTATTTTGTAAATCATTTATAAAACCTGCATGTATTCTCATCCCAAAAATATTAGATTTTAAAAGTGGGACTATAACTCACTTTCACAGATTTTTACTTCATCGAGAAGTAAGACTTGGCCACTGGTTGATTCACGAACCTATAACAATATATACATATATATCAAAGTATGTTCAAAATATATTTACAACACTTTTAATATATTTTGATGTTTTAAGTTTATTAAGTCAGTTGTCCTCGTTAGCAACCTACAACTAGTTGTCCACAGTTAGATGTACAGAAATAAATCGATAAATATTATCTTGAATCAATCCACGACCCAGTGTATACGTATCTCAGTATTGATCACAACTCAAACTATATATATTTTGGAATCAACCTCAACCCTGTATAGCTAACTCCAACATTCACATATAGAGTGTCTATGGTTGTTCCGAAATATATATAGATGTGTCGACATGATAGGTCGAAACATTGTATACGTGTCTATGGTATCTCAAGTTTACATAATATACAATACAAGTTGATTAAGTTATGGTTGGAATAGATTTGTTACCAATTTTCACGTAGCTAAAATGAGAAAAATTATCCAATCTTGTTTTACCCATAACTTCTTCATTTTAAATCCGTTTTGAGCGAATCAAATTGCTATGGTTTCATATTGAACTCTATTTTTTGAATCTAAACAGAAAAAGTATAGGTTTATAGTCAGAAAAATAAGTTACAAGTTATTTTTGTAAAGGTAGTCATTTCAGTCGAAAGAACGACGTCTAGATGACCATTTTAGAAAACATACTTCCACTTTGAGTTTAACCATAATTTTTGGATATAGTTTCATGTTCATAATAAAAATCATTTTCCCAGAATAACAACTTTTAAATCAAAGTTTATCATAGTTTTTAATTAACTAACCCAAAACAGCCCGCGGTGTTACTTACGACGGCGTAAATCCGGTTTTACGATGTTTTTCATGTTTCCAGGTTTTAAATCATTAAGTTAGCATATCATATAGATATAGAACATGTGTTTAGTTGATTTTAAAAGTCAAGTTAGAAGGATTAACTTTTATTTGCGAACAAGTTTAGAATTAACTAAACTATGTTCTAGTGATTACAAGTTTAAACCTCTGAATAAGATAGCTTTATATGTATGAATCGAATGATGTTATGAACATCATTACTACCTCAAGTTCCTTGGATAAACCTACTGGAAATGAGAAAAATAGATCTAGCTTCAAAGGATCCTTGGATGGCTTGAAAGTTCTTGAAGCAGAATCATGACACGAAAACAATTTCAAGTAAGATTTCCACTCGAAATAAGATTGTTATAGTTATAGAAATTGAATTAAAGTTTGAATATGATTATTACCTTGTATTAGAAAGATAACATACTGTAATTAACAAAGGTTTCTTGATCTTGGATGATTACTTGGAATGGATTTAGAAAACTTGGAAGTAAACTTGCAATCTTGGAAGTATTCTTGATTTTATGAAACTAGAACTTTTGGAATTTATGAAGAACACTTAGAACTTGAAGATAGAACTTGAGAGAGATCAATTAGATGAAGAAAATTGAAGAATGAAAGTGTTTGTAGGTGTTTTTGGTCGTTGGTGTATGGATTAGATATAAAGGATATGTAATTTTGTTTTCATGTAACTAAGTCATGAATGATTACTCATATTTTTGTAATTTTATGAGATATTTCATGCTAGTTGCCAAATGATGGTTCCCATATGTGTTAGGTGACTCACATGGGCTGCTAAGAGCTGATCATTGGAGTGTATATACCAATAGTACATACATCTAAAAGCTTTGTATTGTACGAGTACGAATACGGGTGCATACGAGTAGAATTGTTGATGAAACTGAACGAGGATGTAATTGTAAGCATTTTTGTTAAGTAGAAGTATTTTGATAAGTGTCTTGAAGTCTTTCAAAAGTGTATGAATACATATTAAAACACTACATGTATATACATTTTAACTGAGTCGTTAAGTCATCGTTAGTCGTTACATGTAAATGTTGTTTTGAAACCTTTAGGTTAACGATCTTATTGAATGTTGTTAACCCATTGTTTATTATAACAAATGAGATGTTAAATTGTTATATTATCGTGATATTATGATATATAATATATCTTAGTATGATATATATACAGTTAAATGTCGTTACAACGATAATCGTTACATATATGTCTCGTTTAGAAATCATTAAGTTAGTAGTCTTATTTTTACATATGTATTTCATTGTTAATACACTTAATAATATATTTACTTATCATTTAACATAATTAACCAAGTGTATCAATATCTTAATATGATTCATATGTACCTAGTAAGACGTTGTTATAACGATAATCGTTATATATATCGTTTTCGAGTTTCTTAAATTAATAGTCTCATTTTTATGTATATAACTCATTGTTAAAATACCTAATGAGATACATACTTATAATAAAATCATTTTAACTCTATATATAACCATATATATGTCATCGTATAGTTTTTACAAGTTTTAACGTTCGTGAATCACCGGTCAACTTGGGTGGTCAATTGTCTATATGAAACCTATTTCAATTAATCAAGTCTTAACAAGTTTGACTGCTTAACATGTTGGAAACACTTAATCATGTAAATAACAATTTCATTTAATATAAATATAAACATGGAAAAGTTCGGGTCACTACAGTACCTACCCGTTAAATAAATTTCGTCCTGAAATTTTAAGCAGTTGGAGGTGTTGACGTATCTTCCGGAAATAAATGCGGGTATTTCTTCTTCATCTGATCTTCACGCTCCCAGGTGAACTCGGGTCCTCTACGAGCATTCCATCGAACCTTAACAATCGGTATCTTGTTTTGTTTGAGTCTCTTAACCTCACGATCCATTATTTCGACGGGTTCTTCAATGAATTGAAGTTTTTCATTGATTTGGATTTCGTCCAACGGAATAGTGAGATCTTCTTTAGCAAAACATTTCTTCAAATTTGAGACGTGGAAAGTGTTATGTACAGCCGCGAGTTGTTGAGGTAGCTCCAGTTGGTAAGCTACTGGTCCGACACGATCTATAATCTTGAATGGTCCAATGTACCTTGGATTTAGTTTCCCCCGTTTACCAAATTGAACAACGCCTTTCCAAGGTGAAACCTTAAGCATGACCATTTCTCCAATTTCAAACTCTATATCTATTCTTTTACTGTCCGCGTAGCTCTTTTGTCGACTCTGGGCGGTTTTCAATCTTTGTTGAATTTGGATGATTTTCAAGGTAGTTTCTTGTATTATCTCCGGACCCGTAATCTGTCTATCCCCCACTTCACTCCAACAAATCGGAGACCTGCACTTTCCACCATAAAGTGCTTCAAACGGCGCCATCTCAATGCTTGAATGGTAGCTGTTGTTGTAGGAAAATTCTGCTAACGGTAGATGTCGATCCCAACTGTTTCCGAAATCAATAACACAAGCTCGTAGCATGTCTTCAAGCGTTTGTATCGTCCTTTCACTCTGCCCATCAGTTTATGGATGATAGGCCGTACTCATATCTAGACGAGTTCCCAATGCTTGCTGTAATGTCTGCCAGAATCTTGAAATAAATCTGCCATCCCTATCAAAGATAATAGAGATTGGTATTCCATGTCTGGAGACGACTTCCTTCAAATACAGTCGTGCTAACTTCTCCATCTTGTCATCTTCTCTTATTGGCAGGAAGTGTGCTGACTTGGTGAGACGATCAACTATTACCCAAATAGTATCAAAACCACTTGCAGTCCTTGGCAATATAGTAATGAAATCCATGGTAATGTTTTCCCATTTCCATTCCGGGATTTCGGGTTGTTGTAGTAGACCTGATGGTTTCTGATGTTCAGCTTTGACCTTAGAACACGTCAAACATTCTCCTACATATTTAGCAATATCGGCTTTCATACCTGGCCACCAAAAATGTTTCTTAAGATCCTTGTACATCTTCCCCGTTCCAGGATGTATTGAGTATCTGGTTTTATGAGCTTCTCTAAGTACCATTTCTCTCATATCTCCAAATTTTGTTACCCAAATTCTTTCAGCCCTATACCGGGTTCCGTCTTTCCGAATATTAAGATGCTTCTCCGATCCTTTGGGTATTTCATCCTTTAAATTTCCCTCTTTTAAAACTCCTTGTTGCGCCTCCTTTATTTGAGTAGTAAGGTTAGTGTGAATCATTATATTCATAGATTTTACTCGAATGGGTTCCCTGTCCTTTCTGCTCAAGGCGTCGGCTACCACATTTGCCTTCCCCGGGTGGTAACGAATCTCAAAGTCGTAATCATTCAACAATTCAATCCACCTATGCTACCTCATATTCAGTTGTTTCTGATTAAATATGTGTTGAAGACTTTTGTGGTCGGTATATATAATACTTTTGACCCCATATAAGTAGTGCCTCCAAGTCTTTAATGCAAAAACAACCGCGCCTAATTCCAAATCATGTGTCGAATAATTTTGTTCGTAAATCTTCAATTGTCTAGACGCATAAGAAATCACCTTCGTTCGTTGCATTAATACACAACCGAGACCTTGCTTTGATGCGTCACAATAAATCACAAAATCATCATTCCCTTCAGGCAATGACAATATAGGTGCCGTAGTTAGCTTTTTCTTCAATAACTGAAACGCTTTCTCTTGTTCATCCTTCCATTCAAATTTCTTCCCTTTATGCGTTAAAGCAGTCAAGGGTTTTGCTATTCTGGAAAAGTCTTGGATGAACCTTCTGTAGTAACCAGCTAGTCCTAAAAACTGGCGTATGTGTTTCGGAGTTTTCGGGGTTTCCCACTTTTCAACAGTTTCTATCTTTGCCGGATCCACCTTAATACCTTTTTTGTTCACTATGTGACCGAGGAATTGAACTTCTTCCAACCAAAATGCACACTTTGAAAACATAGCGTACATTTTTTCTTTCCTCAATACTTCTAGCACTTTTCTTAAATGTTCTTCGTGCTCTTGATCATTCTTTGAGTAAATAAGTATGTCATCGATGAAAAAAATGACAAACTTGTCAAGATATGGCCCGCACACTCGGTTCATAAGGTCCATGAACATAGCTGGTGCGTTAGTCAATCCAAACGGCATAACCATAAACTCGTAATGACCATAACGCGTCCTAAAAGCAGTTTTTGGAATATCATCCTCCTTTACTCGCATTTGATGATATCCAGAACGTAAATCGATCTTCGAATAAACCGACGAGCCTTGTAGTTGATCAAATAAGTCGTCAATTCTCGGTAGTGGATAACGGTTTTTGATGGTAAGTTTGTTCAACTCTCTGTAGTCAATACACAACCTAAATGTACCATCCTTCTTCTTGACAAACAAAACAGGAGCTCCCCATGGTGATGTGCTTGGTCGAATGAAACCAGGTTCTAATAGTTCTTGCAGTTGGCTTTGCAGTTCTTTCATCTCGCTGGGTGCGAGTCTATAAGGAGCACGAGCTATTGGTGCATCTCCTGGTACAAGATCTATTTGAAATTCAACGGATCGATGTGGGGGTAATCCCGGTAATTCTTTCGGAAATACATCGGGAAATTCTTTTGCGACGGAAACATCATTGATGCTCTTTTCTTCAGTTTGTACTTTCTCGACGTGTGCTAGAACAGCATAGCAACCTTTTCTTATTAGTTTTTGTGCCTTCAAATTACTAATAAGATGTAGCTTCGTGTTGCCCTTTTCTCCGTACACCATTAAGGGTTTTCCTTTTTCTCGTATAATGTGAATTGCATTTTTGTAACAAACGATCTCTGCTTTCACCTTCTTCAGCCAGTCCATGCCAACTATTACATTAAAACTCCCTAACTCTACTGGTATCAAATCAATCTTAAATATTTCGCTACCCAGTTTAATTTCTCGATTCCGGCATATATTATCTGCTGAAATTAATTTACCGTTTGCTAATTCGAGTAAAAATTTACTATCCAACGGCGTCAATGGACAACTTAATTTAGCACAAAAATCTCTACTCATATAGCTTCTATCCGCACCCGAATCAAATAAAATGTAAGCAGATTTATTGTCAATAAGAAACGTACCCGTAACAAGCTCCGGGTCTTCCTGTGCCTCTGCCGCATTAATATTGAAAACTCTTTCACGGCCTTGTCCATTCGTGTTCTCCTGGTTCGGGCAATTTCTAATAATGTGGCCCGATTTTCCACATTTATAACAAACTACATTGGTATAACTTGCTCTGACACTACTTGCTCCGCCATTAGTCGTTCCGACACCATTTGTTCCTTTCGTTCTGTTAACCCCTGGTCTGTAGACCTCACACTTCGTCGCGCAATGACCATTTCTTTTACACTTGTTGCAAAATTTGGTGCAGAACCCCGAGTGATACTTTTCACACCTTTGGCATAGCTGCTTCTGATTGTTGTTGTTGTTGCGGTTGTTATTGTTGTTGGGATGATTGTTGTAGTTGTTGTTGTTGTTGGGCCGTTTGTTGTAGTTGCGATTGATGTTGCGATTGTTGGGATAATTGTTGTGATTATTATTGTAATTGCTGTTGTTGTTGTATTGGTGATTCTTATCACCGTTTTCCTCCCACTTTCTTTTGACTTGCTTCACATTCGCCTCTTCAGCCGTCTGTTCTTTAATTCTTTCCTCAATCTGGTTCACTAGTTTGTGAGCCATTCTACATGCCTGTTGTATGGAGGCGGGCTCGTGTGAACTTATATCTTCTTGGATTCTTTCCGGTAATCCTTTCACAAATGCGTCGATCTTCTCTTCCTCATCTTCGAACGCTCCCGGACACAATAGGCACAATTCTGTGAATCGTCTTTCGTATGTGGTAATATCAAATCCTTGGGTTCGTAACCCTCTAAGTTCTGTCTTGAGCTTATTGACCTCGGTTCTGGGACGGTACTTCTCGTTCATCAAGTGCTTGAATGCTGACCACGGTAGTGCGTACGCATCATCTTGTCCCACTTGCTCTAGATAGGTATTCCACCATGTTAACGCAGAACCTGTGAAGGTATGCGTAGCGTACTTCACTTTGTCCTCTTCAGTACACTTACTTATTGCAAACACCGATTCGACCTTCTCGGTCCACCGTTTCAATCTGATCGGTCCTTCGGTTCCATCAAATTCCAAAGGTTTGCAGGCAGTGAATTCTTTGTAGGTGCATCCTACACGATTTTCTGTACTGCTAGATCCAAGGTTATTGTTGGTATGTAGCGCAACCTGTACTGCGGCTATGTTTGAAGCTAGAAAAGTACGGAATTCCTCTTCATTCATATTCACGGTGTGTCGAGTAGTCGGTGCCATTTCCTTCAAAATAGTCAAATGGAACAAGGTAGTTAATAGTATTTCGTAGCATAATATGAACTCATTTATAAAAGCTTTTTCTTCATATTAGCGTTTTATAAGTTTAAATTCGGGTAGTACCTACCCGTTAAGTTCATACTTAGTAGCTAATATACAATTCAACTACTACAATTCTATATGAAAAACTGATTATAATAATATTTCGCGTTCAAACTTTTATACAATATTTTACAAACTTACAATACCGCTTATTTTACATAAAACATGAAATATAGCACACAATAACTTTGATACAAGATAGTTGTGAAGATAATTCTAGCTAGTACACAAGTCGTTCAGCAAAGGCAATAAAGACACGTAATTCATACGTCCAGAAACAAGTCATGCATTCTGGTTTTACTAGGACTACTTCCCATCCTTGGTCTTGTGGAACATAACCGTTATGGCCGTTGATAAGACAGCGTGTTGTAACGTCGTCAAAGGGACGAGGGTTACGTAATGACCAACAGTCTCGTAATAACCTAAAAACCTCATTTCTTACCCCAATTACCGACTCCGTCACTTGTGGGAACGTTTTGTTTAATAGTTGTAGCCCGCTGTTCTTTTTCTCACTTTGGTGAGAAGCGAACATTACTAACCCGTAAGCATAGCATGCTTCTTTATGTTGCATGTTAGCCGCTTTTTCTAAATCATGAAGTCCTATATTCGGATACATTGAGTCAAAATAATTTCTTAACCCGTTGCGTAAAATAGCATTTGGGTTCCCCGCAATATATGCTTCAAAGTAAACACATCGTAACTTATGGGTTTCCCAATGTGATATCCCCCATCTTTCAAACGAAAGTCTCTTATAAACCAAGACATTCTTGGAACGTTTTTCGAATGTCTTACAAACTGATTTCTCCGTAAATAGTTGTGCCGAAGAATTCTGACCGACTCTAGACAAGATTTCATCAATCATGTCTCCGGGTAGGTCTCTTAAAATATTGGGTTGTCAATCCATTTTGTGTTTTTATACTGTAAAATAGACAAGAGTTAGATTCATAAAAAATAATTATTAATACAAGCAATTTTTACATATATCATAAAGCATAAGCACACTATATTACATATATTACACCACACGAATACAACTATCTTATTCCGACTCGCTCGTTTCTTCTTCTTCGGTTTTGGTTCGTTTTGCCAAGTTTCTAGGGATATATAATGTTCCCCTAATATTAGCTGTCATTTTCCACAACGGTTTAGAAAAAACCTGGTGGTTTAGAGGTTCCCGGGTCATTGTTACAACTTAAGGACTTCGGGGATTGACGATACATATAAAGTTCATCGGGGTTGGAATTAGATTTCTCTATTTTTATGCCCTTTCCCTTATTATTTTCTTTTGCTTTTTTAAATTCAGTTGGGGTAATTTCTATAACATCATCAGAATTCTCGTCGGAATCTGATTCATCGGAGAATTGATAATCCTCCCAATATGTTGCTTCCTTGGCGGAAACACTATTGACCATAATTAACCTTGGTCGGTTGGTTGAGGATTTTCTTTTACTTAACCGTTTTATTATTTCCCCCACCGGTTCTATTTCCTCCTCTGGTTCCTCCTCTTCCGGTTCTGATTCTTCTTCCGGTTCTGATTCTTCTTCCGGTTCCTCTTCGGGAACTTGTGAATCAGTCCAATATATATTCGACTCTTCGTTATTATTAGGTGAGTCAATGGGATTTGTGCTAGAGGTAGACATCTATCACAAAATATCAAACATGTTAAGAGATTAATATATCACATAATATATACATGTTAATAATATATAGTTTCCAACAAAAATGTTAAGCAATCATTTTTAAAGAAAACACGGTCGAACTCCAGACTCACTAATGCATCCTAACAAACTTGATAAGATACACTAATGCAAATTTTCTGGTTCTCTAAGACCAACGCTCGGATACCAACTGAAATGTCCCGTTCTTATTGATTAAAAACGTTCCATATTAATTGATTTCGTTGCGAGGTTTTGACCTCTATATGAGACGTTTTTCAA
This sequence comes from Rutidosis leptorrhynchoides, assembly GCF_046630445.1. Taxonomy (NCBI): domain Eukaryota; kingdom Viridiplantae; phylum Streptophyta; class Magnoliopsida; order Asterales; family Asteraceae; genus Rutidosis; species Rutidosis leptorrhynchoides. Next base: position 267,014,804 of record NC_092333.1, on the reverse strand, counting down.
AGACTGCATTCATTTTTAAAACAAACCATAACCTTTATTTCATAAATAAAGGTTTAAAAAGCTTTACGTAGATTATCAAATAATGATAATCTAAAATATCCTGTTTACACACGACCATTACATAATGGTTTACAATACAAATATGTTACATCGAAATCAGTTTCTTGAATGCAGTTTTTACACAATATCATACAAACATGGACTCCAAATCTTGTCCTTATTTTAGTATGCAACAGCGGAAGCTCTTAGTATTCACCTGAGAATAAACATGCTTTAAACGTCAACAAAAATGTTGGAGAGTTATAGGTTTAACCTATATATATCAAATCGTAATAATAGGCCACAAGATTTCATATTTCAATACACATCCCATACATAGAGATAAAAATCATTCATATGGTGAACACCTGGTAACCGACATTAACAAGATGCATATATAAGAATATCCCCATCATTCCGGGACACCCTTCGGATATGATATAAATTTTGAAGTACTAAAGTATCCGGTACTTTGGATGGGGTTTGTTTGGCCCAATAGATATATCTTTAGGATTCGCGTCAATTAAGGTGTCTGTTCCCTAATTCTTTGATTACCAGACTTAATAAAAAGGGGCATATTTGATTTCGATAATTCGACCATAGAATGTAGTTTCACGTACTTGTGTCTATTTTGTAAATCATTTATAAAACCTGCATGTATTCTCATCCCAAAAATATTAGATTTTAAAAGTGGGACTATAACTCACTTTCACAGATTTTACTTCGTCGGGAAGTAAGACTTGGCCACTGGTTGATTCACGAACCTATAACAATATATACATATATATCAAAGTATGTTCAAAATATATTTACAACACTTTTAATATATTTTGATGTTTTAAGTTTATTAAGTCAGCTGTCCTCGTTAGTAACCTACAACTAGTTGTCAACAGTTAGATGTACAGAAATAAATCGATAAATATTATCTTGAATCAATCCACGGCCCAGTGTATACGTATTTCAGTATTGATCACAACTCAAACTATATATATTTTGGAATCAACCTCAACCCTGTATAGCTAACTCCAACATTCACATATAGAGTGTCTATTATTGTTCCGAAATATATATAGATGTGTCGACATGATAGGTCGAAACATTGTATACGTGTCTATGGTATCTCAAGATTACATAATATACAATACAAGTTGATTAAGTTATGGTTGGAATAGATGTGTTACCAATTTTCACGTAGCTAAAATGAGAAAAATTATACAATCTTGTTTTACCCATAACTTCTTCATTTTAAATCTGTTTTGAGCGAATAAAATTGCTATGGTTTCATATTGAACTCTATTTTATGAATCTAAATAGAAAAAGTATAGGTTTATGGTCGAAAAAATAAGTTACAAGTCGTTTTTGTAAAGGTAGTCATTTCAGTCGAAAGAACGACGTCTAGATGACCATTTTAGAAAACATACTTCCACTTTGAGTTTAACCATAATTTTTGGATATAGTTTCATGTTCATAATAAAAATCATTTTCCCAGAATAAAAACTTTTAAATCAAAGTTTATCATAGTTTTTAATTAACTAACCCAAAACAGCCCGCGGTGTTACTGCGACGGCGTAAATCCGGTTTTACGATGTTTTTCGTGTTTCCAGGTTTTAAATCATTAAGTTAGCTTATCATATAGATATAGAACATGTGTTTAGTTGATTTTAAAAGTCAAGTTAGAAGGATTAACTTTTATTTGCGAACAAGTTTAGAATTAACTAAACTATGTTCTAGTGATTACAAGTTTAAACCTCCGAATAAGATAGCTTTATATGTATGAATCGAATGATGTTATGAACATCATTACTACCTCAAGTTCCTTGGATAAACCTACTGGAAATGAGAAAAATAGATCTAGCTTCAAAGGATCCTTGGATGGCTTGAAAGTTCTTGAAGCAGAATCATGACACGAAAACAATTTCAAGTAAGATTTCCACTCGAAATAAGATTGTTATAGTTATAGAAATTGAATTAAAGTTTGAATATGATTATTACCTTGTATTAGAAAGATAACCTACTATAAGTAACAAAGGTTTCTTGATCTTGGATGATTACTTGGAATGGATTTAGAAAACTTGGAAGTAAACTTGCAATCTTGGAAGTATTCTTGATTTTATGAAACTAGAACTTTTAGAATTTATGAAGAACACTTTGAACTTAAAGATAGAACTTGAGAGAGATCAATTAGATGAAGAAAATTGAAGAATGTAAGTGTTTGTAGGTGTTTTTGGTCGTTGGTGTATGGATTAGATATAAAGGATATGTAATTTTATTTTCATGTAACTAAGTCATGAATGATTACTCATATTTTTGTAATTTTATGAGATATTTCATGCTGGTTGCCAAATGATGGTTCCCACATGTGTTAGGTAACTCACATGAGCTGCTAAGAGTTGATCATTGGAGTGTATATACCAATAGAACATACATCTAAAAGCTTTGTATTGTACGAGTACGAATACGGGTGCATACGAGTAGAATTGTTGATGAAACTGAACGAGGATGTAATTGTAAGAATTTTTGTTAAGTAGAAGTATTTTGATAAGTGTCTTGAAGTCTTTCAAAAGTGTATGAATACATATTAAAATACTACATGTATATACATTTTAACTGAGTCGTTAAGTCATCGTTAGTCGTTACATGTAAATGTTGTTTTGAAACCTTTAGGTTAACGATCTTGTTGAATGTTGTTAACCCATTATTTATTATAACAAATGAGATGTTAAATTGTTATATTATCATGATATTATGATATATAATATATCTTAGTATGATATATATACAGTTAAATGTCGTTACAACGATAATCGTTACATATATGTCTCGTTTCGAAATTATTAAGTTAGTAGTCTTATTTTTACATATGTATTTCATTGTTAATACACTTAATAATATATTTACTTATCATTTAACATAATTAACCAAGTGTATCAATATCTTAATATGATTCATATGTGAAAGGACCCGTTCATATACATTATAAACGATTCACAATAGTTGATTACATCGCGAGGTATTTGACCTCTATATGATACATTTTACAAACATTGCATTCGTTTTTAAAAGACAAACTTTCTTTACAACAAAAATTGACGGTATGCACACCATTTCATAATACATCCAACTATAATTGACTTAATAATAATCTTGATGAACTCAATGACTTGAATGCAACGTCTTTCAAAATATGCCATGAATGACTCCAAGTAATATCCTTAAAATGAGTTAATGCACAGCGGAAGATTTCTTTAATACCTGAGAATAAACATGCTTTAAAGTGTCAACCAAAAGGTTGGTGAGTTCATAGGTTTATCATAACAATCATTTCAATATATTAATAGACCACAAGATTTCCGTTTATAAATATATGTACACTCGCAAGTGTATAAAATTATTCTATAAGTTGTAGGCACCCGGTAACAAGCCTTAACGTTCATGTTTTACCCTCTGAAGTACACCAGATCAGGTGTGTTTAAAATAGCCTCGAAGTACTAAAGCATCCCATAGTCGGGGTGGGGTTTGTCAGGCCCAATAGATCTATCTTTAGGATTCGCGCCTACCGTACATAGACAAGTAGTTTAATGTTACCAAGCTAAGGGTATATTTCTGGTTTAAACCCACGTAGAATTAGTTTTAGTACTTGTGCCTATTTCGTAAAACATTTATAAAACATCGCATGTATTCTCAGCCCAAAAATATATATAAAAAGGGAGTAATGAAACTCACAATACTGTATTTCGTAGTAAAAATACATATAACGTCATTTAACAAGTGCAAGGTTGGCCTCGGATTCACGAACGTATCAATATTGAGATTCAATATTGCAGGAAAGTACGTAGACGCAACGGAGATGATAAACACTAGATTGACCTCACGAGCATACCCATGAACCATACCCATCACTTCCATAGCTATAACCCATAATTTCCTTATCTTCGACTCATTCAAAAAAACTATTTTGAAATCACTCGGACATCACTCCGTCGTAATATTTTATGTATACTAATAATATCTTGAAATAATACAGAGCAAATATATATATATATATATATATATATATATATATATATATATATATATATATATATATATATATATATATATATATATATATATATATATATATATATATATATAAATCGATTGAGAGAGTTTAGAGAAATATATTTTCAAGTTTCTATGAAATAATGAAACCTATTGAATTCTATTTATAATAGTTTTTTGAATTATTAAAGTGAACTATTAAAGTATGAATTATTAAAGTGAATTATTAAAGTATGAATTATTAAAGTGAATTATTAAAGTATGAATTATTAAAGTAAATTATTAAAGTTAAAGTAAAGTAAAAGTAAAGTAAAGGTAAAGTTAAAGTATAGTAAAAGTATAAAAACTATGTATGTATAATACGCGTATAAATATATATAATATTAATTTAAATCGTTATATATATTTAATGAAATAAAATATAAATATCGTTATATTTATTATACTGGTTAAGTAATGAGTTGTCAAAAGTGATTCTAGATATTTATAAAAGTTTAATAATAAAGTTTTTTTTTTAAACTGAAAACGTTTTTGTACGTTTGAAAATAGATTAATAGAATATTATGGAAACCAATTCTCCACTAACTTTTGTCTAACTTTCGTAAATTACACTTTTTGTTTTTATTTATAAATAGCTTTACAAATTATTCTAAATATTGTTAAGAGGAATAGATTTTCTCAAATCATAGTGGACCTCTCAACAGAGACTTGTAATCATAATTCAATGTTTCTGATAATTCAATCATTTAATATATATTTTTTTTTAATTTCGTGGAAAATCATATTGAAAAAAATACGTTCGTATAAAGTATTATACGTTTAATACTTTATTAATATTCTCAAGTTATAATATATATAAACATAACATATCTATTTATATATAACGGTTCGTGAATCGTCGGAATTTGGTCGAGGTTATAATGAATGTATGAACACAGTTTAAAATTCTTGAGATTTAACTTAACAAACTTTGCTTATCGTGTCGGAATAATATAAAGATTAAAGTTTAAATTTGGTCGAAAATTTCCGGGTCGTCACAGTACCTACCCGTTAAAGAAATTTCGTCCCCGAAATTTGATAGAGGTCGTCATGACTAACAATGAGAATGTTATTATAACGATTATAGAGTTTTATCATGTTCAAGAAGAATGGATAAAATAATTCGATTACTCGAAGCGTGTGAGTGAATTTATTGTAAATGAATGAAATAAGATAATAGTGATTCGTTGTATCTTTTAACGTCATCACGATTGATCTCCGAAAAGAAAATCTTTGTAATCTATATTGGATTTGATTATTCGGCGATTAAGGAAATTATGATCCTCTTCGAATTAATGCGATAATCTATTTTGATTTCTCTGTCGGATATTTCACTATAAATCCACCTCATTTGTTTTCTTACAACTCACACCTTCTCAACTCATATTTTAAAGTATTTGTCAATATGCTTCATCCAGTGCTGATTCTTGATATACTCCTCACTTTCATATCTGCCGCTCTTCTTTTTCATCTGCCTCCGGAAGAATCTATTTACTTCTACTATACTCTTGGTTTTATAGTGTTTTTAGTTCTCCCGTGTCTTTATATTGCTATATGCATTGATATATACGGTTTGTGATTTCTGGGTTGTTGTTGGGTTTTATATCTTCCCTTATATTTCAAAGTCCTTGCTTCTTCTATAATCATTGTCATCCACAGTTAATGCTCTCTTCTATTTGCTATGATTTATACTCCCATTTCTAGTTCGGAGCTTTGTCCTTTCGTTTCTTCTTCTTGCGATTAAGCACCGCTTGTAATGGTCCAGAATTCGCAGATATAAATTTCGGAATGAACATTGTTAATGTTCTAGGAAGGAAATTGTAATGACACGATCTTGACTTGTCAAATTACCAGAATACCTTGAAAAAGGCCGAATCATCAAGAAATATTTTCTTGATATTTAGAGATCAAAGAGAATACAAGAGTCGTGTAACATAGCACATGATGACGTTATGATCTGTGAATCATCATGTTCCATTTAGAAACTCAGCATGAATTACTGTAATATAATTACATTGATCAAGTGTCATTATATTATACTAACTCATGCTTCAGCTCCCAACACTTTTTTCAAGAATATTCCTGTTTTAAACTCGAATGTTTCAGAATTTAGAAACTAAAATAGTTTCTTTTATGATATAATACAGATAGCGCGAAGAGGTAAATGATTTCAGATAAGAATAATTATAAAAATATCTTAGAATGTCTAATATCAGAGGATGATGAAGGATATTGTCCGCAGGGGTTTAGAGTCAGGAGCAAGGTATTGGTTAATGACTTCAGCAAGTACTGAATCATTTGGATTCTTTGAAGGCAGGTTCAGCCTTTGTGATTTGTCCACAACCTCCTTTATACTTTGCTCAATCCGTTTTTCAGTTCCAAAGCTTCTCTTTTTCTGAGCTTTGCCAATATACTATCCTTTATCATCCATCTTTTTACTGTTAAGGTCGTTTACAGTTTTTGCTGCTTCATTAGCATTTTTCAAAATTTTGAGAACTGGTTCGCAGTTTAGGGTTTTTTTCAGAAATTTCTCATTCAAAGAATGTAAGTCTTGGAGGTAGACGTTGTGTGTATATGTAATTGTTGATGTAGACATGCTGCGAGGTTTCAAAATTCTGATTGCTGATTCTCAATAATTAGTATGGCAATTCTTGTTATAAGGTACGAATAAGTATATGATAGGGTTTTGATAATTATAATGATTTTTTTTTTTTTGGAAAGTCAAAGATCAGTGAAGTTGTTGGTAAGTTTATTGCTAATGTGGTGAATATAAACGATTCTCCGGTAACGTTGGCGAAAAGGGCAACGTATCTATCGAGGTTATAATAAGACTGTTTTGATTGAGAAGTCGAAGTTGACTTGCTGGAGCTGTGACAAAACTGTCTATTTTGAAACGGAATTGAAAAGTTATTTTAGCTAGTAAATGCCAAAGGGTCTAACACGGATACGTGTCGAACTATGACTTGGGTTTTGAGAGTTTTTTTTTTCAGGTGTATAACTGTGGGTAACATGTGGTTGGATCATCATCTCGATTGTTCCTTAGTTGAAGTGTCTTCAGGAATTTCGAAGGGTTTGAGCACATATTGTAACCGTTAATACATATGATGTTCTAACACAGTTTTGAAGTCAAAGTATAGCTTTGAAAGATATAGGAATCTAAGAGTGATGATACTGGTTATATTTCGAATTGAATTATGCGATTTCAAAATCAGAATATGTAATTGAATTTGAATGAGTATGATTGTTTTGATTTATATGAAAGAATGGATATTGTTGTGAAAGTAGGGAGTATAGTTGATGATTGCTGAATCAGTTTCGAAAAATGTAATATATTAATTGTGAATTTATATATCTCTCGGGTATTACCTACCCGTTAAAAAAAATTTCACAATTAATATTTTGTACAAAAAGAAGTTTATTACAGTCTTTATGAAAATATATGTGTATATTTTCTTTAGATGTAATATAGATTTAATGAGTTAATATTAAATTAAACTCATTTGTTTTATGGTTGGAACTAGAATTGAGTAATCCCTAAAACTTTATAAATTGCATAAGTATTTCTTCAATAATATTGAAATTATGAATCATTACTTTGTTATTTGTTGGTTTTCGTGAAATTCTTGTGAACTTCGCAAGGTACGAATGATGTTATTTGAAAAGTTTCGAGTACATCGATGATGAAAGTGTAAAATCAAACATATATTCGAATAATACACTTGATTAATTATGAATTGGATTTTTATTGAATTGAGACAGAGATTGTAATTAACGATGGTTAAGTTGCGGACGAAGGACGTACATTATTGCATATTTGTAATATGAATTAACTGAGTAGTTAAGATTCACACATAATAGCTTAGTACGGGAAGATTTATTATGGTTTAAAAATTTATACATATAAAATATACATATAAATCTTTCGATTGGAAATGAGTTAATACTTCATAACTCGTTGATACAATATATTTGTTGTTGATTCGTAATGATGTCCACAATGATTCTTGAACTGACAGAGTTTGTGATGTTAAGGTGATGTTGATTCTGACGATACTGACGGCACTGACTGTGTTGATGATGCTACGGTCCTGTTGATGCTGTTGGTAAAACAATTCTAGCTTGTAAATCATACACCATTTTCGATCAAAGTTTCTACTCTACCATCTCCGTTCACTCATTCGATTTATGGTCAGAATTAAATAATCTCTAAGATTTTGGAGATTACATAACTGCCGCAGAGATATCTCTTCAATGAAGTTTATGAATTAATACTTCATCGTTTGTTGTTGTTGATATTCCTGGATATTTACAGGGCGTATGACGTTGATGTTTGAGATACAGATTGTGATGTTGTGGTATGGAATGTGGATGTTGTTGTTGGTGGTGATGATGGTACTGTTGGTGTTGCTGATGGTGGTACTGTTTATGCTGCTGGTGCTGCTGCTGGTGTTTGTAACCTTTGCACCATATTCTCCAAAGCCACTACCCGAGCGCGAAGCTCGTTGACTTCTTCTATTACACCGGGGTGATTGTCGGTTCGGACGAGCGGATAAATAAAATCTGGAATTTGGTGTAGTATGTAATCGTGACGAGATACTCTAGAAATAAGAGAGAAAATGGTGTTTCGGATAGGTTCGCCGGTAAGTGCTTCAGGTTCTTCGCCAAGAGGGCAATGTGGTGGATGGAAAGGATCACCTTCTTCTTATCTCCAATGATTAAGGAGGCTACGAACCCATCCCCAATTCATCCAGAATAGATGATGACTAATTGGTTGATCCATTCCAGTCACACTGCTTTCGGAACTTGAGTGGGATTCCATTTCGGAATCCGAGGGACTTGAACTAATGACGAATTCCATTTCGTACGATTGAATAAAGAATTTTTCGATATGAAATGATTTTCCGGCTATCGGGTGGTATTCTAATTATATAGAGCAAAAGGTTTCGTAGATTACGGAGGAATTTAAGGAATATGTCAGGCAAAGTTTACAGTAACAGATACGCTAAGATATGAATTAGTAGATACGCTAAGATATGAATTTTGTCTATACACTATTCATCCAATCAATGCAATAAGATGTGTCTAGACTAAGAATGATAAGCAGGTAATTTCCGACAAAATGATGAGCAAAACTTTTGACATGCAGACACGGTCAAAGTCCAGACTCACTAATGCATCCTAACGACTATCAGTTAGACACACTAATGCAGACCTGGTTCGCTAAGACCACCGCTCTGATACCAACTGAAAGGACCCGTTCATATACATTATAAACGATTCACAATAGTTGATTACATCGCGAGGTATTTGACCACTATATGATACATTTTACAAACATTGCATTCGTTTTTAAAAGACAAACTTTCTTTACAACAAAAATTGACGGTATGCACACCATTTCATAATACATCCAACTATAATTGACTTAATAATAATCTTGATGAACTCAATGACTTGAATGCAACGTCTTTCAAAATATGCCATGAATGACTCCAAGTAATATCCTTAAAATGAGTTAATGCACAGCGGAAGATTTCTTTAATACCTGAGAATAAACATGCTTTAAAGTGTCAACCAAAAGGTTGGTGAGTTCATAGGTTTATCATAACAATCATTTCAATATATTAATAGACCACAAGATTTCCTTTTATAAATATATGTACACTCGCAAGTGTATAAAATTATTCTATAAGTTGTAGGCACCCGGTAACAAGCCTTAACGTTCATGTTTTACCCTCTGAAGTACACCAGATCAGGTGTGTTTAAAATAGCCTCGAAGTACTAAAGCATCCCATAGTCGGGGTGGGGTTTGTCAGGCCCAATAGATCTATCTTTAGGATTCGCGCCTACCGTACATAGACAAGTAGTTTAATGTTACCAAGCTAAGGGTATATTTCTGGTTTAAACCCACGTAGAATTAGTTTTAGTACTTGTGCCTATTTCGTAAAACATTTATAAAACAGCGCATGTATTCTCAGCCCAAAAATATATATAAAAAGGGAGTAATGAAACTCACAATACTGTATTTCGTAGTAAAAATACATATAACGTCATTTAACAAGTGCAAGGTTGGCCTCGGATTCACGAACGTATCAATATTGAGATTCAATATTGCAGGAAAGTACGTAGACGCAACGGAGATGATAAACACTAGATTGACCTCACGAGCATACCCATGAACCATACCCATCACTTCCATAGCTATAACCCATAATTTCCTTATCTTCGACTCATTCAAAAAAACTATTTTGAAATCACTCGGACATCACTCCGTCGTAATATTTTATGTATACTAATAATATCTTGAAATAATACAGAGCAAATATATATATATATATATATATATATATATATATATATATATATATATATATATATATATATATATATATATATATATATATATATATATCGATTGAGAGAGTTTAGAGAAATATATTTTCAAGTTTCTATGAAATTATGAAACCTATTGAATTCTATTTATAATAGTTTTTTGAATTATTAAAGTGAATTATTAAAGTATGAATTATTAAATTGAATTATTAAAGTATAAATTATTAAAGTGAATTATTAAAGTATGAATTATTAAAGTAAATTATTAAAGTTAAAGTAAAGTAAAAGTAAAGTAAAGGTAAAGTTAAAGTATAGTAAAAGTATAAAAACTATGTATGTATAATACGCGTATAAATATATATAATATTAATTTAAATCGTTATATATATTTAATGAAATAAAATATAAATATCGTTATATTTATTATACTGGTTAAGTAATGAGTTGTCAAAAGTGATTCTAGATATTTATAAAAGTTTAATAATAAAGTTTTTTTTTAAACTGAAAACGTTTTTGTACGTTTGAAAATAGATTAATAGAATATTATGGAAACCAATTCTCCACTAACTTTTGTCTAACTTTCGTAAATTACACTTTTTGTTTTTATTTATAAATAGCTTTACAAATTATTCTAAATATCGTTAAGAGGAATAGATTTTCTCAAATCATAGTGGACCTCTCAACAGAGACTTGTAATCATAATTCAATGTTTCTGATAATTCAATCATTTAATATATATTTTTTTTTAATTTCGTGGAAAATCATATTGAAAAAAATACGTTCGTATAAAGTATTATACGTTTAATACTTTATTAATATTCTCAAGTTATAATATATATAAACATAACATATCTATTTATATATAACGGTTCGTGAATCGTCGGAATTTGGTCGAGGTTATAATGAATGTATGAACACAGTTTAAAATTCTTGAGATTTAACTTAACAAACTTTGCTTATCGTGTCGGAATAATATAAAGATTAAAGTTTAAATTTGGTCGGAAATTTCCGGGTCGTCACAATATGTACCTAGTAAGATGTTGTTATAACGATAATCGTTATATATATCGTTTTCGAGTTTCTTAAATTAATAGTCTCATTTTTATGTATATAACTCATTGTTAAAATTCCTAATGAGATACATACTTATAATAAAATCATGTTAACTATATATATAACCATATATATGTCATCGTATAGTTTTTACAAGTTTTAACGTTCGTGAATCACCGGTCAACTTGGGTGGTCAATTGTCTATATGAAACCTATTTCAATTAATCAAGTCTTAACAAGTTTGATTGCTTAACATGTTGGAAACACTTAATCATGTAAATAACAATTTCATTTAATATACATATATATATATATATATATATATATATATATATATATATATATATATATATATATATATATAACATGGAAAAGTTCGGGTCACTACAACAAGTTCATGCTAGTTTTTGCAAAATTACAAGATCGAGCAAATAAAACACATAGTCATGCTAGACTCGAGCCATAGACACTAATTAACACCATTTCAAGTCTATAAAACGAATTTGAGGAGTTTTAGAAATGTTACCCAAACGAAATGAAATTGGTATCAAGTTGTAGAGGATGAGGAGAGGATTCCAAAAGTACGATTTGTTTTGATGTTTGCTTCCTTAAAAAGATTTGGATGATGATTCTTTGTTGAGAGGATTTGAGAGAAAAATTGAAGTATGAAGATGGTGGTGGGTGATGAATGTATGGTGGGGAGGATACTTTGACTAGTTGACTCTCTTGGCCAAGTTTGATCACTTAGCACAAATAGTCCCTCGAGTTTGGAAGCGGGTGCATGAATTAACCACACGAATTATTTTAAAAACGCTAAAGTAAACGGGAGATGTTAAAATCAAATAACGGAAATATTACGAACGTTAGTTAACGAAAGATACGAATTTAGATAACGAAAGATATTATCTAAAAAAAAAGACGGTGTTAAAATAAATTTAACGGAAAAATGCGGGATGTTACAGTCACTATATATGACATCGAACTGGGGGGACTTAATGATACGCATATCTGCATGCTCATGCGGGATACGCATCCAAGTCCTAACCTGCATACTAAATGCTAACTATCCATGTATGCTTGAATAAAACCAAGGGTATAACCGCGCTCCTAATGCGCCTATACCAATGGATGCGGTCTTTTCTAACTTGGTCAAAGGATTACCTTGTTAACCAAGCAAAATGATAAGATTAATCCTTTATTCGGTTTCCTTAATTAACGTAAGTTGGTTATGGAATGTATTACGATTGTAGGGGGATAGAATCTCATTCAAACACTAATTGCTAGCCTATAAATACATGGTTCTAAAACCCTAAGAGGTACACGTTACATTCTACGTAACACAAAGCATACTCTCACGTACGAATTACATTCTTACGATCTTCATCATCGATTTAAGACTTTCAGGTAAGTTCGTTGAACTATGAATCCTTCATATCTTGAGGGCCACTCAACCTTGTATGATAGGTTGTTGGTGGGCTCACGATCGGCCACCCCACCGGGATTATACTGGATCCGGTGCAGGTTATCCACGACTAACGTTAGAGATTCGAATATCGTCTGTCCTTAAACCTCATTAATATTGCACTCAAGTGTAGGTTCACCCTAACTCTGTAAAAATATGCTTGATCACCTTTCTCTCTTATCTGAGCTATACGCTCTTTCATTGCTTCTTTCCTCTTCTTACTAAGCCATGATCTTAGCCACCACACCAACGCTCGGATCTTTTTTCTTATTTTGTGGAGGCAGTGGAGGTTGTCTCGCTGCTACATTCGCCCTCTTATCACCCACAATGCTCACTCCTAACACCATACCAAACAACACATCCCTACATTAATCACAATCACACACTCAACCTAGTTTTATTATTATAAAAATCTCTTATTTCCGTTAATAAGTCTTTTTCGACGTGCATCATCACTCCTACCCATATAACTATACATTAGTTGACACGGGTTGAAATACAACCACTTTATGCATGCTCAAACTTGTTAAAGATAGGATTACAAATAATCTTCTAACCTTTTTGTTTAATGTAATGGGGGATTCTATAATCCTGTAGTAAAATTGAGACTGCACGACTTCGAAAGCAAATTCGTGTGACGGTTGTTAGCGAGGTACGAGCAAGAGAGTGACGCTTTCGGTTGTCATCAATTATTGTGACTTGTGTTTTTAAGAAAAGGTAATTAAAATTAAAAATTATGCTTATAAGATACATCACCTACGAGGAAGCAGTTAGTATACCCGGCAATTTAAATTCATACTCTCGAATGTGGGTCAATTGAATCAAGCTTTTTGGTCAATTGGTTCTTAAAAAAGAGCTCTGGAATGTAATACCAAAATCTTAGAAAAGGTGCAATGGATATTCCTTCAACCTATCGGATCCTATACAAAATATAATTGTACGTGTACAATGGTATCAAATCCTAAACCTCAATAAAGAGAGTAGGTCTTATGGGTCTTGTGAACGGGTCAAACAAGTCAAACATAAAGATAGAACAAGTTTCGTTCAAACATTTATGAAAGCATTCATGGTTATATCATTGACTTTGTATATTAATATTTTCTTATATATATAATAAATGAATTTAAGTTATAAGCATAAATTCTAATTACTAAAATAATATATTACATGAGTAATAATTATATTTATAATTATAAATAAAATAATCTTGTTGTTGTATTTTCTGAGAACTAGACTGTTTATGTTTTAATAACCATCAAATTTTATAGATAAACTATTTCTTTATTATTTATGAATACTACGTCTACAAATAGCGAAGTTGTTGAAATTTTAAAACTATTTATTTTAAACGTAATTATCAAACGTAAAATGTAAAACTAAAAATAAACGTAAATGTCACTCGCAAACATACATCGTAAATATAAGCATGCAACGTAATCATAAATGTAAAAATGAAATGTAAACTGAAACGTGAAACTGCAAACTGAAAATTGAAAGACGAAACTAAAATGCAAAATTGAAACGTGAAACTGAAAACAGAAACGCGAAATGTTGAAAAAACAGTATGACGCATTAAACCCATGACCCATTTCGACCCGTTACCCAACCCGACCCAACATGGCCTCATTTGGGTCCATTTAAAGATATGACCCATGACCTATTCAACCCAGGACCATTTTGACCCATTACGGAAACTGACTCGAACTGACTCGTTTGTCTGGTAATATTGGGCAGTTAAAATTTTTTGAGATGAAGAAATGGTAGTTGAGATGGATGCAACAGCTGGTGGAGGTCAATGAATGGGCCATGATTGTATTTCTGAAGAGGGTTATTACAAATGAATTGACAATTATTGAAACCCATTTGTGATTTGTGATGTAAATCAAATGTAATACAAATGCATGTGATGGTTATGGATAAGATGTATTTCATGTGAACCTCATTGCCTTTATTATCTATTTTCAGATAACAGTGTAAACAAAAAAGACAATCAAATTTCACTTTCCTTACAAATAGAAAAGATCAATGTGTTATATTTTCTTCTTCTAAAAAAACTGTCCCCAGTCCCCTAAATTTTGTTAAATTTAAGATAGATTTTACAAATATCAATTTCGCACGTACATTTAAAGTTAAATTTGACCAAAATTATTTAACAAAAAAAAATATGAATGATAATAATAAATGAGGATAAATTGGATGGTCTAAAAAAAACATCATTACGCGTATGTCAATGTGGTTTGATCAGATTACGAGTTTAGTCCCTAAACATTTTTTCTTCTGTAGACAGGCCTCGTGCATTGGTCCTGGTCGATTCATCATCAGAGTGAAAGTGGGCTCGATGTGTGGGAGTATTTAGGTGATTTCAGTTACGAGTTTGTTAATGGTTTGCGATAGTGTGTCTGGTCTTGTGATTCAATTATTGTTGGTTGTTTACTGATCTTGAGGTATTGGAAGGCATTTTTAGGTGAGGATAGGCATACGGGTGGTTTCATTTTATCATGTACAAGTATTTGGACCGTCATGGATTTGTTTCAAGGTTGCTCATTAGTGCTTTTTGATCATATACATAGTATTGTATATGTATATTTTATTTGCCAAGAGCTAAAGGCAGAATTACGCGAATTATAATCCAAAGTTATGCAATATCCGCTGAAAATAAGCACAGCAGTTATGTTTTCGCATTAGCAAAAGATTGCGGTTTAATCCACTAAGTTTCCGCGGATAGTTAAGCAATCCGCAAACCGCGGATATTTCGAATACTATAAATAGAGAGCATGGCCTCTCATTTATAGGTTGTTGATTCTCTGCCATTTGCCCAAGCCTTTGTGATTTCCACTTGTGATCTTGCCCAAGGCATTTTTACATCGCGCTAAGGTGAATCATGCTAATTGACAATCAAGACCGGGTCGGGGTGGTTGATCACTTGATTGCTAAAGTGAAAGACGATCATCGGGGCCCAAAATAATCATCAAACATCTCATCCTCCATCTTATTATTGCACTCAATTCGTAATTAAGTAATTCATTAATTATGGATTGATCAATTGGCGCCATCCGTGGGACTCGTTTTACGAATTAAACTTGAAATTTTTTGTTTTGTGCTGTCAAACAATCAATTGCTTGGTTTAATTTAAATCGTGTATTGTTACGATGAATTGCAGGAAGTCGCTGAAGCGTATTAGTTGATTTGATCGTTGAATATGGCAGCTAACATGAAACAAACAGGAAGTTCTGTCAATGATGATGCGTTAGTTAATGATTTGCAAAATGCTTTGTCAAGTAGTACGCAGGCAAACGCTAACACTATCGCGGGTAGTTCAGAGAAAGAATCGCTAGTTAAGGCGCCCAGTGGTAATCCTGTTAACGCTGATTCGCAACTAAATGTCGCTGCTGAAAAAATGGTCGCACGCAGGAATTTTCAGCAACATCGCGAAGAAACCATCGCTGATGGTAAGCGATTAAAGATTTTGGCTGGCAAAGCAGACAAAATACTTGGCACGGCTATTGAGCAAGCTAGAAAAGATTTTCGCGAATCTCGTGTACCGCGAACTTACTTACGGTCGTTGAATGATTCTGGATCACAAGCTGATCGCTTAGTCATTAATCATTGCGATAGTGATAGCGATGGTGCGGATGAACGTGTTATCTTAAATTCTGTTTATAATTCGAAAAATGCGAAAGCGCCAAGAGAAGAGAATGAATTTTCTGATGATTCAGACAATGTGGAAGAATTTGTAAAAATTCTACAAGTTAAGCGAAGGCGACCACCAATACCTTTTCCTCGTCATAGGAATGAAGGTGAAGCATCTGATGATATTCGCAGAGAAGATGCTCAACATTTTTTAGCGGATGCTTTTAGAAGGATTGCGCCTAAGTTAATGCAACATAAGTTTACACAACCGAATTTTTTGCAAGATATGATCGCCAAGTTTTGTGCAGACAATACTGATACTCGCACAAAAAAGGCCACTGAAATCACCACTGCTGCAGACAAGTTTGTCCAGCATATTTCTGATTATCCAATTGTTACACTGCCTATTGTGCCAGCGACGTTGGGAGTTTATTCAGGGTTAACTGAACCCTTGGACTTTTTGAAGCGATTTGAAGGTGTGGTAAGCACCTATAATTGGGATGAACCGGTTGCGTGTAGAGTATTTCCTATGGTCTTGCAAGGATCCGCTAGGGAGTGATTTCATAGCCTGCAAGCTCGCAGTATCATTGGTTTCATTGATCTTCGCGATAAGTTTTTACTGCATTTTCAGAATCTTTTACCGCAGAAGAAGACACATATAGAATGTCATGATATTAAACAAGGCAACAAAGAAACTCTGAGCGCGTTACTTACGCGGTACATTTATGAGTGTCAAAAGATACCAAGTTTGAATGAAGACCAAAAAGTTTCTGGTTTTCTGCATGTTATTAACCCACAGCGACATCCGACGCTTGTGCGAAGATTGTGAAGAGATGTTCCGCCAACTCTCGCTAAAGTTTAGCAGGAAACATATGACTATCTCCGTGGTGGAGAAGATAGCATTATAACTCCTGCATGCGGGTGGGGTAAGGAAAAAAGTTGGCGGGATGACAATGATTCTTTTCGCGATGGCAACAGTGATAATTACCGCGGTAATGGTTTTCCGCGGAAAAATGGCGGCGGCGGTTACCCGCGAAATGATAGGTTTCAAGGTCAGAATGATAACCGTGGATATGGCCGTCGAGATCGCTATTCTACGCGAAAATGGAATAATGAGTCTTTCAGTATCATTCAGATGTTAACAAAAATGCCTAAGGAAATTTTGTTACAAGAAAGGGTTGCTAAGTCTTTTCCTGATCCGCAGCCTTTAGGGGAGAATAGCAGGCGGGATAGGTCAAAGTTTTGTGTCTTCCATGATGATTATGGTCATGACACCAATCGCTGTAGAGACTTAGCTGAACTAATCGCGGAGGCGTATGAGCAAGACAAGCTGGACCATTTAATCGTGCAAGGTGCTACAAGTACTGCGAATGCGATTATAATGCCTGCAGAAGCTAATGCTCCAAGTGTACCAAATGTGGCTGAGCGAAAGGCTCCTGCGGTGAAAAATCTCGGAGTAAAAATGGTAAGTAAGAAAGAAAATTAGCGCGGAATTCAGGTCATTAATGTGGTAGAAGTGCAGGGCGAAATGTTGGTATTTCAAATATCTGAACAGATTGCAAGCTGGAAATGTCCTTCTATTACTTTTCCTCCTACAGATCTGACTGCGAATGTAGACAAATCAGTGGTGGTTTCATGTCGCATTGCAAATACGGGCATAATGATTATGAAGGTTCATGTGGATACTAGTAGCAGTGTAGATGTTATGTACGAACAATGTTTTAGCAAATTGCCCGCAGATGTTCAGGCTTTGATGAAACCTACTGCGGTTTCACTTGCAGGATTTTTAGGAGAGTCAACTTGGGCTATTGGTCAGTTGGAGTTGCAAATTGAGCTAGTTGATGATTGCGATGAGTCGTTAAGGAGACAAGCTTTATTGAATCTTTATATAATGCGAAGTCAGTCGTGATTTAATATGATACTTGGGCGCACTGCTTTGCGCATGTTTGGCGCTATCCCTTCTACTATACATGGCATGGTTAAATTTTCTGCTAATAAGGGAATTGACACGCTAACTTCTGCGGAAGTAAAGCCGTTTTGCGCTATGATTATGGCAAGTGAAAACATGGGTGTTGAGGGGCATTCAGTCCACTCTGAATAAGCGCGGAAATTTGTATTAGAAAAAGTTATGATATGTCTAGTCAAAATTTGATCAATGTTTGATATGTTACGATTGTATTCTGAACTTCGTATCGCTAAAAAGTAATGAATAAAGCAAAGTTAATTTCAGTGTTCGTAGTTGTTTCTATATCAAGAAAAAACACTGTGTGTGGCCACGCGTAGTGTTTATTTTGCAGAATACAATTACTTATTTTTTATAACACTAAGTTAATGTTTGTTCTGCGGATTCTTTAGGTAAAATGGTACGGCTTCGCTAAACATGACCTGCTTAAATACTGTAATAATGCGGGCATGCATTGCAAATTAATATGTTAAAACCCAAGTGATGAAATTGCCCACTTGTGTTAAATTGTAAATATTGCGAAAGGATAAAAGTTCCTAAGTATTTGATCTTTCCAATGCTTAGATGCTTCGCAATGCTAAATTTGCCTAAGGATCGATTTGTCGGACTTAGAAGATTCATAATGATTAAAAGATTGTTTCGCATAAAGTACGTGTTTGTTATGTGCACAATAGCGAATGCTGAAATTGCAAAGGGCAAGTCTGAATTATGAATATATGATAAAGTAAAGTGCTATATAAATAAGATAAGTCTCAACTGCGGAATAGAAATATGTTACTAATATTAAGCGCAAAAAAGCGCGAATAATTACAAAAAACGCAATTAAGGATTGCGAAATAAACATCTGAAATCTAACTAAGACATTTTAAAGCTCTAATGCTTTAATGTCCGCAAAGGTAATGCTCTCGCGTTGACTTAATTACTCTAAGGCTGGTATGCTGACTTTCTCAACCTCCTTCTTTGCTCTCGCGAGTGCTTCCCGAGCATCATCTGTGGCACATATTTCGCTTGCCATATCTGAGGGGAGGGGTTGAGAGAGGTCGCCGAGTTTGCATAACAGGACATACCACTCGTAGCGAGTGG
Source organism: Rutidosis leptorrhynchoides (assembly GCF_046630445.1). Taxonomy (NCBI): domain Eukaryota; kingdom Viridiplantae; phylum Streptophyta; class Magnoliopsida; order Asterales; family Asteraceae; genus Rutidosis; species Rutidosis leptorrhynchoides. The sequence continues at coordinate 266,995,161 of NC_092333.1, read as the reverse complement.
CGAGTTTGGATGCTTGGGCGTACGCTCGGAACTTCTCGGTGACAGGTTTAGAATCCATCACTTTGTCCGCGAGTTCCGGAAGATACTTGACAAGCTGAGTGAATTCTTTTTCGGCATTCTTCGCCCTCTTTTTAAGTTTGGCGTTTTCCTCTGCCAAAAGGCTGTGCCTCAACCTTCTGCGCTTTTCTTTCATGAGCATTAGCAATTTTGACTTGCTTTTCATATTCATCAGAAATTTTGGTGAAACGCTCAATGTTGTCAACGGCTAGGCAAATTGCATTATAGCAATTGTGCAGTCGCTGTCTTTCCACTTGAGGATATGTCAGCTTGCGGTATTGATCTTTTGTTTCTTTGGGAATAAATTTATAGAGCCTGCGGTATAATTGATTGGCTTTTTCTGCCTCTGAGGCTTCTTCTGCATCTTCTTCTTCTTCTTCTTCTTCTTCTTCCTGATTACACGCTTCTGCGTCAGAAGGAATTGTTAAATCCTCATGCCCAGGCTCTTCAAGAATATTCATGGGGATACTCCCAGTAATATTGTAGAGCGGTGTAGCTTCACCAGTTGAATCTGAAAGGACAACTACAAATAGATAAGCAAATATAGCAAATCTGTGCGAAAATAATAAGTGTGTAATGAACAAATATTGCAAAAATTAACAATTGCTTACTTACTTCTTGTTCGGATATAGTGCGCATGCGTCTTTTACGCGGGGTAGTTGCACTTTCTGTGGCTTTCCGCTTACCGCGGTCTTCACCGCCGGAAATGAAAAGCGTGTTGATGATTGGTTCATCAATTGGGATAATCTCGCCGTTGCCGTTTTTTAAATGGCGAGCAGGTCTGATCCTGCTAATATCTGCTGACCTCATGATTAGGTCAAGCTCAATCAATGCGAAAATCAAAACGCATAAGGATATGCGAAGACAAGAAAAAATATATATTATATAATGCGAAAAGTTTACACGAAATACCATTATTCATTTGGTCTATTAAAAGTGCATCGCAGTCGCTCCACGGCCACTGGATCGAAACCCTACCAATGTACAACGGTATATTTGAGTATGCTCGCAGGATTAGGCCTGCACCCTTGATTGTTTTAAGAATGTCAGTTTCAAGATCGTCAAGCGCAACCTTGTCATTAAGAGTGCCATCAAGTTCAGTACACCACTTTTTTGGTATACTGTTATCCACATGAGCGATGTTGTTGATAAAAAAGAAAGAACTGTGCCAGTTGCCAATCGAGTCTTTTGGCGAAGTCATTACGCCAAACTTACTGCGGAATGAGAACCATCCCGTGTAGTATAGCACAAGGCTATTGCATGAGCGAAACACATTAAGCAGCGGTTATCCGTTGATAGCATTGCAGTACATCTCGAACAACACGATTTTGTTAATCGCGTTCGGATGAAGTTGAGCAATTGCGATCTTGTAATATTCGCAGACACTGCGAAAAAATTGAGTAAGTGGAAAGCGTAGGTTGCCTTGAGAGATGGCGGCCTCATAAACAGTAATCATCCCCTTAGGGGGAGCGTTAGCTCGATCTTCCACTGAAGGTGCGGTGGGAACAAATTGAGCAAGTGGAGGGTACCACTGCTGTAGGGTGTGGAGTTTTGCTTCTGTCATATATGAAACGAAACCTCCAGGAGTATGAGCAGATGAAGAAGATGCCATTTGTAGTAAGATAAGTAAAACGGCTGATGAATTGAAGGTATTAAGGGTTGAATTGATTAATTGCAAACAACGCGTGTGAACAGATGAATTTGATTGAACACGTGATTGAGTGAGAAAGTTTTTTATGCGAGTAATCCAACTATTTATAATTGAAATTGAGGCGAGTAAGTTAAAAGGGTAATGATTACATTTAAACGGCTAAAATTACCGCAATGTGTAAACGGTAATTTTCTAGCCGTTACAGCATTTCTGATTTGACAGTTTTGCGATACTTACCGTTGTAATTATGCGTTGAACTTCATAAAATCAACGGTAATAATTCGATGGTAAAAATTATTAAAAATAAATTGCGAATATATTTTAAGGAAGCATGGTTTTATTTTTAGAGTTTATCATGATACATCTGCTATGCGAGTTGTATCATAATAAACTGGGGGGACTTTATCATATACATAGTATTGTATATGTATATTTTATTTGCCAAGAGCTAAAGGCAGAATTACGCGAATTATAATCCAAAGTTATGCAATATCCGCTGAAAATAAGCACAGCAGTTATGTTTTCGCATTAGCAAAAGACTGCGGTTTAATCCGCTAAGTTTTCGCGGATAGTTAAGCAATCCGCAAACCGCGGATATTTCGAATACTATAAATAGAAAGCATGACCTCTCATTTATAGGTTGTTGATTCTCTGCCATTTGCCCAAGCCTTTGTGATTTCCACTTGTGATCTTGCCCAAGGGATTTTTACATCGGGCTAAGGTGAATCATGCTAATTGACAATCAAGACCAGGTCGGGGTGGTTGATCACTTGATTGCAAAAGTGAAAGACGATCATCGGGGCCTAAAATAATCATCAAACATCTCATCCTCCATCTTATTATTGCACTCAATTCGTAATTAAGTAATTCATTAATTATGGATTGATCACTTTTGGTTTGGTTCAATTGTTTGTTGCGTTAGTGGTAACATATTGTTGCAATAGTTTCTCTTCTTGTTGATTGAGTTTGTTTAAATCAAGTTTGCGTAATTTGATTCATATAATGTTGTCTGTAGGATTAATGTGCAAGGTACAACATATAACTATATAGCCAACTTCATTTGAGACTTCGGGGTCACACACATATACACCGAGAAGTCAAATAAATATATATATATATATATATATATATATATATATATATATATATATATATATATATATATATATATATATATATATATATATATATATATATATATATATATATGATGTATATATATTACTCAAGTAACAAAATAGTAAATCGAAATTAACTTATTTACTATTTATATGAATAGTAAATGAAACAAAATTAATTAATTTACTATTCACATGAAAGCGACATGACAGAAATTATAAATTATAAGTTACATAACATACCCCTAAAGTATTTGAGAAATACGACATTTTAAAACCAAATCAAACGAAATATGATATTACAGACAAAGAAAACGAAAACAATATATTCTTTTGATTTGCTTTTTGCTACCAAACAAACAGAGTATATCATATATTCATATATATATATGATCGTTAGGTTATGAGATCAGTAAGAGAGAAGAGAGAGAAAAAAATAACATATTTCTTTTGCTTTCCTTTGATAAATCTCAACATACACATACAGAGTATTATCGATTAATGTATTAATATAATTGGATTATATTAATACGATATTTGAGTTTGGACTAGCATTCATTTACGGTCGTTTGAAGTGTAGTGTGGACTATCCAAAGAGACGGTCATATACTTTTGATCGTAAGTTTCTCTCCGTCTCATCAATTTCTCCAAGAAAGGTATATCGTTAACTCCTCTTTTGTTTTATATTCATGACAATTATTATGGTGTAATTGGATCATTGGGATAAATTAATCGTGTGCATGTTTCATTAAATATATGAATATTTAATCTTGTAAATGTTTTTATGAAATAAAATAAAAGATTATTATTTTATCTATCCGCTGCGTTAATCTGAAATTGGTAAAAGTACACACGGTTTTCCAACAGTGGTATCCGAGCCGCTTTTATACCATCTTAATTGTCGCGTGATTTTCTTTAGATTTAGCTTTGTGGTGAATTGGTAAGGGTCAAAACCTTTATGGTTTTGAAAGTCAACTTTGTTGATTACCTCATGATGCACGAATAAGATCTGGAAAAAATCACTGTTATAAATTTTGAATTTATTTTTTATGGCTTGAATAATTGTTGTTTATTTCATTCCATGGTTGTACACATGCATTGTAACCATGGATAAGCCATATGTAGGTTTTTATAATGTAGTTATTAAAATTGTAATTACACACATAGCTCCTAATGCCCCGAGCTATGTATGATTGTTGTGATTGTTGATTACGGCAATATTAAGTCATATTGATTATTTATTTTTATAAGAAAGGCCATTTTGAAGCCAAAGTTGTATTATATTTATTTTGACAAAATTTCATTCCTCGTCCCTGAACTTTACATCAAATTTGACTCCACGTCCTTTTTTTTTTTTGCATTCCTCGTCCCTAATGTATCAAAAAACTACATCTCTTGTCCTCCCGTCTACTTCCTGTCTATCTCAACCGTTAAGTCAAGCATGTGCAAATCATGTGAGGGTATTTTACTCTTTCTTCCTCTTTGCTCATTTTACCCCTTCCTTACCTTCCTTATCTACTTGACTCCCTGATTCATCCCTAAAAAAAATATAAACCCTAATTTTTAATCAAGAAATTAAATCAATTAACCTCAATTCAAAGATTTATATATTTACACTTGGTATCTTCACCGTCGGTGGCACCATGGATTCACATACTTGCCACGTCACGACCACCTTCGTCGTCGCACAAACATTCCATTGCCTCATCCAAAACAACAACAACTTATCTTCTCAAATTGAAGCCGCTCATTATACAAGCACATCTGACAATTCTCCGGTGCAATTAGACAACTTGTTTCCATGCTTTGGTTTCAGTCTCTTGAAGCCAACGAAGCTGCTCTGCTTGCTCTTCTTAATCTTGTTGTTAAAGATGAAACGTAAGTTTTTTTATCAATTACTATAAATTGATAAATTGATGATTTATTTATTATTATTATTTTCAAGATTTTTTTTCTGGTACGGGTACATTAATTGATGATGAACGAATGTTAGGATTGTGATTAGGAATGTTTTTCTGGAATCAATTTGAGATAAGAAACATTAATGGATGAATTTGATTTTTGGCTCCAAGATGAACTAGGATGAAGATGAACTCTGTTCTGAATCTGGATCTGGATCTGTTTGTGTGTATGAATATGATGATGTATATTGATGAACACCTAATGATTTTGTTATGTAGAAATCTGATTTTGTTATGTAGAAACCGATTTTGTTTATGAACACGAAGAACAAGCATATAATGAACACAGGAAGATGATATTAGAAAATGAACTAATTACATTAAATAATTAATTAATTAGATTTATTACATTAAATAATTAATTAATTAAATTAATTACATTAAATAAAGTAGATAAATTATATTAAATTGACAGAAAATGATACAATGACTAAAATACCCTCACATGTTCTGCACGTGATGGAGTTAACGGTCAAAATTGACAGAATCTCGACGGGAGGGCGAGGGATGTACAATTGTGATATATTAGGGACGAGGGTTGCACAAAAAAAAGAAAAAGGAAGAGGAGTCAAATTTGATGTAAAGTTCAGGGACGAGGAATGAAATTTTGTCATTTATTTTTCATTTTCATAGTATTGTATTTAAGTTTATTCTAAATTGTAAAAGTATTAGATTAGTTGTATTTTTCAATTTTAAATAAATGTAATAAGATGAAGATTAAAGATAAAGATGCAACGTGGAGTTTGACTTAGAAGATGGCGAACAGGTCAATTTGACAACGATGACGTTTGTCAAGTTTTCACTTGATTCTTAAATTAAGTGGGAGCTACGATATTACCCTTAGTTTAACCTCTTAATCCCATGTCGGCTCATGGGATCAAGCATAGGATTTTTGAGCTAGGCTATGTGTGAGTGATGCATGATTGTGTTTTATTTTACGTATTTATATTTAATTGTTGATTATAATATATGCTAAATGTTTTTTATGAAAACATTAAATAAAACCGGTAACGAGTTTCAAATATTAAAATTGATGATTTTAAAAAGTTAAACTCTAACGAGTTTAAAGTTAAATAATTTTGAGACTTAAATTACATATGTTTTTTTTATGGAAACATTAAATAAAACTCTAAACGAGTTTCGAAGATTAAAATTGATGATTTTAAAATAAGTTAAACTCTAACGAGTTTAATGTTAAAATGATTTTGAAAGACAAATAATATATATGGACGACATCTTTTAAACTGTTTTAAAAAGACACACGTTTGTGTATTTGTTATTTTTATATCCTATAAATTAAATAACAAATTAGATCACAAACATAATCGACATATACAATTGGTTAAAATGTTTTTTTAACTAATAGTGTAGCGAATATTGTGCGCATGCATTATTCGTTGACACAAACTTTTCCAAAATACCCTTCAAATTTAAGTCATGCCATCTAATGAGCTTGCAAACACTCCTCATTATTTTTCTGATCTAGTGAGACTAGGCTGAATTATAGCCAGGAGGTGAATTTTTCGATCTAGTGAGACTAGCGTGAATTTCCACTGTTTCCAAATTAGACGACTTAATCGTATTCACGGTGAGATCTGAGTTCGAGGCAATGATGGGACAAACATGCCATTAGATAATAGTGGTTTGTTGGATTACATATATCTTTAGGTCCCATAAAGATCTAAGAGTTGTACTTGTAATGCAATTGGTATACGCTACCTACCAATAGACTCCATAACTGCTAGCTAATCAACAGATGTGGCTATGAAACCTCTAAGTGGATCTTAGGCTTTCATAAATTAATTGTTTTTTAAAAATATTATAAAAACTTGGGAAGTTAATTTATTAAAGCTCAATATCGAAAATACTAAATTGAATCTTATATCTATTGTAGATGTCAAATAATCAAAACGTAAACCAAAACACTTCCTTCTTTGTTGGAGAAGGATAAAATCAATGTTCAAACTTCCTAGACTGGCACTACAACCTGAGAATTATTCTCAAGCATAATTGGAAGTTGAATAAAGTTTAGAACCCATATCCTTTCTTCCTGTTGTGGCAGTTACTGCTGCTCAGCAAAATGATTATCGAATGTTGTTCGATGATCAGGAAGAAATAGGATTGAAGTGTGAAAAAGAATAAGCCGAATACTTTGTGGAAGGAAAATGACAAATCATTTTCTAGGAAAAATAGTCCACCTTCCAAGAAGGAAAGCCCAACAAAAGACGCCGAATGTTTCCATTGTGGAAAGGTTGGCAATTGGAGAAGGAAGTTGTCCTATCTTCCAATCTGAGCTGAGAAAAGGAAACGCTGGTGAAACTAGCAAATCAGGTATATTCCATATATAGTTATATACTTCTTCTAGTGATTCCTAGATCTTTGTTAACTGGTTGTGGCCTTCACACCTGTAACAATATAAAGGGAATGAGAAGAAGTAATAGACTGGAGAAATACACACTGGATTTGCAAGTAGGCAAGGGAGATCAAGCTTTTGTTGAAGCTATTGGTACCTCTGAACTTACTTCTCTAAGTGGTCTTATTATTTTGTTGGAACAATAGCACTATGCTTTCAATACTGCGAGCGACATAGTTTGAAAGATGTTAGTATTGAACTTGCATTTACACACTTAGGTATTTCAGTTTCTAAGGATAATATATTTATCTTAATACCTATCCACATGATGCTATTTTTGAAATTGATATGCATAGTGTAATTTCAAATGAGAATTCTGTGTATACCTACATCGCCAAAGTCTTCAAGCAAGACTTGAATAAGACCTATCTATGACATTGTCATATTGGTCATATAAACAAATAATGCATTTTAAAACTCCAATCTAATGGACGTTTGGAATCAATTGACTCTGAGTCATTTGATGTATGCGAGTCATGTTTATGTGAAAAGATGACAAATGCTTCTTTCTCCGATTTAGGTAAAAGAGCTAAAGATCTTTTAGGACTAATACATACTATTGTATGTAGCCCTTTAAGAACAATGTATAGATTTGGTTAATTTTACTTCATTACATTTACTGATGAGTACAGTAGCTATGAGTATGTTCACTTGCTGAAACATAAACATAAAGTTATTTTAACATTCAAAAGTATTCAAAAATGAAGTAGATAATCAGCTTGGAAAGACCATTAAAGCACTTCGCTCTGATGGAGTAAGTAAGTTTATGAATCAAGAGTTTTTTTGGACCACCTAAAGAATTATGGGATTGTCTTATAGTTCACTCTACCTTACACACCACAACACGATGGTGTGTCTGAGTAAGAGGAATCGAACTTTACTTGATATAGTTTGATTTATGATGAGTCTGATTTCTCTACTACCGTCTTTTAGGGATATGCATAAGAGTCTACTGCAGGCATACTCAATGTGATTCCAACTATGAAGGTGAGTTATGGCATGGGAAGAATCCCAAGTTGTCTTATCTGAAAGTCTGGGGTTGTAAAGCGTACATGAAGCATGACACTTCAAACAAATTAGAACCCAGAACTATCTAATGTTACTTTGTACGATGCATAAAGAAAACAATGGGTTACTACTTTTACTACCAAGCTAAAGACAACGTGTTTTCTACTCGGTCTGCTGAATTCCTGGAAAGAGATCTTCTCTTACAAGAAGTCAGTGGGATTAAAGTAGATCTTGAAGAAATTCAAGTACTTTAAAGTAACATACCTTCAGTAAACACTAGAAATCCACATATTGAAACTGAGCGCACTGTTGGTGAGCTAGAACGTGTTACACCTGCACTTTATAGATCTAGTAGAACTCATCGGCTTATGAGGTTTAATTATATGATTAATTAAGATAAACCTCAACTAAGGGATTATGATGAACCCTCTAGCTGCGTGAGGCCATATCAGATCCTGAATCTGAAAATGACTAGATTCTATGAATACAGATATGCAGTCCATGAAGGATAATCAAGTATGAGACTTGATTGATCTTCTACCCAATTGTAAAATAATGAGGTAAAAATGGGTCTTCAAAGGAAGACTGATATGGACAGTAATGTAAACACTTTTAAAGCTCGATTGGTGACAAAAGTTTATGATGAAAGTTTTTCACTAGTTGCGATCCTTAAAACAATTAGGATACTTATTGCCATGGTTACTTTTCATGATAATAAAATATGGCTAATGGATGTCAAAACCGCTTTCCTAAATGGCGACCTAAGCGAGGACGTATATATGGTTCAGCCAGAAGGGTTTATGAATCCTAAGCATCCTAATAAAGTATGCAAGCTTCTAAAATCTATTTATGGATAAAAGCAAGCATTCAGGAGCTAAAATCTTAAGTTTAATGAGAAAATCAAAGTGTTTAATTTTTCTCAAAACCAAGATAAGCCCTGAGTTTACATTAGAGCTAGTGGGAGCAGATTAGTCTTCTTGATCTTATATGTTGATGACATATTACTTATTAGAAATAACATTCCAATTTTCAAGATGTCAAGTCTTGGCTTGGAAAATGTATTTTTATAAAGGATCTTGATAAAACTACTTATATTATTGGAATGAGGATCTATACAATAGATCCAATTGGCTTATTGGTTTGAATCAAAGTACACACATTATCTTGCAGAGATTTAGCATGCAAAACTCCAAGCATGGAGCTTTGCCAATGCAAAAGGGCATAACCGTGAGAAAGTCTCAAAAGTCCTATCACAGCAGATGAGATGAGACAAATGAAATATATCACATATTCTTCGGCTATATGATCCATTATGTATGCCATGATATGTACTATACTCGATGTTTCATTAGTTTTGAGTTTGACGAGTCATTGTCAACATAATCCAGGTGAAGTATATTGGATTGTTGTTTAGAATATTCTTTAGTATTTGCAGAGTACTAATGATATGTTCTTGGTTTACGGTGGTTTGGAAGAAGAGTTAAGTATTAAGTTTTATACTGATTCTAGTTTCCAAACTGATCAAGATGATTCTTGATCCAGTCACGTTGCTTCTTTGTCATGATGGGCAAGACAGTTGATTGGAAGAGCTCTAGGCAGAGCACTATTGAACAATCTACAACAAAAACAGAATACATTGTTGACTGAGAAGCTGCTCAGAAAGCTGTCTGGATAAGGAAGTTTTTTATTGTACTCAGAGTAGTACACAACATTTAATCTTCTATAATATGTACCGTGATAGTTCGAGTGTTAATATACTTTTGAAAGAATCACATGTACATAAAAGTATCTGGCACATTCTTCAAAAGTTTGACTACATTCATTAAGTCATTAAGAGGAATGATATTAGTATTCTTAAAGGTTCATACAAATGATAATGTGGCTGACCCGTTCATGAAGCCCATGATGCACAACAAGCATGATGATCATTCTAGTAATACTGGACTTCGTTAT